>NC_057794.1:548865580-549173372 GCF_018294505.1 Triticum aestivum
AAATCACCGATGACCAAGCGCTGAACGGACGGCACCTCCGCGTTCAACACACGTACAGTTGGGGAAGACGTCTCCTCCTTCTTGATCCAGCAAGGGGAAGGAGAGGTTGATGGAGATCTAGCAGCACGACGGCGTGGTGGTGGAAGCAGCGGTGATCTCGGCAGGGCTTCGCCAAGCTCCAACAAGAGGGGGAGGTGTTATGAGGGGAGAGGGAGGCGCCAGGGACTTGGGTGCGGCTGCCCTCCCTCCCCCCACTATATATAGGGCCCCTAGGGGGGTTGCCTGCCCTAGGAGATCCCATCTCCAAGGGGGGCGGCGGCCAAGGGGGGGACTTGCCCCCCAAGTGAGGTGGGGCGCCCCCCACGCCTAGGGTTTCCAACCCTAGGCGCAGGGGGAGGCCCATGGGGGGCGCACCAGACCACCAGGGGCTGGTTCCCCTCCCAGTTCAATCCATGGGGCCCTCCGGGATAGGTGGCCCCACCCGGTGGACCCCCGGGACCCTTCCGGTGGTCCCGGTACAATACCGATTACCCCCGAAACCTTCCCGATGGCCGAAACTGGACTTCCTATATATAAATCATCACCTCCGGACCATTCCGGAACTCCTCGTGACGTCCGGGATCTCATCCGGGACTCCGAACAACTTTCAGGTTACCGCATAATAATATCTCTACAACCCTAGCGTCACCGAACCTTAAGTGTGTAGACCCTATGGGTTCGGGAGACATGCAGACATGACCGAGACGACTCTCTAGTCAATAACCAATAGTGGGATCTGGATACCCATGTTGGCTCCCACATTCTCCTCGATGATCTCATCAGATGAACCACGATGTCGAGGATTCAAGTAATCCCGTATACAATTCCCTTTGTCAATCGGTACGTTACTTGCCCGAGATTCGATCGTCGGTATCCCAATACCTCGTTCAATCTCACTCCCGGCAAGTCACTTTACTCGTACCGTAATGCATGATCCCGTGACCAAACACTTGGTCACATTGAGATCACTATGATGATGCATTACCGAGTGGGCCCAGAGATACCTCTCCGTCATACGGAGTGACAAATCCCAGTCTCGATCCGTGTCAACCCAACAGATACTTTCGGGGATACCTGTAGTATACCTTTATAGTCACCCAGTTACATTGTGACATTTGGTACACCCAAAGCACTCCTACAACATCCGGGAGTTACGCGATCTCATGGTCTAAGGAAATGATACTTGATATTGGAAAAGCTCTAGCAAACGAACTACACGATCTTGTGCTATGCTTAGGATTGGGTCTTGTCCATCACATCATCTATACCTATACTAATTACAGACTCCCTAGAAATTACCACGTTAATTAGATTTTACGGGCTGTTAATCTGGTGGGACCGAATTATTATGGTCTAGATCGACTCATATAACTCTTAGCTGAAAGTTTGGTCAATTGTGAAAAAACCCAGGGCCCACAATTGTTCATTTGTTGTAACAATAGAATCCAATTAAGACACAATTCTACTACCAATCCACCATTTCTTCTCCTATAATTAAAGCAATCTCTTTCTTTTTTAGAAAACTCATCTACTCTAGCTCCTTCCGTAAAAACAAAAGGACGAAAGAAAAATTTAAGCTTCTCTCATCCAATCTCACGATGTTGGTGTCCTATCTATTCCTCTTCCATCAACAAAAAAAGCAACGCATCTGGCATTCTCATGTTCTTGATTTTTGCTTTCCAATCCAGCCGGAAGCTCGCAACCATGTCCATGTCTTAAACTGCCTCCAGTTCATTCATGGGTGGCATGCCCACACCTTGAAGTGCCTCCAATTGATTCGTGGGTGCAACATGAAGAAACCAGGTCTGCCTCATCCACCATGTGATTTCTCAGCATCATGCAGATTGTTTCCTTGAGTTTTCATGTATGTTTTTTTCAGGTGGCATACGTGTTCTCATGAAACTCCCGGACCACAAAACCAGCCCCAATCTTCCAAATATTGATGTTTTTATCTATGGCAGGCTCTACCGCATATCATTGATCCATGCTTTTCTCCTGGGGATTTTTTGCGCTGCCATACAGGTACACCTGCTATCTCAACTGATAGAGAGAGGGTGACATTGTAAAGGGGAGAGTTAGAGCGTTTCCTTCTGCTTGGAACAGTCCCATGTGAGCGAAAGGGGGAAGAAAGATGGGAAGGGAGAGATTTTCTAAGATTTAGCCTCCTTAATAGGGAGAGTGAGATACAAAATATGAGAGGAGAGAGCAGTTTTTAAGAGAGAGAAAGTAGCGGGAGATTTAGAATTGGAGAGAGATCTCTCAGATCCATACGAGAGAGAAGCTTTGAGAGAATAGAAGGGGAGGAGAGAAAGCTGCTCTTAAGAGAGATAAAGTGGAGGATATATATATAGAGAGAGAGAGCCACGTGATAGAAAAGAAAGGTCAAAGGGAGAGATAGAGAGAACAGGATTACAGGAGAGAGAGTATTTGTCTTCGTGTTGTGCTGGCTGTTGTACTGTTCTGAACCGAAGTCAAATCACAAGGTCTGATAATGCGTCAGCTAACCTCCAACTCGCTACAGTCAAATGCTTATATGTCCAGGTGCATGCACGGTATAGATAGGTGGTGTACATGCTGCTGATTCTTTCACACGTTACCCGGCTGCCGCCTCGCGAGCGCATCCGCAAGATTACTGTCCTGGAGGTTCGTGTGTTGATTTCCACTAAAATCGATGAGCATATGTCCGTTCCACCCAGATTCATAATATGTGTTCTCCAACCTGGAACTTTGGGGAGTTGGATAATTGTGCGGATTTTATTTTTTAGGTCTTGCCAGCGGGGTAGCAAGATGTGTGAAGAGGATTTCAAGTCCAAGATTTTTTTCATGACATGTGTCAACCAAAATCATTACGTAGGAATCTGTGCGGCCTCGCCCCATCCCCAACTTCCGCAATGATCACACCATAACCTACTGACCTTCAGATTATTGGCTATAGGCTAATGGAAATTAATCTGCAATACTTTTCACTTTTCTGCTATATATGGTTTGTCTCCACGGATTGAGTCTCGAACCTCTCACCAGGCTCTCCTCCTCCATTGGCTATCTTCTACAGATTCTTTTGCATGTTACATGGCTGCCGCCTCCCGAGTAACTATGAAGCACCTTGGCATGGCCATTGCCCTATTGCAGTCTTACCTCCTGCGACATCTTTTGAGCATGTAATTTAGTGTTTAGCAACGCCCTCATTGGAAGAGCGACGAAAACATGATAACTACCATGAACACAAGCAAGGAAGAGGTAGCTGGTATCCTTCAATTTCTTCTTGGAGTTCTGAACTTCTGATAGATTGATCTTTCCTGTTATCTCATATAAAGCTATGGGTGATTTATTGCATATTTGTCATATAGGTTGATCAAAGAAGGTAGGAGATTATGATCCGCGTTAAATGTCAGCATGTCCTGCAACCACAGGAAGATGAGCACGACGCATGTCATTTGCAAGCAGCAACAACTTTACTTTGCCATCGATCAATACAACAAGAAGGAAGCTCACCCCCATCTGCATGCGTTACTACTCTTGCGGCATAGTACAATAAATGTTGCAGCATATATATACCCCTTTTCTCTTGCCAGTTTCAAACATCCCTCCTCTGTCTACCGGTTGGACCGGCTTGCCATACATGTCTTTAAGGATTTGAGGTAATGTTCAGAGAAAATAGCTATGAATGCGTCTTTTATTTTCTGTTGATTGTGGAGATTTAAAATTGAAAAGGATAAATTTATGTATATAAGCGAACGATATATCCTTTGAACCAATGCTCAAGGTCCTAAATTGAGGACACCATGCATTACATGGTATTACTCTAAGAGTAGCTTCTGTTGTGCAGGTAGTTTTTCTACATGCTGGCTAGACATGCTATATGCAGATTCTTATCGTTGAAGTGAATCACATATAGTATTTTACAATTATTAAGTAATAGTAACAGTTGTTGTTGAGTCGTGTGTAGATTAAAGAGTTTGTCTACCAGCCATTATTTTCTTATATATACTTTAGAAAAAGTCAGACCCTCATCTCTCTCATGTTAAATGCTAAAAAATGGGTGCACGTAAATTCTGACCCTCATCTCTCTTCAAAAACTCCAGCCATTATTTTCTTGCAGCATGTTCATCATCAGCCAAGTAGTGGTAACATTTTTTTCTCACCAACTCTACTTGAGTACATTCTAACATTGGCTATTTTTACGAAACGGTCAAGAGCATGCAGCTATATCAGTTCTGTTTTCTCCTATTATACTTGGAACTGATTTCTTCTAGCATGCTACTCCTAAATAGTTCATGGGTTGGTCAGGTTCATTTTTCTCTTCATAGGTTGTTTTCCTACTAGGTTTTTTCTGACCATGTTTAGGCATTGACTTAGCTGTGGACAAAAGCCTATTATTTGCAAGACGCTCAGCTACAGGTGGTTGTTTAGTTATCAGGTATCTCACACAGTGACCAAATGGATGTTCATGCTGTCAATCTGTATCTCCAGGTCGTGTGGTATGAAGGCCAAGATGACTGGTATATGATTAACAAGATTTTGTGTCGATCAAGTACCACTACTGAAATTACATTCGCTTAATAATTAAAATCATTGCCCACATCAGGTTAGAGAAGCTTCCTTCTAAAATTTTACTCTTCTAGATTCTCGAGTTTTTGAAGATGACAAGATGGATGATGCAATTTCTATTTCCTGAATGGTAAATTGGCATAAAAGAATATGTTTCATGTAGTGATTTCTTTTGTTTTTCTCACTGGACTCACAGAGTATTCTATTTTTGCATAGAAAAAGATTACGACTCTTTAAATTTTAATACATTTAATCATCATACTCAATGCTGAGTTTATACACCATTGTCGAGGTGAAAATACTGACTACATCCCCGGTTAAACAATAAGCAAACTTTCACCATAAAGTTACTCTAACTTTCTAACCCTCGGATTATTTAACCAAATAAGTTAGTGCTAACCAATACACGAGGTTTTGCAAGATATATGTTTCTTTTTCACACATGCAAGTGTGACTAACCATTTTATCCATGTTGTAACTATGTTGTAGATATTTACGTAAATTTAAATGCATATATTTCTTATCAATCCCAAACAGGATTCTGGTATATATAAGAATGCATCGCCATTTGAAAAAGCTAGAGTCACACAAGTGGGCATGCACACCTAAATAGGTTAAACCCATTAAAGTGAGAATATGGATTGGGACCCAAAAGGGGCATTTTGCATGCTTTTTTATATTAACGGAAACAATTACATGCTCTCAATAATATCTTTAGGAAAACTGTAATTCTAAGTTAGCGTACAAGTTAACAGTCTCATATGAATCATTCATGCATAGAAAAAAATGGGCAACACAAAGCAATTGATATATGATGAAGTAATAATGTTATGTGCAATCGGACTAACCCGTGCGAATGCACGGGTTGACGACTAGTTCTCCTAATGATGTGATCACGTTATCAATGACATCCAATGTCCATAGTCAGGAAACCATGACTATCTATTGATCAACAAGCTAGTTAACTAGAGTCTCACTAGGGACATGTTATGGTCTATGTATTCACACATGTATTATGATTTCCGGATAACATAATTATAGCATGAATAATAGGCAATTATCATGAACAAGGAAATATAATAATAATAATTTTATTATTGCCTCTAGGGCATATTTCCAACACCAATTGCTACAAATGAATATTTTGATCTTGTGCCTAAGGGAAATAGATGCCTCATTGAAGAATTTCCTACCAAAGATGGCAATACCTAGATCTATTCTTGCTTGTTATGCCTAGCTAGGGGTGTTAAATGATAGCGCTTGTTGGAGCCAACCAAATTTTATTTTTATTCCTTGATTTTTGCTCCTGTTTAGTAATAAATAATTTTTAGCCTCTGTTTTGGTTGTGTTTTTGTGTTTAATTAGTGTTTGTGCCAAGTAGAACCGTTGGGAAGACTTGGGGAAAGTCATGTTGAACTTGCTGTAAAAAACAGAAACTTTAGCGCTCACGAGAACTGCTGTCACTTTTATTTGGAGAGTGCTATTTAGTTAGTTCTTTTTGCAGATGATTAATAGATAAATTCCTCACGTCCAGAAATTTATTTTAGAATTTTTGGGGTTCCAGATCTTGCGCTAGCTACAGATTACTACAGCTTGTTCTGTTTTTGACAGATTCTGTTTTACGTGTGTTGTTTACTTATTTTGATGAATCTATGGCGGTAAACAAGTTTATAATCAATAGAGAAGTTGGAATACAGTAGGTATAACACCCATATAAATAAAGAATGAGTTAATTACAGTACCTTGAAGTGGTCTTTTGTTTTCTTTCGCTAACGGAGCTCACAAGTTTTCTACTTTAAGTTTTGTGCTGTGAAGTTTTCAAGTTTTGGGTTAAGATTTGATGGATTATGGAACAAGGAGTGGCAAGAGCCTAAGCTTGGGGATGCCCATGGCACCCCCAAGATAATATAAGGACACCTAAAAGACAAAGCTTGGGGATACCCCGGAAGGCATCCCCTCTTTCGTCTACTTCTATCGGTAACTTTACTTGGAGCTATATTTTTATTCACCACATGATATGTGTTTTGCTTGGAGCGTCTTTTATGATTTGAGTCTTTGCTTGTTAGTCTACCACAATCATTGTCACATCCCTAGTTCTGGTATGACCTAGACCAGCTAGTCATTTGTGCATATGTTTAAATTCCATTTAAATTTGAAATGGGGATTTGTGAAACCCTCAGAAATTATTTCTGGAAATAAATCAAATAAAATTTGCTCCAAAAAGGTCCAAGAAAATGTTCATGCTGCTCTCTGATAATATTTGTCAGAGTTAAAATTCAAACAAATATTATTGGGAGCTCATAGATATTTATTTTGGCCTTTTGGAATTAATGCATTAATTATTTGCATTGGATATATATATGTTATATATAATATATGTCCAAAAATTATGCTAGTTATGGAGGAACTCTGGAATAATACCGTTAGCCCCTGCAAAAATTGGCATAAGTAAATAAAATGATTTAGTATTTTTACTAAATCAGAAACAAATGTCAGAAAATAGAAAAGAAAAAAAAATGGGAAAACGCTTACCTGGGCCAACTAACCTGGCGGCCCATCTGCTCAGACCCAACAGGCTGGCCCAGCCCACCTTCTGCCGACGCCAGTCGTCGTCCTCCTGGCGCCAGGAGGACGAGAGGCACACGCTCGCCGCCCGCGCGCATGGGCGCCATGCCACCTGCCTGCCTGGCCTCTCCCTCGGACGCCCTGGCCGTCCCGAACGTCACCACGCGACCCCCCCTAGGCCTATCTCACTCTCTCCCATCCTCCTTCCCGCCTCTGTCGCCTCTCCCATGATAGCCGAAGCACTGCCATCGCCGTAGCTCACCGCCGACACGCTCTCCGCCGTTCCCTCACCCCTCTGACAAGTCCACAAGCTCTGCCGCGCTGCCCCGCACCTCTCCCACTCTCTCTCGTTCCCTCCCCTTCTCTCTCTCGCTCTCTCCTGCGAACGCCCGAGCGCCGCCGTCGCCACCGCTCACTGTTGCCGCGCCCACCGTCATGGCCTCGCCCTCGCTTCATGCCCAGACGCTCCGCCACGTCTCTGTCTACCTCTCCGTCAAGCCACGCGCCTCGGGAGGCCCAAGAGCGCCTCCATCGCCGTCGTCTTCATCTCCGGCGGCCGTGGATCCCCATCGCCGCATTGTCGACCTCAGCGCATCCTCGAGCTCGCCGTCAGGCCCACCGAGACCGCTATGAGCTGATGCTCCTCCTCCCCCTCTTCGTTTTCTCGCTTGCATGCCATAGCCGCTGCCTCGCCGATGATCGTAACCGTCGCCGCCTGAGCTCGTCGCCGACGCAGCTCCGGTGACCAAATGGTTGCCCCGGCGGGTCCAAACCTCTCCCCGCACCCCGTAGAGCCTCGCTAGTGCATCCGCTCGCCCGCTTGCACGCCGCAGCAGCAAGACCACCAACGCCTGAACTCTGGCGGCCGCAAAAGAGCTCGCCGCCGTCGGCTCAGGCCACCCCAGCTCCTCCCGTTCGCTCCATTAGATGTGCCGCATTGCCAGCTAGCTGTAGCCGCAAACCACGAGTAAAACGGTGCCCTGTAGAGTTTTTCTGAAGCCCTCCGTCGTCTCTGTCGTCGCCGACGACGAGCCGTGGACCAGGTCCGGCAGGTTTGACCTGCTGACCGGGGTTTGACCCTCCCCCTTGTGTCACTGATGTGTGGGCCACCCCCTGACATTTTTAGTTAGTATTAGTTTAACACTAATTAACCTAGGTTAGTTAGCTAGTTAGTCGCTGACCAGTGGGCCCGTCGCCCACTAATCCTAATTAGACTAAATAAACCCCCTGTTAACTAATTGAGTCACTGACGTGTGGACCCCACATGTCAGGTTTGACTTGGTCAGCGCCATTGACCTGCGGACGTAAGCATGACGCTATGCTGATGCAATATATCATTTTCTGGTATTAAAATAAATTAGGAAATTCCAGAAAATGATATAAACATCAAAAATTCATAGAAATTCAACCGTAGCTCAGATTGAAATCATTTATATATGAAAAATTATCAGAAAAAATCAATCTATCCATCTATACCATTTTCATGCATGACAAACCAACTTATACATGTTGTATATGAGGAAACACATGAATGGCATTCATAAAGGCTTATTTTGGAGTTGCATTTGGAACTTTGGTTCCAATGGACTTCATGCAAATGAATGTTAGATGCATTAACTCAAACAAACATCACATACTCATGCCATGATCATGCATCATATTGTTGCATATGCTTGTGTTTGATTGTCGACACCGTTCCTTCTTGATAGGTCCTGCTCCGGAGACCGATCCAGAGTACCTGTCAGAGGAGCAGTGCCCCCTGTTAATCTACCAGGCAAGCAAACCCCCTTGTTCATTTCAATACAATCCTACTCACTCACTCCTGCTCTCATTTATTGCATTAGGACAACAACGATTCAACTGCTACTTTATGATGCGATAGTTGAACCCATTCCTCTGCATGACCTGTCATTGCCACAGTAAATAGTTAAAACCCACTAGCATGTGTAGGAGTTGTTTGAGCCATGTTGTGTTCCTGCCATGCCATGCCTGCTATTGCTTAGAGTTGTGTCAGGTCTGATTCATCGGGGATGAATTGGAGTGTTACGATATGTTCTGGTGCTAAGAGTTAAGCGTGTGAACATGATTTGGTAAAGGTAGTGGTGAGAGGCCATCTAGGAGTACATGGTGGGTTGTCTCATTGGGATCGTCCTTAAGAACTGAGTTCTATGTAAGTTGTCCAATGACTAGTTACTACCACACATTGGGCTCCGGGCGCTCCAAGCTCTCTCGACTTATTAGCCAACTTGATCTCTGTCCAGGAGTTGCAAATAGTTTCTGGTGTTTGTAGGTAGTGTTAGTAGTCTACCAAGTGGCACCCGACCAGGTGGGCTTGGGACAGACTAGGCATAGTGGCACGGTGTACCAAGTGGCACCTGGATGGTGGGCTATGGAACCCTGCTCACATCGTTTGGGGCCGTGAGCGACACCCCGGCCGGATCTCCTTGCGGATGGAACCCAAATAGGCGATAAACCTGGATGAGAGACTTGCGTGGTTAGTCAGGTCGTGGCCGACACCCTCACTGGGCTTCCGCTTGAAGGTTGCCGAGTACACGTCGTGTAAACGGCGATAAGTGTTGAGAGCATGTGTGAAGAAGTACACCCCTACAGGGTTATCATGATCTATTCGAATAGCCGTGTCCTCGGTTATGGACTGCTTGGATGCTTACGTGGTACATAGACAACTTGAAGTGGATACTCTAAAATGATCAAGACAAGTGTGAGTGCTATGGATGGCCTTCTCGTAGAGAGACGAGGATGAATCCATAGTAGTGTATTGATGTGGTGATTAGTGGACTCGTGTGCGCTGCCTCACCTCAAAGAAGTTTCTCGTTGTCGTAGAACAGGATAGCCACTGAGTCAAAGCTGGCTTGCTACAACTAAACCCCACATTACCTTCTTGATACAAATGCATGTATGATAGGATCTGATGTAAGTCTTGCTCAGTACCTTTGTACTCACGTTTGCTTTATTTATGTTTTGCAGGTGAGACATCTATCTCACTAGTAGTACCGCTTGGACTTCGACGAGTAGCTTGTTACCTCAGCTATGATCTTGTACGCTTGGGAGGGTCTTGTAGATAGTCAGGCTTCTCAGCCTTTTCCTTTTGTAGTTGTCTGTACTCAGACATGTAATGCTTCTGTTGCATGTATGCTCTGAATGATGGGTCATGTGACCCCTGTTTGTATTAGTGTTATGTGGCTCTTCTGGGCCTTTATCTATATAAGTTGCGTTATGTTATGATGCCATGTTGTACAGCACATACTTGCATGTTATGCGTACGTGTGACGTGTATTTCTATGTGTGGGATCCGACAATCTAGTTGTTTATCCTTGGCAGCCTCTCTTATGGGGAAATGTAGTCTAGTGCTTCCTTGAGCCATAGTAGTCCGCTACAGCCCGGTTCACCGGAGTCCTGCTAGCCCAGCACTACTACTCAGGACACTTGACTGACCGGCATGTGTTTCACTTCGTTCCTGTGTCTGTCCCTTCGGGGAAATGTCACGCGGTGACATCCGGAGTCCTGCCTAGCCTGCTACAGCCCGGGTTCCCCGGAGTCCTGTTAGCCCAGTGCTACAGCCCGGATTCACACGCTGCTGACCGACATGCTCGATGTGAATCATGTATGCATGTCCCCATAGGTTAGTGCTGCTTTGGGTTCACGACTAGCCATGTCGGCCCGGGTTCTCTACCATATGGATGCTAGTGACACAATCATATACGTGAGCCAAAAGGCGCAAACGGTCCCGAGCCAGGGTAAGGCGACACCCGTGGGAATACCGTGCGTGAGGCCGCAAAGTGATATGAGGTGTTACCGGCTAGATCGATGTGACTTGGAATCGGGGTCCCGACAGCTTTTGGTATCAGAGCCTAACTGCCTGTAGGATTTCCAAGCCAACCTGGTCGAAGTTGAGTCTAGAAATTCTTTAGCTATATAGGGGAATTGATTGTGGAAGGGAACGTAAGGCTCTTTTTACTCCTTATACCACATGCCTTCTGATCTGAGTCATCCTATCTTTCCTACGGGGTTAAGGAACTAGGCGTCCTCTTCTGTCTATCAGGATCACGTGTTACTACTCCGTAGTCTATTAGGATTGGTTGGTCTGAGTCATATCCCAGTTCGAGTACCTCCGGTGTAGTCTGTTTACTAATATCTCAGAACCTTGAGTGATGGTGTTGAGTTTGGTACTACCCCACGTTTGCAGGATGTCTCATTTTGAGCATTTTACTGCCGTTATGATGCCGGAATTGTCCTAGGAGTTTGAGAGATACTAATTTCTTGTGCTATTCTACATCCTTATGATGATGCTGAATCCATCCTTGTTTCCTTGGTTGGTTCTTCAGGATGTCGTCAGTTAACCGAAGTTCTGTTGCTCGTAGTCGGAACCACGGAGATGGTAGGGATGAGGATCCTCCCGATCAGTCTTTGATGGCAGAGTTCATGTTAGAGATGGAGAGGAACAAGCGTGAGACTAACCGCTTGTTAGCACGTATTAAGGAGAACACCGCACCCTAGTGCAAAGAGTCAGCGACCATCTATGATTTCATTGGTCTGAAACCACCTACCTTCCATCATTCCATTGAACCACTCGATGCCGATGACTGGCTCCGTAGTATCACTATCAAACTATGTTGCATATCACCTGGAAGGTCCTGCTAGTATTTGGTGGCATAACTATGAGGCTATGCTTCCAGCTGGCCCGATACCCACCTGGAGAGATTTCACTAAGGCTTTTCGCGAGCATCACATCCCTCTAGCTCTCATTGACCGCAAGAGAGAAGAGTTCTGTAGTTTCACCCAGGATAAGATGGTTGTTGATGCTTATAGTAGAGATTTTGAGAACCTTGCCACTATGCTACAGAAGAGGTGTCCACAGACGCCAAGAAGCATGCTAGGTTCCGGAAGGGTCTCAACCCCAAGTTGCGTCGTGATCTCCACTTGCACCATTGCAATACATTCCAGGCTCTTGTGAACAAGGCCATTAATGCAGAGACAGCTCAACTCACTTACGAGGAGTCTCGTAAGCACACCCGTGATTTGGGTTCTTCCTTCGGTTCTACTTCGCAGAAGCGTCGGATTTGGGTTCCGAACTCCGCTCTTCTACCTGGTTATACACCGAGGCCTTCTTATGTGGCACCTCACCCAATTCAGTTACATGCTCCGCCCAGGCCTATTGGTAGACCGCTTGTCAAAGCGGGTCCATGTCCTACTACAGGGACTTGTTTCACATGCGGAGAGCCAGGACACTATGCACGTGACTGCTCTCAAACCAACTATGCTCCACCCCAGCCTGAGAAGTCTATTGGCCGTGGTAAGCCATCACGCAAGATGATCAATGTCAAGTCAGCTCCCACCGAACGTGGATGTGTGCATCACGTCTCAGCTAAAGACGCTCATGATGATCCGGATATCGTTCTTGGTACACTCCTTCTCAATTGTCATCCAGCATCGGTTTTGTTCGACACTGGAGCATCTCACTCCTTCATTTCTGAAAGCTATGCTAACTTGCACAACATTTCATTTTGTGATATGCCCTCTCCACTAGTCATTCAAACTCCTGGATCCAAATGGCAAACTTCTAGTGTAAGCCATGGTAATGAAATCCTTGTTGACAGACTTGTATTCCTTGCATCACTTATAGCTCTCAAGTCTACAGATATCAACATCATCTTGGGTATGGACTGGATGAAAGCTCATTATGCCAAGATTGATTGTTACACAAGGTCTGTTCAGCTTACACACCCATCTGGCAAGATAGTCACCGTCTCCACTAGAGTTGCAAAGCGCGAACTCTATTCTCTTAATGCCAACCCTCTTCCTGACCTTGAAGATATCCCGGTAGTCCGTGACTTTCCGGATGTCTTTCCTTAGGAACTGCCAGGTATTCCACCTGACAGAGATGTAGAGTTTGTCATAGATCTTATCCCAGGAACCGCCCCAATCTCTAGGAGACCTTACAAGATGGCACCCTTAGAACTAGCTGAGCTTAAGAAACAACTCGATGAATCCTTGCAAAAGGGTTTCATCCGTCCCAGTTCTTCTCCCTGGGCTTGCCCCGTCCTCTTCGTCAAGAAGAAGGATGGTACGGACCGGATGGTTGTAGATTATCGTCCCGTAAATTTGGTCACGATAAAGAACAAGTATCCGCTCCCCAGGATCAACGACCTGTATGATCAGCTCGCTGGATCCTCGGTCTTTTCAAAGATGGATTTGATGTTAGGCTACCACCAAATCAAGATCAGAAACGGGGACATTCCTAAGACAGCTTTTGTCACTCGTTATGGCCAGTACGAGTACACCGTCATGTCCTTCGGTCTAACCAATGCTCCAGCTACATTCTCCCGCTTGATGAACTCAATCTTCATGGAGTACTTAGATAAGTTCATCGTGGTTTACCTCGATGATATCCTTATTTACTCAAAGAACGAGGAAGAGCATGCCGAACATCTTAGACTTGTATTAGAAAAACTCAGAGAGCACCGCCTTTATGCCAAGTTCTCCAAGTGCAAATTTGGTTACCAGAAGTGACCTATCTCGGCCATGTAATCACTGGTAAGGGCATTGCTGTCAATCCCAAGAGAGTTCAGGACGTTCTTGATTGGACTCCGCCTGAAATAGTTAAACAAGTTAGGAGTTTCCTTGGTCTAGCCAGTTATTGTCGCCGCTTCGTTGAGAACTTCTCCAAAGTGGCCAAACCTCCCACGAAACTTCTCAAGAAAGATAAAAAGTTTGAGTGGTCCACACAGTGTGACTACAGTTTTTAGGAACTGAAAAGACGCCTGACTTCTACTCCCATACTTGTGCCACCAGATTTCACTAAAGACTTTGTTATCTACTGCGACGCCTCGCGACAGGGACTAGGTTGCATTCTTATACAAGATCGCCATGTGATTGCCTATGCATCTCGACAGTTGCATCCACATGAGGAGAATTATCCTACACATGATCTAGGGCTTGCAGCCGTAGTCTATGCACTTAAGACCTGGCGACATTACCTTCTCGGTAAACGTTGCGAGATTTACACCGATCACCAGAGTCTCAAGTATATCTTCACCCAACCAGATTTGAACCTTAGGCAAAGACATTGGTTGGAGTTGATCTCAGATTACGACTTAAGGATTACCTACACCCCAGGCAAGGGGAATGCCATGGCTGATGCGCTAAGTCGTAAGTCCTATTGCAACAATCTTATGTTGCAGCAGGGCCAACTACTTCTCCATGAGGAATTCTGTAAGCTTAATCTTCACATTGCTCCTCACGGATTCCTTTCTACCTTGGTGGCGGAACCTACTCTTGCGGATCAGATCATCTCTGCTCAGAAGCAGGATACAGGAATTTCCCGGATCAAGAGAAACATTGACAAGGGAGTTGGTGGCAGTTTCTCCATAGATGATCGAGGTGTTGTTTTATTTGAGAATCGCTTGGTGGTTCCCAAGAATCAACATCTGCGACAATTGATTCTTAAGGAGGCCCATGAATCTCCTCTCATGATTCATCCCGGTAGTACTAAAATGTATCAGTACCTACGCCAGAGGTTCTGGTGGACTAGGATGAAAAGAGAAATCGCTGAGTTCATTGCTAACTATGACGTTTGTCATCGCGTTAAGGCCGAACATCAAAGGCCTACTGGCACCCTTCAGCCTTTAGCTATTCCTAAGTGGAAATGGGATAAAGTTGGTATGGACTTCATCACTGACTTTCCCAGGACCAAGAGAGGGAATAATGCTATCTTCGTAGTCACTGATCGTCTTTCCAAAGTGGCTCACTTCCTACCTGTTCGAGAGAGTATCACTGCTAGTCAGCTCGCTGACTTATATATTTCTCGAATAGTGTCACTTCATGGTGTTCCACTAGAGATCAATTCAGACCGTGGTAGTCTTTTCACTTCTCATTTCTGGGAGAGTTTCCAAACTGCCATGGGCACCCATCTTTCCTTCAGTACCGCTTTCCACCCTCAATCAAGTGGTCAGGTGGAAAGGGTCAACCAAATTCTCGAAGACATGCTTAGAGCTTGTGTTATCTCATTCGGTATGGATTGGGAGAAGTGTCTTCCCTTCGCCGAGTTTGCTTATAACAATAGCTACCAATCCAGCCTCAAGAAAGCTTCTTTTGAGGTTCTGTATGGACAAAGATGTCGAACACCTTTGAACTAGTGAGAAACCGGTGAAAGATAATTCTTTGGACCGGATATGATCCAGGAGGCAGAAGAGCAAGTTCGCATCATTCGTGAGAATTTGAAAACAGCCCTGAGGGAGTCCTGGATTAGGGGGTGTTCGGATAGCCGAACTATACCTTCAAGCCGGACTCCTGGACTATGAAGATACAAGATTGAAGACTCCGTCCCGTGTCCGGGAGGGACTTTCCTTGGCGTGGAAGGCAAGCCTGGCGATACGGATGTTCAGATCTCCTACCATTGTAACCGACTCTATGTAACCCTAACCCTATCCGGTGTCTATATAAACCGGAGGGTTTTAGTCCTTAGGACAAGATACACATCAACAATCATACCATAGGCTAGCTTCTAGGGTTTAGCCTCTCTGATCTCATGGTAGATCAACTCTTGTAATACACATACCATCAATATTAATCAAGCAGGACGTAGGGTTTTACCTCCATCGAGAGGGCCCGAACCTGGGTAAAACTTCGTGTCCCCTGCCACCTGTTACCATCCGGCCTAGACGCACAGTTCGGGACCCCCTACCCGAGATCCGCCGGTTTTGACACCGACATTGGTGCTTTCATTGAGAGTTCCTCTGTGTCATCGCCGTCAGGCCTGATGGCTCCTACGATCATCAATGGCGATGCAGTCCAGGGTGAGACCTTTCTCCCCGGACAGATCTTCGTCTTTGGCGGCTTCGCACTGCGGGCCGATTCACTTGGCCATCTAGAGCAGATCGAAAGCTACGCCCCTGGCTGTCAGGTCAGATTCGGAAGTTTAAACTACACGACAGACATCCGCGGGGACTTGATCTTCGACGGATTCGAACCACTGCCGAGCGCGCCGCACTGTCACGACAAGCATGATCTAGCTCTGTCGCCGAGCAGTGCCTTGGAGGCCGCACCCGCGTCGGCTCCGACCCCTAGTTCGGAGCCGGCCGCGCCGATCAAGGACGGGCGGTTGGAAGCCGCCTCGGGGGCTGAGATCCCAACGGCGGTTGAGCCGAACACCAGCCCCATACCCTGCAAGAATCGTGACTCCATGGAGCCGGATTCTTCTCCGGACTCCGAACTCTCCGCGCCCCTGCCGAGCGAATCCGATTGGACGCCGATCATGGAGTTCACGGCCGCGGACGTCTTTCAGCACTCGGCTTTCGGCGATATCCTGAAGTCACTGAAGTCTCTCTCTTTATCAGGAGAGCCCTGGCCGGACTACGGTCAGCAAGGTTGGGATTCGGACGATGAAGAAATTCAAAGCCCACCCACCACCCACTTTGTAGCCACTATCGATAACTTAACCGACATGCTCGACTTTGACTCCGAAGACATCGACGGTATGGACGCCGATGAAGGAGATGATGAAGAACTAGCACCTACTAGGCCCTGGAAAGCCACCTCGTCATATGACATATACATGGTGGACACCCCAAAAGAGGGAGAGGGCGATGGAACAGCGGAGGATGACCCCTCCAAGAAACAGCAAAAGCGCCGGCGTCAGCGGCGCCGCTCAAAATCCCGCCAACACAAAAAACGGCGATTCCAGCACGGGAGATAATAATACCTCGGAAAGCGCCGAAGAACATCCCCCCGAGCAAGATTTAGCACAGGAGGATGGAGAAACCAGCCCTCATGAAAGAGCGGCCGACAGAGAGGTCGAGGACGATAATTGTATGCCTCCCTCCGAAGACGAGGCAAGCCTCGACGACGACGAATTCGCCGTGCCAGAGGATCCCGTCGAACAAGAGCGTTTTCAACGCAGGCTTATGGCCACGGCAAGAAGCCTCAAGAAAAAACAGCAACAGCTTAAAGCTGATCAAGATCGGCTAGTCGATAGATGGACTGAAGTCCTTGCGGCCGAAGAGCATAAACCCGAACGCCCCTCCAAGTGCTACCCGAAGCGCAGGTTACTACCCCGATTAGAGGAGGAAGCACTCGACACGGCCGACAGGCCACCTCGTGGCCGCGACAGAGAGGCCTCATGGCCCTCCACCCAAGCCGCACCCCGTACCAAGGCACGGGAATACGCGCCGGACTTACGAGACATGTTGGAGGACAAGACAAGACAAACAAGATCGATCTACGGATCGCGTAGGCACCCCACGGCTCGAGACGACAACCGTCACGCCGGCCACAAATTCGGCAGGGCCGAACACAGTAGACAAAGCTCATTGGAGCTACGTCATGATATCGCCCAATACAGAGGCGCCGCACACCCATTGTGCTTCACAGACGAAATAATGGATCATCAAATCCCCGAGGGTTTCAAACCCGTAAACATCGAATCATATGATGGCTCAACAGACCCCGCGGTATGGATCGAGGATTATCTCCTTCATATCCACATGGCCCGCGGCGATGATTTCCACGCCATCAAATACCTCCCACTCAAGCTTAAAGGACCAGCCCGGCAGTGGCTTAACAACCTGCCAACAGGGTCAATCAGCTGTTGGGAGGACCTGGAAGCCGCATTCCTCGACAATTTCCAGGGCACTTATGTGCGACCCCCAGACGCTGACGACCTAAGCCACGTAATTCAGCAGCCAGACGAATCGGCCAGGCAATTCTGGACACGGTTCCTAACAAAGAAAAATCAAATACTCGACTGTCCGGACGCAGAGGCCTTAGCAGCCTTCAAGCATAATATCCGCGACGAGTGGCTTGCCCGGCACCTAGGACAGGAGAAGCCGAAATCTATGGCAGCACTCACGGCACTCATGACCCGCTTTTGCGCGGGAGAAGACAGCTGGCTTGCTCGTAGCAACAACATGACCAAGAACCCTGGTCGTTCGGACACCAGGGACATTAGTGGCAGGTCGCGTCGCAACCAGCAGAAGCGCCGCATCAACGGCGACAATGCTAAGGATACGGCAGTTAATGCCGGATTCAGAGGCTCTAAATCCGGTCAACGGAAAAAGTCATTCAAAAGGAATCCTAGGGGCCCGTCCAGCTTGGACCGAATACTCGACCGCTTGTGCCAAATACATGGCACCCCCGAAAAGCCGGCCAATCACACCAACAGGGACTGTTGGGTGTTCAAGCAGGCAGGCAGATTAAGCGGCGACAATGAAGACAAGGGGTTGCATAGCGATGACGACGAGGAGCCCCGGCCGCCGAACAACAATGGACAGAAGGGTTTTCCCCCACAAGTGCGGACGGTGAACATGATATACGCCACCCACGTCCCCAAGAGGGAGCGGAAGCGCGCGTTAAGGGACGTATACGCGGTAGAGCCAGTCGCCCCAAAGTTCAACCCATGGTCCTCCTGCCCGATCACCTTTGATCGAAGAGACCATCCCACTAGCATCCGTCATGGCGGATTCGCCGCATTGGTTCTCGACCCAATTATTGACGGATTTCATCTCACTAGAGTCCTTATGGACGGCGGCAGTAGCCTGAACCTGCTTTACCAGGATACAGTGCGGAAAATGGGCATAGATCCCTCGAGGATTAAGCCCACCAAAACGACCTTTAAAGGCGTAATACCAGGTGTAGAGGCCAGCTGCACAGGCTCAGTCACACTTGAAGTGGTCTTCGGATCTCCGGATAATTTCCGAAGCGAGGAGTTAATCTTCGACATAGTCCCGTTCCGCAGTGGTTATCATGCACTGCTCGGGCGAACCGCATTTGCCAAGTTCAATGCGGTCCCGCACTACGCATACCTTAAGCTCAAGATGCCAGGCCCTCGAGGAGTAATTACGGTCAATGGAAACACCGAACGCTCCCTCCGTACGGAGGAGCACACGGCGGCCCTCGCAGCGGAAGTACAAAGCAGCCTTTCCAGGCAGTTCTCCAGTCTGGCCATTCAATGACCGGACACCGTCAAGTGCGCCCAGAGTAACCTACAACAAGACCGCCTGGCACGTTCCGAGCAGGCGTAGCAATTCGGCCCCGACCCCAACCCTCGCAAAAAGGCGACGCCAGTACTTCGTGTCCATAACTACGCTCTGGAGATACCCTGGGCATAGGGGGAGGGGCACCATCACGGCACGCCCAAAACACGGCTTAAACCGCACCAGGGGCTGCCGATTTTTTACTTTTCTCTTACTTTCAGGACTCTACTCTCCGGAAGGACTGTTCGGCAGTTCAACTACCGCACAAACGATGCAAGAACCAGGAAGCAGACAAGCCATGCCGCATTACGGAAATCACAGGTGGTCTCTATCACGAGCAGTATACCTGTTTCGCATACTATTCCGCAGCTTGCCCCTGGAGCAGACATGTTAAATAGTCCAAGTTTTTGTTTATCACATTACTTGTATCGTTCTGCTTTGATCGCAGCCATTTTAATGAAAATGCATAGCTTTTGTCTATTTTTTGCATTACCTTTTTTTCCTTAATGACATGTTGCACCCGTACACCTTGGTACGGCCAAAATACGCCAGGGGCTTCAGTACCCCTCAACATGGTGTAAGAAGTCCGAACACTTTCACAAGTGCGGCACCCCGAACTTATAGCATTATATGCATCGGCTCCGAATCATGTCTTGGGTCAATAGTTGGGTTTGCCCGGCTCCTATGTTTTGGTGCCTTACGTTCCGCTATATCGGCTAAGGTAGCACTAGGAGAACCACTGCGATTGTGCCCCAGTTGAGCTGGGCCGAGCACCTCAGTGGAGAAAGCTAAAACTGACCGTCATGATGAGGCGAGAGCTGGTCGCTGTTCGAGAGGTCTTTTCGAGTCCTTAAAGACTTATGCCGCTTAGGGCGAGGAGTCGGCTCTGTCCGGCCAAGGCGTGGATAGCGCCCCGAACTCGGTCTTCCGAATACTAGGGGCTTCGCCGAAATTTAAAATTATAGAATTCTATGGCTAAGTGAGAGTGTTCACGCATTATAGTCCGATTGCCTCGTTCGTTGGGCTGAGCGCCTCCCTCGAAGGACCCAAATATGGGAAAAAGAGCGCCCAGGTTTATCCCCAAACACCCCAGCACTAGCGGCAAGGGGGCAGAAGTCGACGACTCGCCATCTCTCAGTATTGATAAGCAGCCGCACAGAAGGTAATATTTTAAATTCAAGCAGCATTGCTTAGCGCATATGAACAAGTTTTTAGCGCACAAGATAACACGAGCGGGTTTTATTCAAAAAATACATCCTTGGTACATTCATCCACAATAAGGCGGGCACCCTTCAGAACATCCTTATAATAATTCTCGGGCTTGCGATGCTCTTTCCCAGGTGGTGGCCCGTCCTTCACAAGCTTCTCCATATCCAGCTTGCCCCAGTGCACCTTAGCACAGGCAAGGGCCCTACGGGCACCTTCGATGCAGACGGAGCGCTTGATGTCTTCAAGCCTCGGACAGGCCTCCACCAGCCGCCACACTAGCCCGAAATAGCTCCCAGGCAGGGCCTCTCCAGGCCACAGCCGAGCTAGGAGGCCCTTCATGGCCTGTTCGGCCGCCTTGTGGAGCTCGACCAGTTGCTTCAGCTGGTCGCTCAGGGGCACGGGGTGTCCGGCCTCAGCATACTGCGACCAGAACACCTTCTCCGTCAAGCTGCCCTCCTCGACTCGATAGAATGCGGCGGCATCAGATAAACTCCGGGGAAGATCTGCGGGTAAGTAACAGGTAACTCACGTTTATGTGTTTGCTTTGCATAAAGAATGCCTTACCCGCCGCAATCTTCTTCACCTCATCCAATTCCTGGAGGGTCCTCTGGGACTCGGCCTTGGCAGACTTGGCATTCTCTATAGCTGCCACGAGCTCAGACGCTCGCGTCTTCGAGTCAAGCTCCAAACTCTCGTGTTTCTTCATGAGAACCTGGAGCTCTTGCCGCACCTTGCCAACCTCAGCCTCGTACCTCTCCCGCTCGGTGCGCTCCACGGCCGCACTCTTCTCGGCCTCAAGCAGCGCTTGCTTAAGGGTCGCCACCTCAGACGTGGCCCCTACAATAGCCATGTCAATCCTGTCATTTTTTGCAATTGCACCTTTTTTATATACATATTCAAACAGGGTATTTCTTACCTTCCTTCTCCTCGAGCTGCTTCTTGGCACGCCCGAGCTCTTGCTCGGACTTCTCGAGACTCTGCTTCAGCACGTCAACTTCCGCAGTCAGTGCGGCGGACGCTAGCAGAGAAGCCTGCATACGCATATTGACTCCTTTTGTTAGACTCCTGCGAATTCTTTGATCCTCTATTCGGCTTTTCTTCCCGAACGCCCAACAGAGCATCAGGGGCTACTGTCTATGCGGTAACATTATTTGAACATTCTTTACTTACCTCAAAGCCTGTTAAAAGGCTTGTACAAGCTTCAGTCAGTCCGCTTTTGGCGGACTGAACCTTCTGGATCACCGCACTCATAATAGTGCGGTGCCCCTCGTCGATGGAGGCACCTTGGAGCGCCTCCAACATATTGTCCGGCGCCTCCGGTTGGACGGAGGTCACCGGCACGGCAGGCTTGCTCCTCTTGGAAGGAGGTCGCCCGCCGGACTCTGGAACCCTTGAAGATTCCGGAGCTGTGTCCGGCCTTAAGCCGGACTTGGAGCCCTGGGGGGTTTCATCCCCTTTACTCCTGGAGTCCGGGAGGTCGCATTGCGGCGCCTCCAGGACCACCTCCTCCCGGCTTGGAACCTGTTGGGAAAACACTTCGGTGTCGTCCACAGGGCGGGGGGATGAAGCCGTCGGAAGCGAGTTTACCTCCGACGGATCCAGTGAGCCGCTCGACGATGTGTCGAGCCGGTCTTTAGGTGGGCTGCATAAACACATTCGACGTAAGGGAAAGTTGTGCAATAAACAAATACTATGAGTCGCTCCGGTATCCGGATACTTACGATTTCGCCAGGGGCTTGGCCCTGGGCTGCCACTCCTCTTCGTCGTCGTCGACGTCGGTGGAGCAGTCCGGAGGAAGGGTTTTCCCCTTCTTGGACCCTCTGGCCTCCTCAGAGAGGGCGGCCTTCCTTTTCTTCTCTCCTCCCGCTGGAGGGGGAGAGGTCTCTTCTTCTTCCTCCTCGTCTTCACGAGAGGAAGGCGCTTCGGGACCGTCGGATGACGAGTCCGACACCTCCTGGCGCCGGGCACTCTTTCGAGTCCCCGTGGCCCTTTTCGTGGCCTTCTTCTCCGGCACCACATAGGGCGCCGGAACCAGCAGCTTCGCCAAGCGAGCGTCCGCTGGGCCTTCGGGCAAAGGAGCCGGACAGTTGATCTGTCCGGACGTCACCTCCCAATCCTGTCAAAGATAAGGGAGCTTAGATCCCGCATAGAGTCAAACTGTGAAAAACTAATACCTTGTAAAAAGACGAAAATAGCTTACCGCCAGAGCGCGATGCTGAGCACTGAATCCGCGATCCTCGGCGGCGGATGCGGGAGCCTCGGCGCCCTTGAAAAGGATCCTCCAGGCATCTTTGTACGTCGTGTCGAAGAGCCTGTTAAGAGTTTGATGCTGCGCCAGGTCGAACTCCCAAAGGTTGAAGGCCCGTCGTTCACACGGGAGGATCAGGCGGATGAGCATAACCTGGACTATGTTGACAAGCTTGAGCTTCTTGTCCACCAGGGTTTGGATGCATGTTGGAGTCCGGTCAGCTCTCCTTTTTTACCCCACGACAGGCCGGTCTCCTTCCAGGAGGTGAGCCGCGTAGGGGGTCCGGACCGAAACTCGGGGGCTGCGACCCATTCGGGGTCGCACGGCTCGGTGATGTAGAACCACCCCGACTGCCACCCCTTCAGGGTCTCCACAAAGGAGCCCTCGAGCCACAGGACGTTGGCCATCTTGCCAACCATGGCGCCGCCACACTCCGCCTGGCTGCCGCGCACCACCTTCGGCTTGACGTTGAAGGTATTTAGCCATAAGCCAAAATGAGGGCAGATGCGGAGGAAAGCCTCGCACACGACGATAAACGCCGAGATGTTGAGGATGAGGGTCGGAGCCAGATCATGGAAATCCAGGCCGTAGTAGAACATGAGCCCCCGGACAAATGGATGCAGAGGGAAGCCCAGTCCGCGGAGGAAATGGGGGAGAAATACCACCCTCTCATGAGGCCTAGGAGTGGGGATGAGCTGCCCCTTTTCGGGGAGTCGGTGCACGATGTCGCTGGCCAGATATCCGGCCTTCCTCGGCTTTTTTATGTGTCCCTCCGTGACGGAGGAGACCATCCACTTGCCTCCCGCTCCGGACATGACTGGAGAAGGTCGAGGTGGTAGTGCGGACTTGGGCGCTGGAGCTCGAGTGCGCAAGAATGGATAGGCAGAGGAGGAAGAAGGCGTGGGTGAAAAGGTGGATGCTTATCCCCTTATATGGGCGTACGCGATTATGTGTCCCCACCAGCCTGATAAAACTTGCTTATCTCCAAGCGCCGTAATCAAAGGCGCGGTTGGGTTACCCACGCCCGTATTGATGAGAATCCCGAAATGAGGGGGCACGATCTCTGCTTCAACAAGACGTGCCAAGGAAACCGCCTCGCACAACGCGCTGAGGTGGGATAATTAAATGGATAAAAGCTTGGCCGTGGCATGTCGCACCACGGAATACGTCAGCAGATTAGATTTGTGTCAATATTATTATCCTCTCTATGGCAATATGTGGAAACTTATTTTGCAGAGCCGGACACTATCTTTGTGTTCAAGATCTTCTATGAAGTATTTGGAGGAGGAACCCGCCTTGCAATGCCGAAGACAATTTGCGCGCCGGACTCGTCGTCATTGAAGCCTGGTTCAGGGGCTACTGAGGGAGTCCTGGATTAGGGGGTGTTCGGATAGCCGAACTATACCTTCAAGCCGGACTCCTGGACTATGAAGATACAAGATTGAAGACTCCGTCCCGTGTCCGGGAGGGACTTTCCTTGGCGTGGAAGGCAAGCCTGGCAATACGGATGTTCAGATCTCCTACCATTGTAACCGACTCTATGTAACCCTAACCCTATCCGGTGTCTATATAAACCGGAGGGTTTTAGTCCGTAGGACAAGATACACATCAACAATCATACCATAGGCTAGCTTCTAGGGTTTAGCCTCTCTGATCTCGTGGTAGATCAACTCTTGCAATACCCATACCATCAATATTAATCAAGTAGGACGTAGGGTTTTACCTCCATCGAGAGGGCCCGAACCTGGGTAAAACTTCGTGTCCCCTGTCTCCTGTTACCATCCAGCCTAGACGCACAGTTCGGGACCCCCTACCCGAGATCCGCCGGTTTTGACACCGACAAGCCCAATCTCGTCAAAAGAGCCAGTATGACTGTAGTCATAAGGAAGTGGCTTATGAAGCTGGCGACAAGGCTTACCTTCGGGTTACTCCTTTGAAGGGTACCCATCGTTTCGGTATCAAGGGCAAGTTGGCTCCTCGTTATATTGGTCCCTTTCTCATTCTCGCTAAATGAGGAGAGGTTGCCTACCAGTTGGAACTACCCCCACATCTTTCTCGAGTTCCTGATGTCTTCCACGTCTCTCAACTCAGGCGTTGCTTCTCGGATCCCATCCGCGGAGTGGACCATGAAATGCTTGATCTCCAAGATAACCTCACTTATTGAGAGTACCCTGTTTGCATCCTTGATCAAGCAGAGCGTGTCACCCGACGTCATAACATCAAGTTTCTCAAGGTTCAGTGGTCTCATCATTCCGAGAGAGAAGCTACCTGGGAGCGTGAAGATCGTCTTCGACTTGAGTACCCCACTTTCTTTCCGCCGACTCCTGAATCTCGGGACGAGATTTTTCCGAGTGGGGGCGAGTTGTCACATCCCTAGTTCTGGTATGACCTCCACCAGCTAGTCATTTGTGCATCATGTTTAAATTCCATTTAAATTTGAAATGGGGATTTGTGAAACCCTCAGAAATTATTTCTAGAAATAACTCAAATAAAATTTGCTCCAAAAAGGTCCAAGAAAATGTTCATGCTGCTCTTTGATAATATTTGTCAGAGTTAAAATTCAAACAAATATTATTAGGAGCTCATAGATATTTATTTTGGCCTTTTGGAATTAATGCAATAATTATTTGCATTGGATATATATATGTTATATATATAATATATGTCCAAAAATTATGCTAGTTATGGAGGAACTCTGGAATAATACCATTAGCCCCTGCAAAAATTGGCATAAGTAAATAAAATGATTTAGTATTTTTACTAAATCAGAAACAAATGTCAGAAAATAGAAAAGAAAACAAAAATGGGAAAACACTTACCTGGGCCAACTAACCTGGCGGCCCATCTGCTCAGACCCAACAGGCTGGCCCAGCCCACCTTCTGCCGACGCTAGTCGTCGTCCTCCTGGCGCCAGGAGGACGAGAGGCACGCGCTCGCCGCCCGATCGCATGGGCGCCAGGCCACCTGCCTGCCTGGCCTCTCCCTCGAACGCCCTGGCCGTCCCGAACGTCGCCACGCGACCCCCCCCCCCCATGCCTCTCTCACTCTCTCTCGTCCTCCTTCCCGCCTCTATCGCCTCTCCCATGACAGACGAAGCACTGCCGTCGCCGTAGCTCACCGCTGACACACTCTCCGCCGTTCCCTCACCCCTCTGACGAGTCCACAAGCTCCGCCGCACCGCCCCGCACCTCTCCCACTCTCTCTTGTTCCCTCCCCTTCTCTCTCTCGCTCTCTCCTATGAACGCCCGAGCGCCGCCGTCGCCACCGCTCGCTGTTGCCGCGCCCACCGTCACGGCCTCGACCTCGCTTCGTGCCCAGACGCTCCGCCACGTCTCCGTCTACCTCTCCGTTGAGCCACGCACCTCGGGAGGCCCTGGAGCGCCTCCATCACCGTCATCTTCATCTCCGACCGCCGTGGATCCCCATCGCTGCACCGTCGACCTCAGCGCGTCCCTGAGCTAGACGTCAAGCCCACCGAGACCGCTATGAGCTGCTGCTCCTCTTCCCCCTCTTAGTTTTCTCGCTTGCATGCCATAGCCGCTGCCTCGCCGATGATCGTAACCGTCGCCGCCTGAGCTCGTCACCGACGCAGCTCCGGTGACCAAATGGTTGCCCCGGCAGGTCCAAACCTCTCCCCGCACCCCGTAGAGCCTCGCTAGTGCATCCGCTCGCCCGCTAGCACGCCGCAGCAGCAAGACCATCGACGCCTGAACTCTGGCGGCCGCAAAAGAGCTCGCCGCCGTCGGCTCAGGCCACCCCAGCTCCTCCCGTTCGCTCCATTAGATGTGCCGCATTGCCAGCTAGCTGTAGCCGCAAACCACGAGTAAAACAGTGCCCTGTAGAGCTTTTTCGAAGCCCTCCGCCGTCTCTGTCGTCGCCGGCGACGAGCAATGGACCAGGTCCGGCGGGTTTGACCCGCCGATCGGGGTTTGACCCTCCCCCTTGTGTCACTGACGCGTGGGCCACCCCCTGACATTTTTAGTTAGTATTAGTTTAACACTAATTAACCTCGGTTAGTTAGCTAGTTAGTCGCTGACCAGTGGGCCCAGCGCTCACTAATCCTAATTAGACTAAATAAACCCCATGTTAACTAACTGAGTCACTGACATGTGGACCCCACACGTCAGGTTTGACTTGGTCAGCGCCATTGACCTGCTGACATAAGCATGACGCTGTGCTGACGCAATATATCATTTTCTGGTATTAAAATAAATTAGGTAATTCCATAAAATGATATAAACTTCAAAAATTCATAGAAATTCAACCGTAGCTCAGATTGAAATAATTTATATATGAAAAATTATCAGAAAAATTCAATCTATCCATCTGTGTCATTTTCATGCATGACAAACCAACTTATACATGTTGTATATGAGGAAACACATGAATGGCATTTATAAAGGCTTATTTTGGAGTTGCATTTGGAACTTTGGTTTCAATGGACTTCATGCAAATGAATGTTAGATGCATTAACTCAAACAAACATCACATACTCATGCCATGATCATGCATCATATTGTTGCATATGCTTGTGTTTGATTGTCGACACAGTTCCTTCTCGATAGGTCCTGCTCCGGAGACCGATCCAGAGTACCTATCAGAGGAGCAGTGCCCCCTGTTGATCTACCGGGCAAGCAAACCCCCTTGTTCATTTCGATACAATCCTACTCTCTCGCTCTTGCTCTCATTTATTGCATTAGGACAACAACGATTCAACTTCTACTTTATGCTGCGATAGTTGAACCCATTCCTCTGCATGACCTGTCATTGCCACAGTAAATAGTTAAAACCCACTAGCATGTGTAGGAGTTGTTTGAGCCATGTTGTGTTCCTGCCATGCCATGCCTGCTATTGCTTAGAGTTGTGTCATGTCTGATTCACCGGGAATGAATTGGAGTGTTACGATATGTTCTGGTGCTAAGAGTTAAGCGTGTGAACACGATTTGGTAAAGGTAGCGGTGAGAGGCCATGTAGGAGTACATGGTGGGTTGTCTCATTGGGACCATCCTTAAGAACTGAGTTCTGTGTAAGTTGTCCAATGACTAGTTACTACCACACATTGGGCTCCGGGCGCTCCAAGATCTCTCGACTTATTAGCCAACTTGATCTCTGTCCAGGAGTTGCAAATAGTTTCTGGTGTTTGTAGGTAGTGTTAGTAGTCTACCAAGTGGCACCCGGCCAGGTGGGCTTGGGACAGACTAGGCACAGTGGCACGGTGTACCAAGTGGCACCCGGATGGTGGGCTTGGGAACCCTGCTCACATCGTTTGGGGCCGTGAGCGACACCCCTGCCGGATCTCCTTGCGGATGGAACCCGAATAGGCGATAAACCTGGATGAGAGACTTGCGTGGTTAGTCAGGTCATGGCCGACACCCTCGCTGGGCTTCCGCTTGAAGGTTGCTGAGTACACGTCGTGTAAACGGCGATAAGTGGTGAGAGCATGTGTGAAGAAGTACACCCCTACAGGGTTATCATGATCTATTCGAATAGCCGTGTCCTTGGTTATGGACTTCTAGGATGCTTACGTGGTACATAGACAACTTAAAGTGGATACTCTAAAATGCTCAAGACAAGTGTGAGTGCTATGGATGGCCTTCTCGTAGAGAGACGAGGATGAATCCATAGTAGTGTATTGATGTGGTGATTAGTGGACTCGTGTGCGCTGCCTCACCTCAAAGAAGATTCTCGTTGTCGTAGAACAGGATAGCCACTGAGTCAAAGCTGGCTTGCTGCAACTAAACCCCACATTACCTTCTTGATAAAATGCATGTATGATAGGATCTGATGTAAGTCTTGCTCAGTACCTTTGTACTCACGTTAGCTTTACTTATGTTTTGCAGGTGAGACATCTGTCTCACTAGTAGTACCGCTTGGACTTCGACGAGTAGCTTGTTACCTCAGCTACGATCTTGTACCCTTGGGAGGGTCTTGTAGATAGTCAGGCTTCTCAGCCTTTTCCCTTTGTAGTTGTCTGTACTCAGACATGTAATGCTTCCGTTGCTGGTATGCTCTGAATGATGGGTCATGTGACCCCTGTTTGTATTAGTGTTATGTGGCTCTTTTGGGCCTTTATCTATATAAGTTGCGTTATGTTGTGATGCCATGTTGTACAGCACATACTTGCATGTTATGCGTACGTGTGACGTGTATTGCTATGTGTGGGATCCGACAATCTAGTTGTTTATCCTTGGCAGCCTCTCTTATGGGTAAATGTAGTCTAGTGCTTCCTTGAGCCATAGTAGTCCGCTACAGCCTGGTTCACCAGAGTCCTGCTAGCCCAGCACTACTGCTCAGGACACTTGACTGGCCGGCATGTGTTTCACTTCGTTCCTGTGTCTGTCCCTTCGGGGAAATGTCACGCGGTGACATCCGGAGTCCTGCCTAGCCTGCTACAGCCCGGGTTCCCCGGAGTCCTGTTAGCCCAGTGCTACAGCCCGGATTAACATGCTGCTGACCGACATGCTCGATGTGAATCATGTATGCCTGTCCCCATAGGTTAGTGCCGCTTTGGGTTCACGACTAGCCATGTCGGCCCGGGTTCTCTGTCATCTGGATGCTAGCGACACAATCATATACGTGAGCCAAAAGGCGCAAACGGTCCTGGGCCAGGGTAAGGCGACACCCATGGGAATACCGTGCGTGAGGCCGCAAAGTGATATGAGGTGTTACCGGCTAGATCGATGTGACCTGGAATCGGGGTCTCGACAATCATCCTTGCTGTACACACTTTTGAGAGAGCCATACATAATTTGGAATTTGATAGAATACTCTATGTGCTTCACTTATATCTTTTGAGTTATATAATTTTGCTCTAGTGCTTCACTTATATCTTTTAGAGCATGGTGGTGGATTTGTTTTATAGAAACTATTGATCTCTCATGCTTCACTTAGATTATTTTGAGAGTCTTAATAGCATGGTAATTTGCTTAATAATAATATGCTTCGTATTCAAGATTTGTAAAACTTTCTTTTGAGTGCATTGAATACTAAGAAAAAATTGATGCTTGATAATTGTTTTGAGATATGAGGATGGTGATATTAGAGTCATGCTAGTTGAGTAGTTGTGAATTTGAGAAATTCTTGTGTTAAAGTTTGTGATTCCCGTAGCATGCACGTATGGTGAACCGTTATGTGATGAAGTCAGAGCATGATTTATTTGTTGATTGTCTTCCTTATGAGTGGCGGTCGGGGACGAGCGATGGTCTTTTCCTACCAATCTATCCCCCTAGGAGCATGCGCGTAATACTTTGCTTTGATAACTTCTAGATTTTTGCAATAAGTATATGAGTTCTTTATGACTAATGTTGAGTCCATGGATTATACACACTTTACTTCCTTCCACCATTGCTAGCCTCTCTAATACCGCGCACTTTTCGCCAGTATCATACACCCACCAAATACATTCCTCGAAACAGCCAACATACCTACCTATCATGGCATTTCCATAGCCATTCCGAGATATATTGCCATGCAACTTTCCACCGTTCCATTCATTATGAGACGCTCCATCATTGTCATATTGCTAGCATGATCATGTAGTTGACATCGTATTTGTGGCAAAGCCACCGTTCATAATTCTTTCATACATGTCACTCTTGATTCATTGCATATCCTGGTACACCGCCGGAGGCATTCATATAGAGTCATATTTTGTTCTAAGTATTGAGTTGTAATTGTTGAGTTGTAAGAAAAATAAAAAGTGTGATGATCATCATTTTTAGAGCATTGTCCCAAGTGAGGAAAGGATGATGGAGACTATGATTCCCCCACAAGTTGGGATGAGACTCCGGACGAAAAAAAGAGGCCATAAAAAAAGAGAAGGCCCAACCAAAAAAAGATGAGAGAAAAAGAGAGAAGGGACAATGTTACTATCCTTTTACCACACTTGTGCTTCAAAGTAGCACCATGATCTTCATGATAGAGAGTCTCCTATGTTGTCACTTTCATATACTAGTGGGAATCTTTCATTATAGAACTTGGCTTGTATATTCCAATGATGGGCTTCCTCAAAATGCCCTAGGTCTTCGTGAGCAAGCGAGTTGGATGCACACCCACTTAGTTTCTTTTGTTGAGCTTTCATATACTTATAGCTCTAGTGCATTCGTTGCATGGCAATCCCTACTCACTCACATTGATATCTATTGATGGGCATCTCCATAGCTTGTTGATATGCCTAGTTGATGTGATACTATGTTCCCCTCTTTTTTTCTTCTCCACAACCACCATTCTATACCACCTATAGTGCTATATCCATGGCTCACGCTCATGTATTGCGTGAAGATCGAAAAAGTTTTGAAAATGTCAAAAGTATGAAACAATTACTTGGCTTGTCATCGGGGTTGTGCATGATTTAAATACTTTGTGTGGTGAAGATAGAGCATAGCCAAACTATATGATTTTGTAGGGATAGCTTTTTTTGGCCATGTTATTTGGAGAAGACATAATTGCTTTGTTAGTATGCTTGAAGTATTATTATTTTTATGTCAACATGAACTTTTGTCTTCAATCTTTTGAATCTGAACATTCATACCACAATTAAGAAGATTTACATTGAAATTATGCCAAGTAGCACTCCGCATCAAAAATTCTGTTTTTATCATTTACCTACTCAAGGACGAGCAGGAATTAAGCTTGGGGATGCTTGATATGTCTCCAACGTATCTATAATTTTTGATTGCTCCATGCTATATTATCTACTGTTTTGGACATTATTGGGATTTATTATCCACTTTTATATTATTTTTGGGACTAACCTATTAACCGGAGGCCCAGACCAGAATTGTTGTTTTTTGCCTGTTTTAGGGTTTCGAAGAAAAGGAATATCAAACAGAGTCCAAACGGAATGAAACCTTCGAGAACGTGATTTTCTCACTGAATACAACTCAGGAGACTTGGACCCTACGTCAAGGCACGTAACAGGAGGCCACGAGGTAGGGTGGCGCACCCTACCCTACCAGGAGTGCCCCCCACCCTTGTGGGCCCCCTGTTGCTCCACCGACGTACTTCTTCCTCCTATATATATCCACGTACCCCCAAACGATCAGATAGGGAGCCAAAAACCTAATTCCACCGCCGCAACTTTCTGTATCCACGAGATCCCATCTTGGGGCATGTTCCGGACTCCGCCGGAGGGGGCATCGATTACGGAGGGCTTCTACATCATCATCCAAGCCCCTCCGATGAAGTGTGAGTAGTTTACTTCAGACCTACGGGTCCAAGTTAGTAGCTAAATGGCTTCTTCTCTCTTTTTGGATCTCAATACAATGTTCTCCCCCTCTCTCGTGGAGATCTATTTGATGTAATCTTCTTTTTGCGGTGTGTTTGTTGAGACCGATGAATTGTGGGTTTATGATCAAGTCTATCTATGAATAATATTTGAATCTTCTCTGAATTCTTTTATGTATGATTGGTTATATTTGCAAGTCTCTTCGAATTATCAGTTTGGTTTGGCCTACTAGATTGGTTGTTCTTGCCATGGGAGAAGTGCTTAGCTTTGGGTTCGATCCTGCGGTGTCCTTTCCCAGTGACAGAAGGGGCAGCAAGGCACGTATTGTATCGTTGCCATCGAGGATAACAAGATGGGATTTTTATCATATTGCTTGAAACTATCCCTCTACATCATGTCATCTTGCTTAAGGCGTTACTCTGTTTTTAACTTAACACTCTAGATGCATGCTGGATAGCGGTCGATGAGTGGAGTAATAGTAGTAGATGCAGGCAGGAGTCGGTCTACTTGTCTCGGACGTGATTCCTATATACATGATCATACCTCGATATTCTCATAACTATGCTCAATTCTGTCAATTGCTCAACAGTAATTTGTTCACCCACCGTAGAATACTTATGCTCTTGAGAGAAGCCACTAGTGAAACCTATGGCCCCCGGGTCTCTTTCTCAACATATTAATCTCCATCACTTTATTATTGCTTTGTTTTTACTTTGCCTTTTACTTTTTACTTTGCATCTCTATACCAAAAATATCAAAAATATTGTTTATCATCTCTATCAGATCTCACTTTCGTAAGTGACCGTGAAGGGATTGACAACCCCTAAGCGCATTGGTTGCGTTGAGCTATTGTTTTGTGTAGGTACGAGGGACTCGTGCGTAGCCTCCTACTGGATTGATACCTTGGTTCTCAAAAACTAAGGGAAATACTTACGCTACTTTGCTGCATCATCCTCTCCTATTTGGGGAAATCCAACACAGTGCTCAAGAGGTAGTAGTCTACGATATAGCCCCTTGTATGTACGCGGTTATCCGAATATGGCTGGGCTATATAGGTGACCGGGAAACAGTCCTTCGTGTTATATGGAAAAATCGCAAACGATTTTAATAAGTTGCCAAGTGGTTGACCAGCTCTCGCTACATCATGACAGTCAGTTTTCGGCTTTCTCTACTGAGGTGCTTAACCAGGTGAACCGGAAACACAATCGCAGTAGTTCTCCCTTTATTACCCTAGCCGATAGAGCGGAACATAAGGTAGTAAGCACAGGAGTCGAGCAACCCAACTATTGACCAAAGACATGATTCAGAGCTGATGCATATAATGCCAAAACTCGTGACGCCGAAGTATGCTGTAGAGTTGTTCGGACTTACTGGCAATTTAATATGTTGCCGTATCGAGCCCTTGGCGATTGGTGCCGAGGTATATATGTGAAACCATCGAAAAGGTAAAATATAGTTCTATGAGGAAAAAATAAGTACTGAAGACGGATTATGTCCACTAGAATTTCATTGATACGTCGAGCGCAATCTTACAGATTATAACACCTCTACCCGGTTCATTTTACATGCCAGGGGTCGAAGGCTAAGGAAAAAGGCTATATCCATGTTTTAAATAGAGTGTTTGGTCTACAAAAATCTTTTGGACCTCCTGTCGCACGTCTGTGCTGCCTTTGCCTTAGCGAAGAGGATTCCTTAAAAGGAGCAATTTTTGGTTGCATGGACGAAACTGGGCTCCGAAAGAGCCCTTGAAGGTCCATATGACGAGCAAGTTTTGATTCATCTGTGACAAAAGATAAGAAATAATTTAAAAAGAAGGGAGAAAAGTTGTAGGAGGATGAACCGTGTTGTAGGTCTGTCTGCATTGTGCCTCCGCTGACGACCAAGGTATTTTAAGGCATAATTATGCATGCACGATGCGAACTTCGCGGTCATATGCGGCGAACGACGGAGGCGGAACTGCTAATCCATCTCGAAAATTGACCGATCTTGTGCAATAGAGGCCGGTGGCTTAATGGCCGATAAGTTATGCGGTTTAACGAGTCCGCTTTGTACTTCGGCTGTGATGGTCGTGGTATACTCCTCAGAACGGAGGGGTTGTTCCTTTTTTCTAGTGGTCATTATCACGCCGCGTGGACCGAGCATCTTAAGCTTTAGATAGGCATGGTGTGGGACCGCATTGAAACGAGCGAATGCGGTCCGCCCAAGCAGTGCATGGTATCTACTGCAGAATGGAACAATATTGAAGATCAAGGCTTCGCTTCGGAAGTTGTCCGGCGAACCGAAGACGACTTCTAGTGTGATTGAGCCCGTACAGTGAGCTTCTTCGCTGGGTATTACACCTTTGAAGGCGGTTGTGGTGGGATTGATCCTTGAGGGATCAATGCCCATTTTGTGAATAGTGTCTTGATAGAGCAAATTAAGGCTACTACCGCCTTCCAGAAGGACTCGCGTGAGATGGAATCCATCGATGATTGGGTCGAGGACCAAAGCTGCCGAACCTTTGTGCCGGATATCTATTGGGTGGTCATTACGATCAAAAGTGATAAGACAGGCTGCCCATGGGTTAAATTTTGGTACGACCGGCCTTATGGCGTAGTCGTCTCGTGGTACGCTTTTGCGCTCCCTCATAGGGATATGCGTCACAGATATCATGTTTACTATTTTTACTTTGGGGGGAAATTGCTTTTGTCCCCGGGTGTTTGGCTGGCGAGTCTCCTCGTCTTTGCTGTCACTAGGCGGCCCCTTCCCATTGTGTTCGGCGTTGAGCGTGCCTGCTTGTTTGAAAACCCAACAATTTCTGTTGGTATGGTTGGTTGGTTTGTCAGGGCTGTCATGAATTTGACATGGCCGATCCAGTATCCTGTCTAAACTGGATGGGCCATCTTTCTTTGCCTTGAATGGCTTCTTCCGTTGACCGGATTTGGAACCACTGAATCCAGCGTTGACCGCCATGTCTTGGGTCTACATTATTGTTTCGACACTTGTTTTTATTGCGTCAAGGCTTGCCATTGTCGTCCCTGACCTCAGAGGTGCTAGGATCGGTGGTGCTATTGTTTTGGCGAGCCAGCTAGCTGTCTTCTCCCGCGCAGAAGCGGGTCATCAATGCGGTAAGAGGTGCCATAGACTTTGGTTTTTCTTGGCCGAGGTGACGGGCCAGCCATTCATCTCGGACGCTATGTTTAAAAGCCGCTAGGGCTTCGGCGTCCGGACAGTCGATGATTTGGTTCTTTTTAATTAAGAACCTAGTCCAGAGCTTCCTGGCGGACTCTCGAGGCTGCTGGATGATGTGACTGAGGTCATCTGCATCTGGAGGCCGGACATATGTACCTTGGAAGTTGTCGTGAAAGGCGTCTTCCAGGTCTTCCCAGTTGCCAATGGAGCTTTCTGGGAGGCTGTTTAGCCAGTGCTGGGCTGATCCCTTTAATTTTAGTGGGAGGTATTTGATGGCATGAAGATCATCACCGCAGGCCATATGAATATGGAGAACAAAATCCTCAATCCATACCGCGGGATCTGTTGTTCCATCATACGGTTCAATATTCATAGGTTTGAACCCTTCCGGGAATTCATGCTCCATTACTTCATCAGTGAAGCAGAGGGGGTGTGCGGCGCCTCTATATCGGGCCAAGTCGTGACGCAGCTCGGATGGAGTCCATCTGCGGTTTTCGGTCCGGGCATGATTATGCTTGTCACGTCCGGCTAGATAGCCGTCGTCACGCGTCGGTGCACGCCCCCGTGATCTGTAGATCGATCTGGTCTGGCTTACTCTATTGTCCAGGTCTTGCCGCAGGTCGTATGTATATCCCCGAGTTGTTATGTCTCTACTTTTACGACGAGGTAGTATGGGCTGGTGTTCGGCTTTAGTTGTCGTTTGTCCCAGCCACGAGGTGGTCGGTCAGCCGCATTACCTGCTGATGGCGCGGGCTCGAGGGCCTCGCCATCAAATTGGGGTAGCAGTTTACGCTTTGGGTAACTTCTGATTGGACGCTCGAGGCCATATTCCTCGGCTGCCAGGACATTAGTTCACCTATCGTTGAGCATCTTTTGATGAGCTTGAAGCTGTTGCTGCTTCTTTTTCAGGCTCCTTGTAGTGGCGATTAGCCGGCACTTAAAGCACTCCTGCTCGAGAGGTTCCTCAGGCACGATAAAATCCTTGTTGCCGAGGCTCACCTCATCCTCAGAGAGAGGAAGATAAGTGTTGTCCTCCGAGTCTTTGTTTTCAGCCTGTTCATCGGAGCTAACCTGCCCATCTTCCCGGTTGTCCTGTTCGGAGGTCAGCTCGACGGGTTCTTCTTTGTCTTCGGCATCGTCCGGAGTGTTGTTGCCTCCTGTGCCGGTATTGCTGTCTTTTCCACGGCGTGATTTAGAGCATCGCCGTCAGTGTTTTGGTTGTATCTCGAGAGGTTTATCCTCTACTGGATTTTTCTCATTATCATCGTCACCCTCCTTGGGTGTATCCACCATGTACATGTCATACGAAGAGGTGGTCGTCCGACGTCCGGTAAACGATGGGTTTTGGGCCTGCTCTTCTCCAGCATCGTCGTCCATACCATCGTTGTCTTTGGAGCCTTATCGAGCATGTTAGTTAAGTCCTCGATAGTGGTGATGAAGTGGGTGGTGGGTGGGATGTAAAATTCCCCGTTCTCAGCCCCTAGTCCGGGCCAGGCATAGTTCAGACGTTGCTCCTTCGTAATGACAAGGGATCGCATCAAGTCCAGAGCCTCGCTTAAAGGCGAGGTTTGGCCAGGGAGAAGAGAATCTGTGGAGTACGGTGGGAAGGGGATTCCTCGGTTGAGCCACACAATGTTGACTTCGAGAGTTCAGAGCCAGTGTCCGGGGAAGAATCTAGCTTTGTGATGGTTGCCAGCGACACTGCTTCCTCCGGCTCTCCCGTACTGGGCTTAGTGGCCATAGATAGTCTGGCGGGTTTAGAAATCCTGTCTTCGGACCTGGTGATTTCTACTACACAACCTTCTTCTTGTAGACGTTGTTGGGCCTCCAAGTGCAGAGGTTTGTAGGACAGTAGCAAATTTCCCTCAAGTGGATGGCCTAAGGTTTATCAATTTGTGGGAGGCATAGGATGAAGATGGTCTCTCTCAAACAACCCTGCAACCAAATAACAAAGAGTCTCTTGTGTCCCCAACACACCCATACAATGGCAAATTGTATAGGTGCACTAGTTCGGCAAAGAGATGGTGATACAAGTGCAATATGGATAGTAGATATAGGTTTTTGTAATCTGAAATTATAAACAGAGCAAGGTAACTAATGATAAAAGTGAGCGTAAACGGTATTGCAATGCTAGGAAACAAGGCCTAGGGTTCATACTTTCACTAGTGCAAGTTCTCTCAACAATAATAACATAATTGGATCATATAACTATCCCTCGGCATGCAACAAAGAGTCACTCCAAAGTCACTAATAGAGGAGAACAAACGAAGAGACTATGGTAGGGTACGAAACCACCTCAAAGTTATCCTTTCTGATCGATCTATTCAAGAGTCTGTAGTAAAATAACATGAAGCTATTCTTTCCGTTCAATCTATCATAGAGTTCGTACTAGAATAACACCTTAAGACACAAATCAACCAAAACCCTAATGTCACCTCAAGTATCCATGGGTATGATTATACGATATGCATCACACAATCTCAGATTCATCTATTAAAACCAACACAAAGTACTTCAAAGAGTGCCCCAAAGATTCTACCGGAGAGTCAAGACGAAAACGTGTGCCAACCCCTATGCATAGGTTCATGGGCGGTACCCGCAAGTTGATCACCAAAACATACATCAAGTGGATCAATAGAATACCCCATTGTCACCACGGGTATCCCACGCAAGACATACATCAAGTGTTCTCAAATCCTTAAAGACTCAAACCCATAAGATAACTTCAAAGGGAAAACTCAATCCATTACAAGAGAGAAGAGGGGGAGAAACATCAAAAGATCCAACTATAATAGCAAAGCTCGTGATACATCAAGATCGTATCACCTCAAGAACACGAGAGAGAGAGAGAGATCAAACACATAGCTACTGGTACATACCCTCAGCCCCGAGGGAGAACTACTCCCTCCTCGTCATGGAGAGCACTGGGATGATGAAGATGGCCACCGGAGAAGGATTCCCCCTCCGGCAGGGTGCCGTAACGAGTCTAGATTGGTTTTCGGTGGCTACGGAGGCTTCTGGCGGCGGAACTCCCGATATATTGTGCTTCCCGAAGTTTTTAGGGTATATGGGTGTATATAGGAGGAAGAAATACATCAGGGGGGCACGAGGGGCCCACAAGGGTGGAGGGCGCGCCCAGGGGGGTAGGCGCGCCCCCTACCTCGTGCCTTCCTCGTTGCTTCCCTTACGTACACCCCAAGTCTTATGGATTGATTCCGTTCCAAAAATATGTTATGTGAAGTTTCAGGTCAATTGGACTCCATTTGATTTTCCTTTTCTGCGATACTCTAAAACAAGGAAAAACATAAACTGGCACTAGGCTCTGGGTTAATAGGTTAGTCCCAATAATAATATAAAAGTGCATAATAAAGCCCATAAACATCCAAAACAGATAATATAATAGCATGGAGCAATCAAAACTTATAGATACGTTGGAGACATATCACCTGGCGACGAGTTCTGGCTCTAAGGCCAGAGCGGAGGTTGGGGTCGTGAATCCTTGGAAGATCAAGTCTCCTCGGATGTTAGCGATATAATCCAAGTTTCCAAAACTAATCTGGTGACCTGGGGCGTAGCTGTCGATCTGCTCTAGATGGCCAAGCGAGTTGGCCCGCAACGCGAAGCCGCCGAACACAAAGATCTGACCGGGGAGGAAAACCTCCCACAGGGCAGCATTGTTGTAGATTATTTATGGAGACATCGAACCTTCTAGTGATGACATAGCGGAACTCTCAATGAAAGCACCAATGTCGGTGTCAAAACCGGCGGATCTCTGGTAGGGGGTCCCAAACTATGCGTCTACGGTTGATGGTAACAGGAGACAGGGGACACGATGTTTACCCCGGTTTGGGCCCTCTTTATGGAGGTAATACCCTACATCCTTCTTAATTGATCTTGATGAGTATGAGGATTACAAGAGTTGATCTACCACGAGATCGTTGTGGCTAAACCCTAGAAGTCTAGCCTGTATGATTATGATTATGATTGCCTCTACGGACTAAACCCTCCAGTTTATATAGACACCGGAGGGGCCTAGGGTTGTACAGAGTCAGTTTACAAAGGAAGGAATCTACATATCCGAACGCCAAGCTTGCCATCCACGCAAAGGAGAGTCCCATCCGGACACGGAGAGAGGTCTTCTGTCTTGTATCTTCATAGCCTATTAGTCCGGCCCATGTTACATAGTCCGGACGCCCGTGGACCCCTTAATCCAGGACTCCCTCAGTCCTTGCTGCTCCTACTTGCAATTATTATGAGAGAGGAACTACATCTCCGCCTCTTTATGTTTCCAACATGATAGAATTGCAAGAAACTGCTTATGCTATGTATTGGCCTTTACTTGATTGCATGAATTGTTCTTGTATGACATGCCGATGCATAGGAAGAGAGTTAAACTTCATCATTGCATGATATATGTTGCTTTGTGCTCACTACTAAATGCCAAATCATTCTTAATTCAAATTGTCTTTGATATACCTTGGGATCCGGGTGGATTCATTACTTGAGCACTTTATGCATAGCTTAATGCCTTTAAAGAAAGCGCTGCCAGGGAGACAACCTGGAAGTTTTAAAGAGTCATTTATTTCTGTTGAGTGCTTTTATAAAGTTTAAAAACAAAAAAAATATAGAGGGGAACTTAAAATCTTTTTCACAAAAGAGAAGCGATTGGAAGTTATGCATTGAAGAAGTGAGGGTCGACCTTGAACACTTGTGTTCATGCTCATGGAAACAATGTAGAATTTTTCTTGAATATTATCACAAAAATAATTATCCCCTTGTAAAATTCCATTGTATTATAAAAATAATGTGCCAAGATTTGCCTTTAGGATGTTTAGATTGCTTGTTGGTTTGTGCGGTGCAAAACAGAAACTTCGGCTATAGTGCTCGATTTTACATTTTTTTACTGGAACATCAAATGGTTCTGAAACTTTTTGCACTATCTTTCTATACAAATTTTTTATTTTTCCTATTTTTTTCAGAATTGTTGGAGTACTAGAGGTATGGTGAATGTTCAGATTACTACAGAATGTCCTATTTAAGACAGATTCTGTTTTTGATGCATTGTTTTGCTCGTTTTGATGGAACTATCGATTTTTATCGGTAGTATAAGCTATGGAAAAGTTATATTATAGTAGCTACAATGCAAAAACAAATATGAATTGGTTTGCAACAGTACTTAGAGTAGTGATTTGCTTTATTATACTAAGGGATCTTACTGAGTTTTCTGTTGAGTTTTGTATGGATGAAGTGATCAAAGATCGAGGAGTTCTCGATATGAGGAGAAGGAGGGGAGGCAAGAGATCAAGCTTGGGGATGCCCAAGGAACCCCAAGTAAATATTCAAGGAGACTCGAGCGTCTAAGCTTGGGGATGCCCTGGAAGGCATCCCATCTTTCTTCAACAAGTATCGGTATGTTTTCGGTTTCGTTTCGTTCACGTGATATATGCAAATCTTGGAGCGTCTTTTGCTTTTAGTTTTCATTTTTGTTTTGTGCACCATGCTGGTATGAGATAGTCCATGGTTGATTTATAGAATGCTCATTTCACTTCACTTATATCTTTTGAGTATGGCTTTATACAATGCTTCATGTGCTTCACTTATACCATTTGAAGTTTGGATTGCATGTTTCTCTTCACATAGAAAACCGTTATTTGAAGAATGCTCTTTTGCTTCACTTATATTTATTAGAGCATGGTCTTTTGTAGAAAGAATTAAACTCTCATGCTTCACTTAGATCTATTTAGAGAATCAACAGGAATTGGTCAATTGCATGGTTAGTCATAAAATCCTACATAAAACTTATGGATCACTGAATATGATATGTTTGATTCCTTGCAATAGTTTTGTGATATAGAGATGATAATGTGTGGGAGGTACTAGTAAACGGTTGTGGTTAGTAGGAATATTGGTTTTAAGGTTTGTGATTCCCGAAGCATGCACGTATAGTCTCTCGTTATGCTATGAAGTTGGATCATGATTTATTATTGATTCTCTTCCTTATGAGTGGCGGTCGGGGACGAGCGATGGTCTTTTCCTACCAATCTATCCCCCTAGGGGCATGCATAGTAGTATTTTTCTTCGAGGGCTAATAAACTTTTGCAATAAGTATATGAATTCTTTATGACTAATGTGAGTCCATGGATTATACGCACTCTTACCTTTTTGCAATTTGCTAGCATCTACGGTACCGTGCATTGCCCTTTCTCACATCGAGAGTCGGTGCAAACTTCGTCGGTGCATCCAAACCCCGTGATATGATACGCTCTATCACACACAAGCCTTATTATATCTTCCTCAAAACAACGACCATACCTACCTATTATGGCTTTTCCATGGCCATTCCGAGATATATTGCCATGCAACTTCCACCACTTCCGTTTGATGACTTGAGCATTCATTGTCATATTGCTTTGCATGATCATATAGATGACATAGTAGTTATGGCTCAGCCACCATTCATCATTTTTCATACATGTTACGCTAGATCATTGCACATCCTGGTTCATTGCCAGAGGCATTCATATAGAGTCATACTTTGTCATAGGTATCGAGTTGTAATTTTTATTTTCTTTTGAGTTATAAGTAAATAGAAGTGTGATGATCATCATTATTCATTTTTAGAGCAGTGCCCTAGTGAGGAAAGGATGATGGAGACTATGATTCCCCCACAAGTCGGGATGAGACTCCGGACAATGAGAGAGAAAAAAGAAAAAAGAAAAAAAGAAAAAAAAAGAAAAAAATAAACAAAGAGAGAAGGGGCATTGTTAGTATCTTTACCACACTTGTGCTTCAAAGTAGCACCATGTTTTTCATTTGGAGAGTCTCCTATGTTGTCACTTTCATATACTAGTGAGAATATTTCATTATAGGATTAGATGCACACCCACTTAGTTTTCATATTGAGCTTTCATACACTTATAGCTCTTAGTGCATTTGTTGCATGGCAATCCCTACTCCTCACGTTGACATCGATTGATGGGCATCTCCATAGCCCGTTGGTTAGCCGCGTCGATGTGAGACTTTCTTACCTTTTGTCTTCTTTATATTTACCCCTATCATCATACTCTATTCCACCTATAGTGCTATATCCATGGCTTGTGCTCATGTATTGTGTGAGGGTTGAAAAAGTTGAAGCGTGTTAAAAAGTATGAACTAATTGCTCGGCTTGTCATCGGGGTTGTGCATGATAAATACTTTGTTTTAAGAAGATAGAGCATGACAAGACTATATGATTTTGTAGGGATAACTTTCTTTAGCGTTGATATTTTGAAAGACATGATTGTTTATTGGGATGCCTGAGTATTGATGTCTTTATGTCAAATTATAGACTATTGCTTTGAATAACTTATGTCTTAATATTCATGCCATGACTAGACATATGATGAAGTTTATGCTAGCTAGCATTCCACATCAAAAATTATCTTTTTTATCATTTACCTGCTCGAGGACGAGCAGGAATTAAACTTGGGGATGCTGATACGTCTCCGTCGTATCTATAATTTTTTATTGTTTCATGCCAATATTATACAACTTTTACATACTTTTGGCAACTTTTTATATGATTTATTGGACTAACCTATTGATCCAGTGCCAAGTGCCAGTTCCTGTTTTCTGCATGTTTTTTGTATCGCAGAGTATCCATATCAAACGAAGTCCAAATGCAACATAATTTTACGGAGAATTGTTTTGGAATATATGTGATTTTTAGGACTTGGAATCACTGCAAACGGAGGCCCACACAGCCCACAAGACACCAGGGTGCGCCAGAGGCCCCTACCATCAGCACCAACTCTCTCCCCCTCTATGCACCGGTGTAACACCTCTTCTCCCCGCTGTAATCTCTACTTAAACATGGTGCTCAACTCCACATATTATTTCCCAATGATCTATGGTTATCCTATGATGTTTGAGTAGATCCGTTTTGTCCTGTGGGTTAATCGTGATCTTGGTTGGTATGATTGTATATTTTATTTATGGTGTTGTCCTACTATGCTCTCCATCTCGCACAAACATGAGGGGCCCCCGCTGTAGGGTGTTGCAATATGTTCATGGTTCCCTTACGGTGGGTTGCGAGAGTGACAGAAACTTAAACCCGAGTAGATGGGGTATGACGTATGGGAATAAAGAGGACTTGATACTTAATGCTATGGTTGGGTTTCACAACCTTATTGATCTTTAGTAGTTGCGGATGCTTGCTAGAGTTCCAATCATAAGTGCATATGATCCAAGTAGAGAAAGTATGTTAGCTCATGCCTCTCCCTCATGTAAAATTGCAAGAATGATTATCGGTACTTGTTGTCGATTGCCTAGGGACAAAGAACTTTCTTGTTGAAAAAAGCTCTCTACTAAAACTAATTTAGTCATGTCTTTATCTAAACAGCTCCTAGATTTTATTTACGTGCTCTTTATTATCTTGCAAACCTATCCTATCACACCTACAAAGTACTTCTAGTTTCATACTTGTTCTACGTAAAGCGAACGTCAAGCGTGCATAGAGTTGTATCGGTGGTCGATAGAAGTTGAGGCAATATTTGTTCTACCTTTAGCTCCTCGTTGGGTTTTACACTCTTATTTATCGAAAAAGGCTACAAACGATCCCCTATACTTGTGGGTTATCACTAGCCACCGTGCTTCACTGATGTACTCGGCAGGAAATGTGGTCTTTCGTGATTTGACGACTCATTTACTTGCTTCGGCGCTATAACCGAGGAAGACCCAAAAAACACGCGGTAGGGCATCCCATGTCTCGGCAAGGAAGAATATATACGTGCACCACCCGGGAGGACCCCAAAACCGCGCTATAGGGCGTGCCACGTCTCGGCACGGAGGAAAAATGTGCGTGTAAAAATATATTGTATCAGACGTAGTACCTATGGTTCGACCTCGGGACCCAGCCAGTCGGTCGAAAACACCCCACTAGCCACATAGGTTCATCATGCTAACGTGGCACGGAGGATAGGTGTGGTTAGCTCCGTCTCGACCAGCCACAACGTCTCTTGTTCTAGGCCATTCTTCTATTTTCCAAGCTTTTATTTAGTTATAATAACACCACGGCAAGCTGGCGCCGCTCTTCGTTTGTGCCCCTGCGTCTAAAGGTTAGACGATGGAGAGGAGAGAGAGAGGTCGCGGACCTGGGACCCACCAGTAAGTGAGTCAACGGTCATGCACGTGTTGACGAGGCACTCCCTCTACTCTACTCAATGTATTACTGTATAAAATCAAATTATGGGACAAAGCCAACAACCGTTGTCGTTTCAGGCTATCGACTTACGCTTTGTAGTCCAGGTTGCCAGTTCGAATCTCGTCTTTCAAATTTGTTCGTTTTAGGTCCAAATTTGATCAATGACAAGTGGGACCCTAGTGTGTTGTTCCGATATTTCAATGTAGGATGGTTTTTTTTTGAACAAACACTTTGCGCGTTAGACAAGTAACGGCACGAGTTACACATACTTTGCAAGTTTACGAACAAAAATGATAGCGGCATAGAATATCACATCCACCCCGCAGCTTAGATGCTATGGTGATATGAGTTTTTACATCGTTGGAACTAAGATCCAATGGCTTGGGAGTAGTCTTTGTAATTATGCGCAATTTCCAAACTCTCCAAGGGTTTTTTTGCAAATAAAATATTCAGGCCTCGTGTGTGCCATGCATCTTGGATCCAACGGCTCCCCGTTGCTCATATTAGGTGCTCCTCGTAACTTAATTAGCCGCTATAGTGATACGAGCATCTAGGTCGTATGATCTGTGATCAGATGCCACATGCGTAGTGCTTGTACTTTCTGTGCAATTCCCAAACTCTCTCTGGCGTATATTGCAAAAACATTCAAACCTCCTACTGTTAGCCGTTAGATCTCCGTGAACTCGTATCACCATAGAATCTACGGTGCGGGAGCACCTCATATTCTCTCATGCGAGAAAACATCAGGTGCTCTCGCAGCTTGGATGCTACGGTGATACGAGCGTCGAGGTCGTTTGATCTGAGATCCAATGGCATCTGAGCAGTCTTTATGCTTGTAAGCAGTGGTCGAACTCTTTGAGGGCTTTTCTACAAAAGAAACATTCGAACCACCGAGGAGTTGTTGGGTCACAAATCCAACGGCTCCGAAGAGCTTGTATCACCAAAGCATCTAAGGTGTGGTAGCACATGATATTCTTACATACAGGAGAATATGATTTCCTCCTTCATCTTAGATGCTACGATGATACAAACTTCGAGGTCGTTGGATATGGGATCCAAGGGCATCTGAGTAGTTTTTGTACAAATTGTGTGCAATTCTCAAACTCATTAAGGTTTCCTGTAAAAATATTAAGACATCATGTGAGATGCTATATCTCAGATCTACAAGCTCCAAGCAACTCGTATCAGCATATAGCATCTAAGGTGTGGGGGCACATGATATTCTCCCGGGGAGGATTGGGTGCACAACCAATCGGTGTTTGGGAGGGTGGGGAAAAATATAATCTAAATAATCCTAAACAGAGCTTCACAATTTTATCTAGGGTCGAGGGGTTAACCCCAGACAATCTACATAGCTCTGCCTAAACACAACATTTGCATGTACTGTAGTACTAGACTTAATATTCATGTTTCAGTTTCCTGTTCATTTTAAATATTGAATTGAGGACCATGCATGTCTTACATTTTACTCCCTTTGTTCCTAAATATTAGTCTTTTTAGAGATTTCAAATGGACTGCCACATACGGATATATATAGACATATTTTAGAGCGTAGATTCACTCATTTTGCTTCGTATGTAGTCACTTGTTGAAATCTACAAAAGACTACTATTTAGGAACAGAAGGAGTATTTTTTAATTTGTGTCATACATGCATATGGTTTGGAAAAATAGATGCACTATACTTATTCGATTGTTGTTGTATTCATGTGTGTGTGTGTGTGGTCATATGCTTGATACATACAAAGTTTTCTCACCATTATACCATTCATCTTTTAAATTTGAATTTGCAATGAAAAACTTACTAGGGATACCATGAAATGTGAAATCCATGTTCAGATCACTATATCACAAACTCACTCTAATTCAAGAACTCGTCATAAATCAATTACCATGTTAAGATTACTATTTACAAGTAAAATACGGGCATTGTAATACACATAGATTCATTCGGCAATTTAAAAGATTCCTTTCATATTCTTGAATGGTAAGACCCAGCGGCGTACCAGCCAGACCTTGGCTTGTGTTGATCCTAGAAAACCCGGGCTTATGTCCTTCCGGTGGCCTGCGTGGTACGCACATTAGCCAAACGCAACCAGTCAAGCCTCCGCGTTTCGAGTTGAAATATCTGGTGGCCAGAATTTCAGCCCTAGGAAATTCTCCTCATGTCCCCGGTCCATAATGACTACCGATGAACAATGGAGGGATGCTTTAGTAACTAGATAATGTTACCTACCATAACGAGCATGGTTCAATTCCCTCGGTCGCCGCTACCCAAGGTCACTCGTCAACTGGATTGCCTAGTACTACTACTACACCAGGATGAGCACAGAATTGAGCCCGTTTGTTCGTGCCTAGTACTTGAGTTAATATATCAGGCAATGCACTGGTAGGGAGGGATTATCCTTTTACTCTGCATATATAACTTGTCTGAAGTCTAACTAAGTAAAATGTTTGACGAAATCCTTTCTTAAGAAATACAACAGGAAAGATGTATCGCTTGAAAATTTATTGCATGATGCAGGTTATGATATTGTTTCAAATCCTTGATTTTAAATTTCAGAAAATCCAAAAGTGACCAGAAATTCATGAAACTAAGCATGGTCACGTGATATGGCACAAATATTCCTACGTAATGTTTTTCTTCAATTTGAGACAAGCTGCTTATGAGAAGTTGCACAAATGAAGAGCCAATGTATTTTGGAACAAAGACCTGTCACATTAAGGCAAACACTTTCACTATTGAAACCGTGGGCGTTTACATGCCGCCACAAGTCCAGCTTCTCATCGGCAGGTGTCGCCCGAGAAAGCGTGTGAGTCGACGGGAGGTGTGCAAGCAGACCGTTGCGCTGGCTGATAGGGAGGCGTGCAAGCAGACCACTGCGCAGGCTCACCGGGAGGCGAGCCCTTTGACCAGGCTCCACCGCCCACCTTCGTCCCAACTGCTTCCACTTTTAATGTCGCCGGTGCCGCAGTTTAAAATCAACCCAGCACTACCAGGTATCGCTACAATCTTCTCCCTTCCTCTCCGATTCTCCTGTCGTCTACCTCCAACCAGCTTGACCTAACCATATGCCATGTCGCATCACGACGGTCTGCCCTAAGTCTTCCAGTTTCCTGAGGAAGACACCCAGCCGGAGTCTCAAGAACATAAGGCACTTTGGGACGAGCTTGAATCAGCCTTGCGGGAAGACGCCGTGCCTGTCCCCGCTCCCGTTCCGGCTCCCGTTGCCCGACTACGCCAGCGCCAATCCCCGTGGAATTGATGGGCTGGGAGCCGCACATTGTCACCGATCTTGATGCCACGGGGTTCCACGAGGTCCCCGCCGACTTTCACATGCCCGTGCACCTACCAGCGCATGCGCCTGCGTGCACTGATGTGCGCACCTGTGCCGGTGTCCGTGCACACAAATGTCTCCACCGCGCCATTGCCAGCGCCTGTCCCCGAGCGGGTGCCAGTGCTCCCCTCAGCGGCATGGATGGCCACCGTCGACCGCTTCCTTGCACCAACGCCAGTCGCCTCCTCCTGCCAGTTGACTCGCTCCTAGAGACCGAAGTCCAGAACATTGTGGCCTTCCTTGAAGCTAGGGCCAACGTCCAGGAGTATGCCAACAATGGCGCAAGACGCTGTCGTCGCCGTCGGTCAGTGGCCCGACGATACACAAAGCACGACAGAGGAGCTGCTTCCCACCGCAAGACGCCGCCGCCGCCGCCGTGTAATCTAAATTTGCCGTGAAAAATGTTCTGATTGCCATGCTTAAAATCTGCACGTTTATCATTTCCGTTTATTTTAGATCAATCGTCGTATGAATATAAAGTTGGAGTCAGACTGAATGAAATCTATGGTTTGATCGATTGAATGTTCTGCTAGAGCCGTATCAAATTAAATATAAAATGTCATCAAGCCACATGTATTCCTTCTCATCCAACGACCTAGACTGCTTCACGAGCGCTCAACACGTTTAGCGTGCAGTTATTTTCACGCCGAAAATAGTGCTAATCACATAATAACACGCAAATAATATCCTACTTAATATCCGCATGCACTTAATATACTTCCAAATTAACGTGCATTGCATGTACACATTGACTAGTACTACTAGTACGTGAAACTAGTGCCCTAACTTGTGAACGTGTTCAGATATGGTCAACGGCAACATCGCCCGCGAGTTCTTCGTGTTTGCTCGTGCGTCTAAACGAGGAAAGGGAGGAGAGAGAGAGCACACATGGAACCCACCAATAAGTGAAGGCGAATAGTAGTGCTAATGAGCCGGTCCCACTAATGTACTAAAAATAATATTACATGTTATCCATTAAATAGGCTGTGGTAATATAAAAACATTATATGAACAAAGGGGGTACAACAAACATTGTTGTTCTACGTATGTTGCCTATTGACGTGCGGCTTGAAGGCCCTGGTCGCATGTTCGATCCTCGTCCTTTATTTTTTAATTTATATATGGGTCCAAATTTGTTTGATGACAGGTGGGCCCCTTTATGTGTAGTTTGTAGCATTTTAATTTGTGGGTCGAAATTTTTTCCATTCCAGGTGGACTATCAGTGTATAGTTTTGTAGCTTATTTATAATAATTAAAGAGAACAACAGAGTTTTTTGCAATAATACCATGATGCGATGTTGAAGGCGAGAAAGGACATGCGAGAGAGCAATGACCGAGCCAGAGGGAAATCAATTGGGGGAGGTGCGGGGGTTGCAACAGTGTTTGGAGTAGTTGTGGGACGAATGATACGAAAATATAATCTAAACCCACCGGAATAAATGCATACACAAATTAATTCAAGGTTGGAGTCCCCCTCGCAATGTAAATAGCTCCGGCTTTGCGAGGATGTTGAGGTAGCTTCAAATGTGTGGAAGATACGGCGTGAGAAAGTGAGGTCAATCGAGAGACATATAGATAGAGAGACAAAGTGAGTGTGGTCCGACATTCATTGAAAAGATATATATGATTTGGAGAGATATTGTCCGATTGAGCTTTTGGGAAGGATGAGGGCTGTAAGATAGAGCTTGATAGATGATCCAGTCACAGACATGTAGATATATTTTGTGTGTGGGAGGAAGTAAGGTCAATCGATTACATATATAAAGGGGGAGAGATTGAGCGAGTGTGGGTCGTCATGCGATCGAAAGAGTGAGACGGGTTGGAGAGAGTGACCTAGATAGACAATGTGCGTGAGAGAGTATACAATATGAATATGTCGAATTGGGCTCAAACATGGAGATATATCGTTTGTGTTCGAGAAAGAGCGAGGTCAATCGAGACATACACACACACACACACACACAGAGAGAGAGAGAGAGAGAGATTGAGCGAGCGTGGCCCGCCATGAGGTCGAAAGAGTGGGAGCGGCTTGGATGTACTGACCTAGATAGACAATCTGCGTGAGAGAGTATAGAGTGTGTCGATCAAGACCCGAACAGGAAGATATATCATTTGCGTGTGAAAGAAAAAGAGGGGTCCGAATTGGACTTGGAGTCCTAGTAGGAATCCTCGCCTTGGGGGCCAAGGCGCGCCTTGGCCGGCCACCTCTCCCCTCCCTCCTTTATATACATGGGAGTGGTGCGTCTCCTAGACACACAATTGTTCCAAGCCGTGTGTGACACCTCCCTCCACCGTTTACTTCTCCGGTCATATTGTCGTAGTGCTTAGGCGAAGCCCTGCACGGATCACTTCATCATCACCGCCGTCATGCTGACGAAACTCTCCCTCGACACTTTGCTGGATCAAGAGTTCGAGGGACGTTATTGAGTTGAACGTGTGCAGAACTTGGAGGTGTCGTACGTTTGGTACTTAATCGATTGAATCGAGAAGACGTTCGACTACATCAACCGCATTAAACTAACACTTTCGCTTTGGTATAGAAGGATACGTGGACATACTCTTTCCTTTTCGTTGCTATGCATCTCCTACATAGATCTTGCGTGATCATACGCAATTTTTTGAAATTACATGCTACGTTCCCTAGCAAAAACTTAGTGAAGTAAATATATTCCAATAAGGTTTACTCCTCTATTTTTAAGGATCGGTTAGAAATTCCCTAAGCACACTTGGCCAGCACATTTTTTGTAACGTGGTGGTGCGGAGAGCGGGTGCCTGCCCGGGGAAGAGGAGAGGTTGTCGTAGACGCAGCCAGGGCGGCCGGGCAACCGCACTGGGCTACGGCTGCTGTTGTGAGAGAAGAAGAGAGGGGGAACACTTTCTCTCATATGACTGATCCTTCCCAAATCATCAAACAACTGCTACATCGTCGATTTGTTTTTCCATCACACGGACTGACTAGTCTGATGGAGGGGATCAGTAATCTGACCCCTAGTGTTTCGATGAAGCATGCGCATTTAGTCACAAATATGCCTTTTTCAATAGAAAATTTTAATATATTCATCAATCATGGCAGCACAGAGAACACTGTAGATAATAGAAATTACATCCGGGTCCATGGACCATCTAACGACGACTACAAGCACTGAAGCGAGCCAAAGGTGCACCGCCATCATCATCCACCCTCATTGGAGTCAGGCAAACCTTATTGTAGTAGGCAGTCGGGAAGTCATCATGCTAAGGCCTCAAAGGACCAGTGTACCAGAGCAGCAACCATCGCCGATGAAGAGAGTTGTAGAGCGGAAAGATCAAACCTGTAACCACATAAACGAACAAAAACATGATCCAAATAGAGCCATCAAAGACCATTACCGACTAAATTCCGTGAGATCCGATGAAGGCACACCTCTACATGTCCTTTGATAACGCTATTCACACCATCGAGGCGGGAATAGGACGTAGTAGACATTGTTTCTACTGAGAAACATCGTCACTGTCACATAGCCCCAACCAAGATATTGAACCTAACAAAAACGAGAACGGGTCTCTCCCGCCGGCGGGGGGATCCTCCGCACCTCCATGGCCCAAAGGCCAACGGAGGTGGGCTGGATCGACGGCTGCGCTGGCGGGAGAAGGAGACTTTTGTTAAGGAGGAAAGACTCACGCTCAGTCACAAATATGCTTTTCTTTTACCACATCATAAACTATGTCCAGGGAACCGACCAATCTTAATTCAGGGCAACTATCATGTGATCCGTAGCAAAGCACGAGTTTTGTGTTAATTTACAATAATATACATGTAGTACTCTCGCAGTGTCACTAGAATAGGAGAAGTGGCGCGCAACGACACACTTAGCAGGTTTTGTGAAACGAGCAGCATCTATAAGACGTTATTTGACATTGTCATAGACTCTGAAAACGTCTTATAAAAATTATACTCTTTCCGTAACGTAATATAAGACAATTTTTTGACACTGTCATAAACTCCGAAAACGTCCTATAAAATATTATAGAGATGCTAGTATTTTATAAATAAGCGGCATGTATATAAAAATATATTTATTTTCTCCCTTTGCAATACACGGCGTATGTGCCAGTTGAAACTAGACGCCAACACAATGTTCACCCCTTAACACTGGGGAGCAAACATTGGGCTATTCTTTTTCTAGTAACTGGAAACACAATGGGTGGTGGTAATATATCTAGGGAAAACCTTCATGGGACTTTATTGATTGGCAGATCAACTTACATCGTCCACACATTCAAAGTAAACTTAGGTGACATACAAGGGTATGTGTCGCTCTATTACTTTTCCTAGGACAATGATCAAAAGAGATGGAGCAAAACCTGTGTGCAAGGTTAGTGCATTCCTGGTCAATTGATGTTGTCGGGCTGATGGAATTTACCCCATTCTTCATGATGTCGAGTACCTCCACACAGTCATGGTTTGACAAAGATCTTGTTACACCCAGTGGGCTGGCGAGAATTAGTACATCCCAGAGTGCATGCGCTTCAATGTTTAGTGCATCTGCAACACATGTAACACGACAGCTTTCAGGATGTAAATCTAAGGTCTGGTCTTAATTGGTTGTGCCTGACAGTGGCCTTATTGAAAGCATTGTTTTGAGAGCGTGTATTTTATTCAGGATGTAAACCTAAGATCTATGATCGGGTGACGACGGCGCTTGTGCGCTGTTTCTTTCTTGAAGGCGTCGCTTTTGGAGGATTTGAACTTCAGTGTTGTCATGGTGGGGGTTCGTGCTGCAGTTATAAGGATATTTTGTTGTTGCAGAGACTAGGCGTAATTGGTATCTCTGCGATATTAATATATTTTCTTTGTCAGAAAAAATATAACACGACAACAACTAGCAAAGATGAACACACCATGCTTGTCCCAAATAACAGAACTAGTGGCACCTGAGCCCTCATCAGCAAAGAAGGTTGTGTCCATATTCAGTTTAACAAAACCTTCCCTTGGATCTTCCCAACCATGGCATCGGATCACAAGGCTTGGCGTCGACGCTAATAGTAATTTGGTGTTGGCGCCGCAATCACTTGGGCTCATCAGGCGAGCATTTGTATACTCTCCTCATGAACAACATGTATCCGCTCCCATCACGCATACCATAATGTTGTAACAAACAATTCTTTCACTCAACTTGGAAGATGATCGCCATCTTATATTATTGCGTTAGAAACTTATACTTGCTTATAGAACCGAAGATCTGATGAGGGAAATCTCTTCCGCTTAATTAATTGACGAGGCAAATATTTTGTCTAGTTTCAAAAAGAGAACTGAAGATCCCACTCGGTCACCACACAGGCTTTAGAAATCTCAGTGTGGAGATCGAGGTTTCCCCGGACTTTCTTCGCCTTGCGACACCAAAAGAATGCATCTAGGGTATCTTCACAATGCATTCTGCATGGCATAAACTGCTCGGGATAATATGTATGTTGCCTAGAACAAAATTGAATGTCACAGTGCCACATAAAAGTGTGCAAACAAAAGATTTCAAGTCTAGAGACTTAGGGCCTCGATTCGTAGGATTCTTAAAACATAGGAATAGGAAAATTATAGGATTGTAGTGGCATGCCCACTTGAATCCTATATGAATAGCAAGGAGTGTTTAATGCCATAGAAAAAAACAAAGGAATTGTAAAAGGAGGTCAGAGTGGATATTAGATTTCCTATTAAATGTAGTACAAGATTTCATAGGGAAAAAATCCTATGGGATCCAATCATGTGAACCGAGGGACCAACATAGGAAAAATTCCTAAGAATTTAAATCCTCCAAAAATTCTATGGAATTTCTTTGAATCAAAGGGCCCTTAAGGTTTCTGCGAAGGTGTGGATAGTTGTAAATTGGCCATGTTATTTTTAGCATTTAAATTCAACTCAGTAAGTTATCCAATGATCAATCAAAAGAGAGTAAATTGCATAGGAACATTCCATGTTAAACCAACAGGCAACTAGAGTGGTCAAAATACAACAAAATAAAAACACATATGACATGGGAAGCGCAACAATGAAGAGATCAATCGATCATGTGGTGTCACCATTGCATGTGTTGCATTATGGATTTTTGGGGTTTCGTATTAATAGACCTAACATACTTAAAATAATATTTTTGTAACATTCAAAATATTTTTACACCAAATCGAAAACAATTCAAATACTTTGAAAACATAAAAAAACAAGTATAAATTTTTTCAAAGACTTAAGAAATTAAAGATGCGAAATCAAGTGTCACGATTTCCTTCCTTGCGATAGGTTACAGATATCATTTCAATAATCTTGCAACAAATTTTTACTTTAAAATACCCCCCCCCCCACCCCCGCGCGATCCAAATAACTTTTGTGGTTTTAGTTCAATTAAAACCACAAAGTTTATATAGGATTGGAGGGAGTAGTATTCCAATGAAATTTCATCTTTTCCAACATTTTTTCAGTGGTCACATCAACTTAACAAATGTTCAATAATACTTCACATTTTATTTTAACTATTTCATTCATATTACAATTTTTAATGAAGCATATTTTTTTAAAAAAAGTAAACAATGAAATATTCGATACCTATATGAAATGTTTATGAATTTGTATATGACTGAAATAATTGAACTTTGTGTGAAATATCTCTAAACTGATCCTGAAGATGATTCAAATATGACTGGAATAATTGAAATATCTGTGATATCTATAAATGATTTTGTAAAAAAAAGAGTTTTAAATGCAGGAAACTAATTAAATTTGATTGAAATATGACTAGAATAATTGAAATTTGTGCAAAACCTTGTGATATGTTTATGATATTGATTGAAATAATTGCATTTCCTGTGGTTGTCCGTGCATATTTTTAAACAATGATATCTCACTGATATAACTCAGAAAAATGAATAGAATTGATTTCTTAAGAATGTGCTGAAGTAAATGCCAACTCTGATCAAAATATAACACACAAAAATATTTGTAGATGTTTTACTGGAAAATATGAAATATTTGTGAAATTGACTTGAAATATGCAAGATTGGTATACTGGAATAATGTCCAACGTCTGCAAGTATTAAGTAATAAACCAGAGCATTGCAGAGAATGATGCTAATCCATCAGAGCACGAGGGGTGCATTGTCATTGTACCGATGCACTCCACCATCCTTTGAACCACGTCCTTGTCGCATACGTCATTTAATTAGGACATTAAGGAACATACTTAAAAAATAACGATTACGAATGTAGACGCACACAACGACACAACGCCTACTGAAAAATGGGTTGGAGTTGTGGAGTTTCAAGATTGACGAAGTCACCACGGGCACTCCACTATCGACAGAAATGTCACCTCCTACTGAAACAATAGTTTGCATTAATGAGACACCAAAGCATCAGCTGAGATTTGATTGCTGGTGGGCTAGGGATACCACCACCCTCCTAACCATATATCCACTGGTTGGTTCTCTAAAGAAAGTGTGTTGAAACTATTTAAAATCGAGGATATAATTCATTTCCACTACACAGTAATAGTCTGTTGTGAGGTCCGAAGTAGGCGCCGATCACCGCTTTACTAGTTCAAGATATCGTGAAGTGTAGAAACCCTACATGCTAATTATTGTAGGTACTCCCTCCGTTCCAAAATTATTGTAGTGGTTTTGGTTTAAAATTTGAACTAAAACCACGACAATAGTTTTGGAACAGAGGGAGTAATATTCATCTGTCTAACTGTTCCTAACTTGAGTTGCCATATAAGCACCCAAGGTTCACTTACAGTTTATTAGACTACAATGGTAATTAAACAGTAGTTTGCCATGATACAGTTCTTACCGTGTTTATCGTACATGTGAGCAAGAAAATATTTAAGAGCGTCATAACACAACATCATAATAGAAGCAAAATTACAGAGCTAGCAATTCCTGTCCTTCACTAATTTATCCATGCAAAATTACAGAGTTAGCAATTCCTGTCCATAAATACATGTAGCTGCATGCCTCAATCCACCCCGCACAACCTTATAAAAGATGTCCCTAAAATACAAGCAAAATTATAGAGCTACCTATATATTCCTGTCCATAAAATACGTCTATGCGTCCATCCACATACTTCATGGAGAAATACACTGCAATATCTGCCGAGCCATTCACAACACTAGAGTGAACGCTGTCACTATGCTTTCAGAATTCCTTTGCCCTAGTACACTTCAAGCCTAGGTTCAGGGGTGCTCAGTTTTTTCACGAACTTTCAGAAACATTGCATGCCAATGCATTAGTAAAACTGAACGAAAATGACTCTTTGTACAACTTTGCGGCTGGCCGGCGTTCAACCATACAAGCAAACGGGCTCTCCGAACAGACAGCATGATCACGATGGTCGATGGACCATAAGAAAATGAGAGCATAAGTTGCCATCACGAAGAGCGACCTCTGACTAAGTAACGCCCAAGTATTCATCGTTCTCATTTCTCATGGAGCAACACACAGGCTACATCCAGGACATGAAGCAAGCGGGCAGATCAAACCATTTCCCCAAAGATCCTTGTAATTTACACCATGATGTTACAATTTGAACCACCCATTATGTGTGCAGTTCACCGCAGTTGCCTTGATATATGGCTACAACTCGCAGCTAGCGAGCGCCAACGCCTCACTTGCCGGGGACAAAGTTTGTGGCAAACGCCCATGCGTTGTTGTTGACAGGGTCGGAGAGGTGGTCAGCGAGGTTCTCGAGTGGGCCCTTGCCGGTGACGATGGCCTGCACGAAGAAGCCAAACATAGAGAACATGGCGAGGCGACCGTTCTTGACTTCCTTCACCTTGAGCTCCGCGAATGCCTCTGGATCGTCAGCCAAGCCCAGTGGGTCGAAGCTGCCCCCGGGGTAGAGTGGGTCGACTACCTCACCGAGTGGGCCGCCAGCAATGCGGTACCCCTCAACAGCGCCCATGAGCACGACTTGGCATGCCCAGATAGCAAGGATGCTTTGTGCGTGCACGAGGCTGGGGTTGCCCAGGTAGTCGAGGCCACCCTCGCTGAAGATCTGGGAACCGGCCTTGAACCATACCGCCTCGCCGAACTTGACGCCGTTGCGTGCAAGAAGCTCGGGGAAGACGCATCCAAGCGCACCGAGCATGGCCCACCGGCAGTGGATCACCTCGAGCTCCCGGTTCTTGGCAAAGGTCTCGGGGTCGGCCGAGAGCCCGGCGGTGTCCCATCCGTAGTCGCCGGGGAACTCGCCGGTCAAGTAGCTCGGGGGCTCTCCGGAAAGCGGGCCGAGGTAGAGCACACGGTCGGCACCGTACCATGGGCTGCCTGATGAAACCGGCTTGGCCTTTGCAGCGGTCTTGCGCATAGTGACACGGGCCTCACCAAAGAGAGCTGATGAAGCCACGTTCTTCACCGACTTGCCGGCGAAGGTCGAGGAGAGGGACATGGTGGTGGTCGCCATTGCGCTGCTAAGGTGGGAGGTGTATTGTGTGTTCTCCAAACAATGAAAACTGAAGAGTGTGGAGATGGTTTGAGACGTGTGGAGGATGGAGCTATTTAAGGAACTGGAGCTAACATAGGGGATTGTGCTCTGGTCTGTGTGTGTGTGTGTGTACCGACAAGATAGATATAGACAGGGAAAAAATCGTGATCTTCGATGCTATTGGTGCAGCAGGGATCTCGTCATCCCTCAGGACGTGGCAACTTGAGACCCAGAGAAAGGAGATATGTTGTGGCTAGGCCTAGGGATCTTGTTGGAGAATGGAGACGTGTGATTGGATGATGGATCACATGTTGATTCTCACATCATCAGCTAGCTCACGGTCTGCATGCAACGTGGCAGTAAACTTGTCTCTGATGAAGTAGGCGGCGCAAGTGTGGTCAAGAAAGTGATGGCAATTTTAGGCCATACGATCATTATTTATTTCTTTATTACTTTCTTTGCTGGTGAACTATACATGAAAGCCTCAACATCCGAGAATACGCCATGTAAAAATAAAAGTTCGCCTCTTTTACTCCTACTAGAATAAAGGCATTACCAAAATGAGCCACGTCTTGAAAAACAAGAACATGTTAAGTGTGATTTTTTTAACTAAAGAGTAAATAACACCAAAGGCAAACACAAACTTGTCCACAGAGAGCATCAATTGCCACAGCGTTATTTTGACATCTTAGAGCATCACTAACTGAATTCTCAAAAACGCTTAACTCTTCAAAGGATTTCATGTTAAGGAGTTAAGTTGTAGCTAACCAAACCCTCAAACGGTTAACTCAAAAGTTTAAGAAGTTAAGCCTCGAAAGTTTCCCAATTAGCGTAAATTTGAGCGCCTCAAAGTTTCAACAAAAGATTCTCGTTGCTCCTCTCGTGCCCGCGGTGCCTCCTCTTCCTGCCCCCGCCACTGCAGGCACCAGATAGCCACTGCAGGCCCGGACACCCCAATTGCATCGCGAATGGAACCGCCCACCACCTTTGCACCATAGGCGACTCCTCCCGCCAGCGTTACACCACCAGCGTAAATGAATGCGGCAAGGATATGGCTCGGAACGAAGACCACCATGCTCTTTGTCACGCCGTCCACGAAGGTCGGCCGCAAGGCTACGCCGTCACAAAGACAACTGGCCCCCCTTTAGTTGCTTCAGCCAACGGCAAGCGGATGAAGAAGCCAGGCGGGCAAGGCCCTCGATAAGGTGACAACAAAGAAGAGGGATAAGTCATCAACTTCGTAGTCATTGGGGAATCAGAGTGGCCGGGGAACGGTGGCGGTGGTTCCATCCCAATCGTCCTATGCTACTACAAGAGGAGGTTGGGGCGGAGGGAGTCGTCGTGGGGTTCGGATTGTTAGTGTCGTTGTCGCCTTAGATGGGGGAGAGCAGAGAAGTCGCTCTCGAGCCATCGCCTTTGCATCCGCATGGGAACCACGCAAACACTCATCATCCCTAGCTACCTAATGGGTCGGTCCCTTAGGCCGAATACTCCAATCAACCAATATACTGTGTTTCAGCCGCCAGAGTAGCGTCTCCTTAGGAGAGCCAGCCCACGAAACACAAACGAGGCGCCTAGATCAGATAGACGGCCAGATCAGAAAAATGTACGGTCCAGGTGTCTGAAGGCGTGAGAGACTAGGGATTAGGTTCAGTTTTACCGTCCTAAATTCCAACTAAAAATAAGAATAATTAGCCTCAAAAAGAGTTACTTTTGTGTACCAAATTGTGTCATCCACTACATAGACAACAACTGAAAGGCCGTCTACTAGACAACCACAGGTACCGGCCCATCATGGCGAAGCCGACCGCATGCAACCGCCAAGGCTATATATCGCCCTTTACTGATTTCTAATAAGAATCACCAATGGGCGGGCGTTAGCAGGCCCGCCCAACATTATAGCGTGGCACACGGTTTTTCTTTCTTTTGGTTTTCCACTGTTTGTAGGTTGTTTTCCTCAAGTTTTCTATAGCGCTTTTTTCGGTTTTTGGTTTCACTTTCATTTTTTCTTTGGTTTTTTGGTCTCTTCATCTGTTTTTTCTTTTACCTTTCTATTTTTTTTCCTCGTTTTTTCCGTGTTACTTTCTTGGTTTTTTGTTTCTTTCTCTAGGTTTCATTGAGTTTCTCTGACTTTTTTTTGCTTTTGCCTTCTTTTCATTTTTATTTTTTTCAACACATGTCTACATTTTTCATATCTCATTGTATATTTTTCGTATACATTAGGAATATTGTTTTACACACGTTTAAAATCTTTCCAGTGCATAATTAACATTATTTTAATATATATTTTGATTTCTAGTTTTTTTCATACACATTGTACACTTTTTGTTTATACATCTAAAATTGATTTTATATAAATGTTTCACATTTTCAAATACATGTTTAATATTTTTACAAAATCATGTTTTGAACATTTTTAGTACATGTTAAATATTTGTTATGTACACGTTGGATTTTTTTAATGATAAAAATTTTTCCTGAATTAAGCAAACATTTTTTTACATTGTACAAACCTTCTTTTTTGAAAATGTCACGAACACATTTATGAAACTTGTGAACATTTTTCTAAATGTAGCATACATTTTTTATGACCAATCATTCTTTTTTAATAATACAAACATTTTTTACAATGTATAAACATTTTCTATACACGTTTTTCATTTTTCAAATACAAGATTAACCTTTTTAAAAAATTATGTAAAGTATTTTCGTAATATATATATAGCAAAATGTGATTAAAAACGGAAGTGGAAAAACGACATGACATTAGCATGATGATGGGACGCGGTTACTGGGCCGGGCCAATACCTGCTGTAGGCGAGCTGTGGACCGTGGTAGGACTCGCAGGGGTTTCCTTCGCCCTTCAGGCTTCAGAGAGACTAGTACGGTTCCTAGCCAAGTGTCAAAAAAATAATATTAGGGTTCCTAGCCGCCGCCGTCCCGCCGCCATTACTGCCGGCCGTCCGCCGCGGAGCGCCCAGCCGGCCGAAGAAGCCTCCGCTGCCCCGACGTCGGTACAGGATCCCAGCAGCGCCTCCCTCCGTCGAGCAGCTGCTCCCACTAGCAGCGCCTCCCTCCCTGGAGCAGCCGACCCCGCCCAGCAGCGCCACCGCCCGGAGCTACGCGGGCGACCAGTCCATAGGCAGGTAGCCACCACTCCTTCGTCGTCCCTCCTCCCCCCCTCTTCCCTCACCCACCCTCTCCTTCCTCTTGCATCCTCTGTCTGTTCAATTTTTGTTCCTGATTTTTGTATGGGATGAGTAATTGCTGTAGGTTGGATATTGTGCGAATATAATGATGACTATTTCTTGATGAGTGCTTGCCGCAAGATTTTTCCAGTGCACGTTTGAGTTTACATGTGGATGGATTTTGCTTGGAATGTGTTTGTGATAATGCTTGTAGGGGCAAATGTTTACAAATTGTAGTTCGTTTTTTTTCAGGTGAGCAAATGTTTTGGTTTGAACATGATAGCTGTGAAACTTCAGTGAATGATGATATATGAAAAGGAAAGGATTAAGTTGTTTTATGTGCACGGTCTTGACCTGAAATCAAAGCTTAGCAGTTACATGCAATTCGAGAGACTAGGGTGCCGGAATGAGTCTAGATTGGTTTTCGGTGGCTATGGAGGCTTCTGGCGGCGGAACTCCCGATATATTGTGCTCCCCGAAGTTTTTAGGGTATATGGGTATATATAGGAGGAAGAAATACGTCAGGAGGGCACGAGGGGCCCCCGAGGGTGGAGGGCGCGCCCAGGGGGGGAGGGGCGCCCCCTACCTCGTCCGTCCTCGTTGCTTCCCTTACGTACACCCCAAGTCTTCTGGATTGATTCCGTTCCAAAAATAAGTTATGTGAAGTTTCAGGTCAATTGGACTTCGTTTGATTTTCCTTTTCTGCGATACTCTAAAAGAAGGAAAACATAAACTGGCGCTGGGCTCTGGGTTAATAGGTTAGTCCCAATAATAATATAAAAGTGCATAATAAAGCCCATAAACATCCAAAACAGATAATATAATAGCATGGAGCAATCAAAACTTATAGATACGTTGGAGACATATCACCTGGCGACGAGTTCTGGCTCTAAGGCCAGAGCGGAGGTTGGGGTCGTGAATCCTTGGAAGATCAAGTCTCCTCGGATGTTAGCGACATAATCCAAGTTTCCAAAACTAATCTGGTGACCTGGGGCATAGCTGTCGATCTGCTCTAGATGGCCAAGCGAGTTGGCCCGCAACGCGAAGCCGCCGAACACAAAGATCTGACCGGGGAGGAAAACCTCCCACAGGGCAGCATTGTTGTAGATTATTTATGGAGACATCGAACCTTCTAGTGATGACACAGCGGAACTCTCAATGAAAGCACCAATGTCGGTGTCAAAATCGGCGGATCTCTGGTAGGGGGTCCCAAACTATGCGTCTACGGTTGATGGTAACAGGAGACAGGGGACACGATGTTTACCCCGGTTCGGGCCCTCTTTATGGAGGTAATACCCTACATCCTTCTTAATTGATCTTGATGAGTATGAGGATTACAAGAGTTGATCTACCACGAGATCGTTGTGGCTAAACCCTAGAAGTCTAGCCTGTATGATTATGATTATGATTGCCTCTACGGACTAAACCCTCCAGTTTATATAGACACCAGAGGGGCCTAGGGTTGTACAGAGTCAGTTTACAAAGGAAGGAATCTACATATCCGAACGCCAAGCTTGCCATCCACGCAAAGGAGAGTCCCATCCGGACACGGAGAGAGGTCTTCTGTCTTGTATCTTCATAGCCTATTAGTCCGGCCCATGTTACATAGTCCGGACGCCCGTGGACCCCTTAATCCAGGACTCCCTCAGTCCTTGCTGCTCCTACTTGCAATTATTATGAGAGAGGAACTACATCTCCGCCTCTTTATGTTTCCAACATGATAGAATTGCAAGAAACTGTTTATGCTATGTATTGGCCTTTACTTGATTGCATGAATTGTTCTTGTATGACATGCCGATGCATAGGAAGAGAGTTAAACTTCATCATTGCATGATATATGTTGCTTTGTGCTCACTACTAAATGCCAAATCATTGTTAATTCAAATTGTCTTTGATATACCTTGGGATCCGGGTGGATTCATTACTTGAGCACTTTACGCATAGCTTAATGCCTTTAAAGAAAGCGCTGCTAGGGAGACAACCTGGAAGTTTTAAAGAGTCATTTATTTCTGTTGAGTGCTTTTATAAAGTTTAAAAACAAAAAAGATATAGAGGGGAACTTAAAAACTTTTTCACAAAAGAGAAGCGATTGGAAGTTATGCATTGAAGAAGTGAGGGTCGATCTTGAACACTTGTGTTCATGCTCATGGAAACAATGTAGAATTTTTCATGAATATTATCACAAAAATAATTATCCCCTTGTAAAATTCTATTGTATTATAAAAATAATGTGCCAAGATTTGCCTTTAGGATGTTTAGATTGCTTGTTGGTTTGTGCGGTGCAAAACAGAAACTTCGGCTATAGTGCTCGATTTTACATTTTTTTTACTGGAACATCAAATGGTCCTGAAACTTTTTGCACTATCTTTCTATACAAATTGTTTATTTTTCCTAATTTTTTCAGAATTGTTGGAGTACTAGAGGTATGGTGAATGTTCAGATTACTACATAATGTCCTATTTAAGACAGATTCTGTTTTTGATGCATTGTTTTGCTCGTTTTGATGGAACTATCGATTTTTATCGGTAGTATAAGCTATGGAAAAGTTATATTACAGTAGCTACAATGCAAAAACAAATATGAATTGGTTTGCAACAGTACTTAGAGTAGTGATTTGCTTTATTATACTAACGGATCTTACTGAGTTTTCTGTTGAGTTTTGTATGGATGAAGTGATCAAAGATCGAGGAGTTCTCGATATGAGGAGAAGGAGGGGAGGCAAGAGCTCAAGCTTGGGGATTCCCAAGGAACCCCAAGTAAATATTCAAGGATACTCGAGCGTCTAAGCTTGGGGATGCCCTGGAAGGCATCCCATCTTTCTTCAACAAGTATCGGTATGTTTTCGGTTTCGTTTCGTTCACGTGATATGTTCAAATCTTGGCGCGTCTTTTGCTTTTAGTTTTCATTTTTCTTTTGTGCACCATGCTGGTATGAGATAGTCCATGGTTGATTTATAGAATGCTCATTTCACTTCACTTATATCTTTTGAGTATGGCTTTATAGAATGCTTCATGTGCTTCACTTATACCATTTGAAGTTTGGATTGCATGTTTCTCTTCACATAGAAAACCGTTATTTGAAGAATGCTCTTTTGCTTCACTTATATTTATTAGAGCATGGTCTTTTGTAGAAAGAATTAAACTCTCATGCTTCACTTAGATCTATTTAGAGAATCAACAGGAATTGGTCAATTGCATGGTTAGTCATAAAATCCTACATAAAACTTATGGATCACTGAATATGATATGTTTGATTCCTTGCAATAGTTTTGTGATATAGAGATGATAATGTGTGGGAGGTACTAGTAAATGGTTGTGGTTAGTAGGAATATTGGTTTTAAGGTTTGTGATTCCCGAAGCATGCACGTATAGTCTCTCGTTATGCTATGAAGTTGGATCATGATTTATTATTGATTCTCTTCCTTATGAGTGGCGGTCGGGGACGAGCGATGGTCTTTTCCTACCAATCTATCCCCCTAGGGGCATGCATAGTAGTATTTTTCTTCGAGGGCTAATAAACTTTTGCAATAAGTATATGAATTCTTTATGACTAATGTGAGTCCATGGATTATACGCACTCTTACCTTTTCGCAATTTGCTAGCATCTACGGTATCATGCATTGCCCTTTCTCACATCGAGAGTCGGTGCAAACTTTGCCGGTGCATCCAAACCCCGTGATATGATATGCTCTATCACACACAAGCCTTATTATATCTTCCTCAAAACAAGGACCATACCTACCTATTATGGCTTTTCCATGGCCATTCCGAGATATATTGCCATGCAACTTCCACCACTTCCGTTTGATGACTTGAGCATTCATTGTCATATTGCTTTGCATGATCATATAGATGACATAGTAGTTATGGCTCAGCCACCGTTCATCATTTTTCATACATGTTACGCTAGATCATTGCACATCCTGGTTCATTGCCAGAGGCATTCATATAGAGTCATACTTTGTCATAGGTATCGAGTTGTAATTTTTATTTTCTTTTGAGTTATAAGTAAATATAAGTGTGATGATCATCATTATTCATTTTTAGAGCAGTGCCCTAGTGAGGAAAGGATGATGGAGACTATGATTCCCCCACAAGTCGAGATGAGACTCCGAACAATGAGAGAGAAAAAAGAAAAAAGAAAAAAAGAAAAAAAGAAAAATAAAAAATAAACAAAGAGAGAAGGGGCATTGTTAGTATCTTTACCATACTTGTGCTTCAAAGTAGCACCATGTTTTTCATTTGGAGAGTCTCCTATGTTGTCACTTTCATATACAAGTGAGAATATTTCATTATAGGATTAGATGCACACCCACTTAGTTTTCATATTGAGCTTTCATACACTTATAGCTCTTAGTGCATTTGTTGCATGGCAATCCCTACTCCTCATGTTGACATCGATTGATGGGCATCTCCATAGCCCGTTGGTTAGCCGCGTCGATGTGAGACTTTCTTACCTTTTGTCTTCTTTATATTTACCCCTATCATCATACTCTATTCCACCTATAGTGCTATATCCATGGCTTGCGCTCATGTATTGTGTGAGGGTTGAAAAATTTGAAGCGCGTTAAAAGGTATGAACTAATTGCTCGGCTTGTCATCAGGGTTGTGCATGATAAATACTTTGTGTTAAGAAGATAGAGCATGACAAGGCTATATGATTTTGTAGGGATAACTTTCTTTAGCGTTGATATTTTGAAAGACATGATTGTTTATTGGGATGCCTGAGTATTGATGTCTTTATGTCAAATTATAGACTATTGCTTTGAATCACTTATGTCTTAATATTCATGCCATGACTAGACATATGATGAAGTTTATGCTAGGTAGCATTCCACATCAAAAATTATCTTTTTTATCATTTACCTGCTCGAGGACGAGCAGGAATTAAACTTGGGATGCTGATACATCTCCGTCGTATCTTTAATATTTTATTGTTTCATGCCAATATTATACAACTTTTACATACTTTTGGCAACTTTTTATATGATTTATTGGACTAACCTATTGATCCAGTGCCAAGTGCTAGTTCCTGTTTTCTGCATGTTTTTTGTATCGCAAAGTATCCATATCAAACGAAGTCCAAATGCAACAGAATTTTACAGAGAATTGTTTTGGAATATATGTGATTTTTGGGAGTTGGAATCACTGCAAACGGAGGCCCACACAGCCCACAAGACACCAGGGTGCGCCAGAGGCCCCTGGCGCACGGTGGTGGGTTGTGCCCACCTCATATGTCGGTTGGATCTCTACTTTGGGCGCAAGGAAGCTTATATCCGGAAAAAATCGTGTTAAAATCTCAGCGCAATCGAAGTTACAGATCTCCGGGAATATAAGAAACGGTTTTCGGCCAGATCTGGCGAACGCGAAACAGAAGAGAACAGAGAGGGAGACCCAGTCTTGGAGGGGCTCCCGCCCCTCCGCCGCCATGGAGACCAAGGACCAGAGCGGAAACCCTTCTCCCACCTAGGGAGGAGGCCAAGGAAGAAGAAGAAGGAGGGGGCTCTGTCCCCCTCGCTTCCAGTGCCACCGGGGCAATGATCGAGACGGCGATCTACACCAACAATCTTGCTACCATCAACACCAACTCTCTCCCCCTCTATGCACCGGTGTAACACCTCTTCTCCCCGCTGTAATCTCTACTTAAACATGGTGCTCAACTCCACATATTATTTCCCAATGATCTATGGTTATCCTATGATGTTTGAGTAGATCCGTTTTGTCCTGTGGGTTAATCGTGATCTTGGTTGGTATGATTGTATATTTTATTTATGGTGTTATCCTACTATGCTCTCTGTCTCGCACAAACATGAGGGGACCCCGCTATAGGGTGTTGCAATATGTTCATGGTTTGCTTACGGTGGGTTGCGAGAGTGACAGAAACTTAAACCCGAGTAGGTGGGGTATGACGTATGGGAATAAAGAGGACTTGATACTTAATGCTATGGTTGGGTTTCACAACCTTAATGATCTTTAGTAGTTGCGGATGCTTGCTAGAGTTCCAATCATAAGTGTATATGATCCAAGTAGAGAAAGTATGTTAGCTCATGCCTCTCCCTCATGTAAAATTGCAAGAATGATTATCGGTACTTGTTGTCGATTGCCTAGGGACAAATAACTTTCTTGTTGACAAAAGCTCTCTACTAAAACTAACTTAGTCATGTCTTTATCTAAACAGCCCCTAGATTTTATTTGCGTGCTCTTTATTATCTTGCAAACCTATCCTATCACACCTACAAAGTACTTCTAGTTTCATACTTGTTCTACGTAAAGCGAACGTCAAGCGTGCATAGAGTTGTATCGGTGGTAGATAGAAGTTGAGGGAATATTTGTTCTACCTTTAGCTCCTCGTTGGGTTTGACACTCTTATTTATCGAAAAAGGCTACAAACGATCCCCTATACTTGTGGGTTATCACTAGCCACCGTGCTTCACTGATGTACTCGGCGGGAAATGTGGTCTTTCGTGATTTGACGACTCATTTACTTGCTTCGGCGCTATAACCGAGGAAGACCCAAAAAACACGCGGTAGGGCGTCCCATGTCTCGGCAAGGAAGAATATATACGTGCACCACCCGGGAGGACCCCGAAACCGCGCTATAGGGCATGCCACGTCTCGGCACGGAGGGAAAATGTGCGTGTAAAAATATACTGTATCAGACATAGTAACTATGGTTCGACCTTGGGACCCAGCCAGTCGGTCGAAAACACCCCACTAGCCACATAGCTTCATCATGCTAACGTGGCACGGAGGATAGGTGTGGTTAGCTCCGTCTCGACCAGCCACAACGTCTCTTGTTCTAGGCGATTCTTCTATTTTCCAAGCTTTTATTTAGTTATAATAACACCATGACAAGCTGGCGCCGCTCTTCGTTTGTGCCTGTGCGTCTAAAGGTTAGACGATGGAGAGGAGAGAGAGAGAGGTCGTAGACCTGGGACCCACCAGTAAGTGAGTCAACGGTCATGCACGTGTTGACGAGGCACTCCCTCTACTCTACTCAATGTAATACTGTATAAAATCAAATTATGGGACAAAGCCAACAACCGTTGTCGTTTCAGGCTATCGACTTACGCTTTACAATCCAGGTTGCCAATTCGAATCTCGTCTTTCAAATTTGTTCGTTTTAGGTCCAAATTTGATCAATGACAAGTGGGACCCCAGTGTGTTGTTCCGATATTTCAATGTAGGATGGTTTTTTTTTTGAACAAACACTTTGCGCGTTAGACAAGTAACGGCACGAGTTACACATACTTTGCAAGTTTACGAACAAAAATGATAGCGGCATAGAATATCACATCCACCCCGCAGCTTAGATGCTATGGTGATACGAGTTTTTACATCGTTGGAACTAAGATCCAATGGCTTGGGAGTAGTCTTTGTAATTATGCGCAATTTCCAAACTCTCCAAGGGTTTTTTTGCAAATAAAATATTCAGGCCTCGTGTGTGCCATGCATCTTGGATCCAACGGCTCCCCGTTGCTCATATTAGGTGCTCCTCGTAACTTAATTAGCCGCTACAGTGATACGAGCATCTAGGTCGTATGATCTGTGATCAGATGCCACATGCGTAGTACTTGTACTTTCTGTGCAATTCCCAAACTCTCTCTGGCGTATATTACAAAAACATTCAAACCTCCTACTGTTAGCCGTTAGATCTCCGTGAACTCGTATCACCATAGAATCTACGGTGCGGGAGCACCTCATATTCTCCCGTGCGAGAAAACATCAGGTGCTCTCGCAGCTTGGATGCTACGGTGATACGAGCTTCGAGGTCGTTTGATCTGAGATCCAATGGCATCTGAGCAGTCTTTATGCTTGTAAGCAGTGGTCGAACTCTTTGAGGGCTTTTCTGCAAAAGAAACATTCGAACCACCGAGGAGTTGTTGGGTCACAAATCCAACGGCTCTGAAGAGCTTGTATCACCAAAGCATCTAAGGTGTGGTAGCACATGATATTCTTACATACAGGAGAATATGATTTCCTCCTTCATCTTAGATGCTACGATGATACAAACTTCGAGGTCGTTGGATATGGGATCCAAGGGCATCTGAGTAGTTTTTGTACAAATTGTGTGCAATTCTCAAACTCATTAAGGTTTCCTGTAAAAATATTAAGACATCCTGTGAGATGCTATGAGAAGTTGCACAAATGAAGAGCCAATGTATTTTGGAACAAAGACCTGTCACATTAAGGCAAACGCTTTCACTGTTGAAACCGTGGGCGTTTACATGCCGCCACAAGTCCAGCTTCTCATCGGCAGGTGTCGTCCGAGCAAGCGTGTGAGTCGACGGGAGGCGTGCAAGCAGACCGTTACGCTGGCTGACAGGGAGGCGTGCAAGCAGACCGCTGCGCAGGCTCACCGGGAGGCGAGCCCTTTGACCAGGCTCCGCCGCCCACCTTCGTCCCAACTGTTTCCACTTTTAATGTTGCTGGTGCCGAAGTTTAAAATCAACCCAACACTACCAGGTATCGCTACAATCTTCTCCCTTCCTCTCCGATTCTCCTGTCGTCTACCTCCAACCAGCCTGACCTAACCATATGCCATGCCGCATCACGATGGTCTGCCCTAAGTCTTCCAGTTTGCTGAGGAAGACACCCAGCCGGAGTCTCAAGAACATAAGGCACTTTGGGACGAGCTTGAACCAGCCTTGCGGGAAGACGCCGTGCCTGTCCCCGCTCCCGTTCCGGCTCCCGTCGCCCCGACTGCTCCAGCGCCAATCCCCGTGGCATTGATGGGCTGGGAGCCGCACATTGTCGCCGATCTTGATGCCACGGAGTTCCACGAGGTCCCCACCGACTTTCACATGCCCGTGCACCTACCAACGCATGCGCCTGCGTGCACTGATGTGCGCACCTGTGCCGGTGTCCGTGCACACGAATGTCTCCACCGCGCCATTGCCAGCGCCTGTCCCTGAGCGGGTGCCAGTGCCCCCCTCAGCGGCATGGATGGCCACCGTCGACCGCTTCCTTGCACCAACGCCAGTCGCCTCCTCCTGCCAGTTGACTCGCTCCTAGAGACCGAAGTCCAGAACATTGTGGCCTTCCTTGAAGCTAGGGCCAATGTTCAGGAGTACGCCAACAATGGCGCAAGACGCTGCCGTCGCCGTCGGTCAGTGGCCCGACGATACACAAAGCACGACAGAGGAGCTGCTTCCCACCGCAAGACGCCGCCGCCGCCGCCGTGTAATCTAAATTTGCCGTGAAAAACATTCTGATTGCCACGCTTAAAATCTGAACGTTTATCATTTCCGTTTATTTTAGATCGATCGTCGTATGAATATAAAGTTGGAGTCAGACTGAATGAAATCTATGGTTTGATCGATTGAATGTTCTGCTAGAGCCGTATCAAATTAAATATAAAATGTCATCAAGCCACATGTATTCCTTCTCATCCAATGACCTAGACTGCTTCACGAGCGCTCAACACGTTTAGCGTGCAGTTAATTTCACGCTGAAAATAGTGCTAATCACATAATAACACGCAAATAATATCCTACTTAATATCCGCATGCACGTAATATACTTCCAAATTAACGTGCATTGCATGTACACATTGACTAGTACTACTAGTACGTGAAACTGGTGCCGTAACTTGTGAACGCGTTCAAATATGGTCAACGGCAACATCGCCCGCGAGTTCTTCGTGTTTGCTCGTGCGTCTAAACACGGAAAGGGAGGAGAGAGAGCACACATGGAACCCACCAATAAATGAAGGCAAATAGTACATGCTAATGAGCCGGTCCCACTAATGTACTAAAAATAATATTACATGTTATCCATTAAATAGGCCGTGGTAATATAAAAACATTATATGAACAAAGGGGGTACAACAAACATTGTTGTTCTACGTATGTTGCCTATTGACGTGCGGCTTGAAGGCCCTGGTCGCATGTTCGATCCTCGTCCTTTATTTTTTAATTTGTATATGGGTCCAAATTTGTTTGATGACAGGTGGGCCCCTTTGTGTGTAGTTTGTAGCACTTTACTTTGTGGGTCGAAATTTTTTCCATTCCAGGTGGACTATCAGTGTATAGTTTTGTAGCTTATTTATAATAATTAAAGAGAACAACAGAGTTTTTTGCAATAATACCATGATGCGACGTTGAAGGCGAGAAAGGACGTGTGAGAGAGCAATGACCGAGCCAGAGGGAAATCAATTGGGGGAGGTGCGGGGGTTGCAACAGTGTTTGGAGTAGTTGTGGGACGAATGATACGAAAATATAATCTAAACCCACCGGAATAAATGCATACACAAATTAATTCAAGGTTGGAGTCCCCCTCGCAATGTAAATAGCTCCGGCTTTGCGAGTTGAGGTAGCTTCAAATGTGTGGAAGATACGGCGTGAGAAAGTGAGGTCAATCGAGAGACATATAGACAGAGAGACAAAGTGAGTGTGGTCCGACATTCATTGAAAAGATATATATGATTTGGAGAGATATTGTCCGATTGAGATTTTGGGAAGGATGAGGGCTGTAAGATAGAGCTTGATAGATGATCCAGTCACAGACATGTAGATATATTTTGTGCGTGGGAGGAAGTAAGGTCAATCGATTACATATATAAAGGGGGAGAGATTGAGCGAGTGTGGGTCGTCATGCGATCGAAAGAGTGAGACGGGTTGGAGAGAGTGACCTAGATAGACAATGTGCGTGAGAGAGTATACAATATGAATATGTCGAATTGGGCTCAAACATGGAGATATATCGTTTGTGTCCGAGAAAGAGCGAGGTCAATCGAGACATACACACACACACACACACACAGAGAGAGAGAGAGAGAGAGAGAGAGAGAGATTGAGCGAGCGTGGCCCGCCATGAGGTCGAAAGAGTGGGAGCGGCTTGGATGTACTGACCTAGATGGACAATCTGCGTGAAAGAGTATAGAGTGTGTCGATCAAGGCCCGAACAGGGAGATATATCATTTGCGTGTCAAAGAAAAAGAGGGGTCCGAATTGGACTTGGAGTCCTAGTAGGAATCCTCGCCTTGGGGGCCAAGGCGCGCCTTGGCCGGCCTCCTCTCCCCTCCCTCCTTTATATACATGGGAGTGGTGCGCCTCCTAGACACACAATTGTTCCAAGCCGTGTGTGACACTTCCCTCCACCGTTTACTTCTCCGGTCATATTGTCATAGTGCTTAGGCGAAGCCCTGCGCGGATCACTTCATCATCATCGCCGTCGTGCTGACGAAACTCTCCCTCGACACTTTGCTGGATCAAGAGTTCGAGGGACGTTATTGAGTTGAACGTGTGCAGAACTTGAAGGTATCATACGTTTGGTACTTGATCGATTGAATCGAGAAGACGTTCGACTACATCAACCGCGTTAAACTAACACTTTTGCTTTGGTATACAAGGATACATGGACACACTCTTTCCTTTTTCGTTGCTATGCATCTCCTACATAGATCTTGCGTGATCATACGCAATTTTTTGAAATTACATGCTACGTTCCCTAGCAAAAACTTAGTGAAGTAAATATATTCCACTAAAGTTTACTCCTCTATTTTTAAGGATCGGTTAGAAATTCCCTAAGCACACTTGGCCAGCACATTTTTTGTAACGTGGTGGTGGGGAGAGCGGGTGCCCGCCCGGGGAAGAGGAGAGGTTGTCGTAGACGCAGCCAGGGCGGCTGGGCGACCGCACTGGGCTACGGCTGCTGTTGTGAGAGAAGAGAGGGGGAACACTTTCTCTCATATGACTGATCCTTCCCAAATCATCAAACAACTGCTACATCGTCGATTTGTTTTTCCATCACACAGACTGACTAGTCTGATGGAGGGGATCAGTAATCTGACCCCTAGTGTTTCGATGAAGCATGCGCATTTAGTCACAAATATGCCTTTTTTTCAATAGAAAATTTTAATATATTCATCAATCATGGCAGCACAGAGAACACTGTAGATAATAGAAATTGCATCCGGGTCCATGGACCATCTAACGACGACTACAAGCACTGAAGCGAGCCAAAGGTGCACCGCCATCATCGATCCACCTTCATTGGAGTCAGGCAAACCTTATTGTAGTAGGCAGTCGGGAAGTCATCATGGTAAGGCCTCAAAGGACCAGTGTACCAGAGCAGCAACCATCGCCGATGAAGAGAGTTGTAGAGCGGAAAGATCAAACCTGTAACCACATAAACGAACAAAAACATGATCCAAATAGATCCATCAAAGACCATTACCGACTAAATTTCGTGAGATCCGATGAAGGCACACCTCTACATGTCCTTTGATAACGCTATTCACACCATCGAGGCGGGAATAGGACGTAGTAGACATTGTTTCTACTGAGAAACATCGTCACTGTCACATAGCCCAAACCAAGATATTGAACCTAACAAAAACGAGAACGGGTCTCTCCCGCCGGCGGGGGGGGGGGGGGGGGGGGGGGGGGTCCTCCGCACCTCCATGGCCCAAAGGCCAACGGAGGTGGGCTGGATCGACGGCAGCGCTGGCGGGAGAAGGAGACTTTTGTTATGGAGGAAAGACTCACGCTCAGTCACAAATATGCTTTTCTTTTACCACATCATAAACTATGTCCAGGGAACCGACCAATCTTAATTCACGGCAACTATCATGTGATCCGTAGCAAAGCACGAGTTTTGTGTTAATTTACAATAATATACATGTAGTACTCTCGCAGTGTCACTAGAATAGGAGAAGTGGCGCGCAACGACACACTTAGCAGGTTTTGCGAAACGAGCAGCATCTATAAGACGTTATTTGACATTGTCATAGACTCTGAAAACGTCTTATAAAAATTATACTCTTTCCATAACTTAATATAAGACGATTTTTTGACACTGTCATAAACTCCGAAAACGTCCTATAAAATATTATAGAGATGCTAGTATTTTATAAATAAGCGGCATGTATATAAAAATATATTTATTTTCTCCCTTTGCAATACACGGCGTATGTGCCAGTTGAAACTAGACGCCAACACAATGTTCACCACTTAACACTGGGGAGCAAACATTGGGCTATTCTTTTTCTAGTAACTGGAAACAGAATGGGTGGTTGTAATATATCTAGGGAAAACCTTCATGGGACTTTATTGATTGGCAGATCAACTTACATCGTCCACACATTCAAAGTAAACTTAGGTGACATACAGGGGACAAGGGTATGTGTCGCTCTATTACTTTTCCTAGGACAATGATCAAAAGAGATGGAGCAAAACCTGTGTGCAAGGTTAGTGCATTCCTTGTCAATTCATGTTGTCGGGCTGATGGAATTTACCCCATTCTTCATGATGTCGAGTACCTCCACACAGTCATGGTTTGACAAAGATCTTGTTACACCCAGTGGGCTGGCGAGAATTAGTACATCCCAGAGTGCATGCGCTTCAATGTTTAGTGCATCTGCAACACATGTAACACGACAGCTTTCAGGATGTAAATCTAAGGTCTGGCCTTAATTGGTTGTGCCTGACAGTGGCCTTATTGAAAGCATTGTTTTGAGAGTGTGTATTTTATTCAGGATGTAAACCTAAGATCTATGATCGGGTGACGACGGCGCTTGTGCACTGTTTCCTTCTTGAAGGCGTCGCTTTTGGAGGATTTGAACTTCAGTGTTGTCATGGTGGGGGTTCGTGCTGCAGTTATAAGGATATTTTGTTGTTGCAGAGACTAGGCGTAATTGGTATCTCTGCGATATTAATATATTTTCTGTCAGAAAAAATATAACACGACAACAACTAGCAAAGATGAACACACCATGCTTGTCCCAAATAACAGAACTAGTGGCACCTGAGCTCTCATCAGCAAAGAAGGTTGTGTCCATATTCAGTTTAACAAAACCTTCCCTTGGATCTTCCCAACCATGGCATCGGATCACAAGGCTTGGCGTCGACGCTAATAGTAATTTGGTGTTGGCGCCGCAACACTTGGGCTCATCAGGCGAGCATTTGTATACTCTCCTCATGAACAACATGTATCCGCTCCCATCACGCATACCATAATGTTGTAACAAACAATTCTTTCACTCAACTTGGAAGATGATCGCCATCTTATATTATTGCGTTAAAAACTTATACTTGCTTACAGAACCAAAGATCTGATGAGGGAAACCTCTTCCGCTTAATTAATTGACGAGGCAAATATTTTGTCTAGTTTCAAAAAGAGAACTGAAGATCCCACTCGATCACCACATAGGCTTTAGAAATCTCAGTGTGGAGATCGAGGTTTCCCCGGACTTTCTTCGCCTTGCGACACCAAAAGAATGCATCTAGGGTATCTTCACAATGCATTCTGCATGGCATAAACTGCTCGGGATAATATGTATGTTGCCTAGAACAAAATTGAATGTCACAGTGCCACATAAAAGTGTGCAAACAAAAGATTTCAAGTCTAGAGACTTAGGGCCTCGATTCGCAGGATTCTTAAAACATAGGAATAGGAAAATTATAGGATTGTAGTGGCATGCCCACTTGAATCCTATATGAATAGCAAGGAGTGTTTAATGCCATAGAAAAAAACAAAGGAATTGTAAAAGGAGGTCAGAGTGGATATTAGATTTCCTATGAAATGTAGTACAAGATTTCATAGGGAAAAAATCCTATGGGATCCAATCATGTGAACCGAGGGACCAACATAGGAAAAATTCCTAAGAATTTAAATCCTCCAAAAATTCTATGGAATTTCTTTGAATCAAAGGGCCCTTAAGGTTTCTGCGAAGGTGTGGATAGTTGTAAATTGGCCATGTTATTTTTAGCATTTAAATTCAACTCAGTAAGTTATCCAATGATCAATCAAAAGAGAGTAAATTGCATAGGAACATTTCATGTTAAACCAACAGGCAACTAGAGTGGTCAAAATACAACAAAATAAAAACACATATGACATGGTAAGCGCAACAATGAAGAGATCAATCGATCATGTGATGTCACCATTGCATGTGTTGCATTATGGATTTTTGGGGTTTCGTATTAATAGACCTAACATACTTAAAATAATATTTTTGTAACATTCAAAATATTTTTACACCAAATCGAAAACAATTCAAATACTTTGAAAACATAAAAAAAAAACAAGTATAAATTTTTTCAAAGACTTAAGAAATTAAAGATGCGAAATCAAGTGTCACGATTTCCTTCCTTGCGATAGGTTACAAATATCACTTCAATAATCTTGCAACAAATTTTCACTTTAAAATACCCCCCCCCCCCCCCCCCCCCCCCCCCGCGATCCAAATAACTTTTGTGGTTTTAGTTCAATTAAAACCACAAAGTTTATATAGGATTGGAGGGAGTAGTATTCCAATGAAATTTCATCTTTTCCAACATTTTTTCAGTGGTCACATCAACTTAACAAATGTTCAATGATACTTCACATTTTATTTTAACTATTTCATTCATATTACAATTTTTAATGAAGCATATTTTTTTAAAGTAAACAATGAAATATTCGATACCTATATGAAATGTTTATGAATTTGTATATGACTGAAATAATTGAACTTTGTGTGAAATATCTCTAAACTGATCCTGAAGTTGATTCAAATATGACTGGAATAATTGAAATATCTGTGATATCTATAAATGATTTTGTAACAAAAAGAGTTTTAAATGCAGGAAACTAATTAAATTTGATTGAAATATGACTAGAATAATTGAAATTTGTGCAAAACCTTGTGATATGTTTATGATACTGATTGAAATAATTGCATTTCCTGTGGTTGTCCGTGCATATTTTAAAACAATGATATCTCACTGATATAACTCAGAAAAATGAATAGAATTGATTTCTTAAGAATGTGCTGAAGTAAATGCCAATTCTGATCAAAATATAACACACACAAAATATTTGTAGATGTTTTACTGGAAAAGATGAAATATTTGTGAAATTGACTTGAAATATGCAAGATTGGTATACTGGAATATTGTCCAACGTCTGCAAGTATTAAGTAATAAACCAGAGCATTGCAGAGAATGATGCTAATCCATCAGAGCACGAGGGGTGCATTGTCATTGTACCGATGCACTCCACCATCCTTTGAACCACGTCCTTGTCGCATACGTCATTTAATTAGGACATTAAGGAACATACTTAAAAAATAACGATTACGAATGTAGACGCACACAACGACACAACGCCTACTGAAAAATGGGTTGGAGTTGTGGAGTTTCAAGATTGACGAAGTCACCACGGGCACTCCACTATCGACAGAAATGTCACCTCCTACTGAAACAATAGTTTGCATTAATGAGACACCAAAGCATCAGCTGAGATTTGATTGCTGGTGGGCTAGGGATACCACCAGCCTCCTAACCATATATCCACTGGTTGGTTCTCTAAAGAAAGTGTGTTGAAACTATTTAAAATCGAGGATATAATTCATTTCCACTACACAGTAATAGTCTGTTGTGAGGTCCGAAGTAGGCGCCGATCACCGCTTTACTAGTTCAAGATATCGTGAAGTGTAGAAACCCTACATGCTAATTATTGTAGGTACTCCCTCCGTTCCAAAATTATTGTAGTGGTTTTGGTTTAAAATTTGAACTAAAACCACGACAATAGTTTTGGAACAGAGGGAGTAATATTCATCTGTCTAACTGTTCCTAACTTGAGTTGCCATATAAGCACCCAAGGTTCACTTACAGTTTATTAAACTACAATGGTAATTAAACAGTAGTTTGCCATGATACAGTTCTTACCGTGTTTATCGTACATGTGAGCAAGAAAATATTTAAGAGCGTCATAACACAACATCATAATAGAAGCAAAATTACAGAGCTAGCAATTCCTGTCCTTCACTAATTTATCCATGCAAAATTACAGAGTTAGCAATTCCTGTCCATAAATACATGTAGCTGCATGCCTCAATCCACCCCGCACAACCTTATAAAAGATGTCCCTAAAATACAAGCAAAATTATAGAGCTACCTATATATTCCTGTCCATAAAATACGTCTATGCGTCCATCCACATACTTCATGGAGAAATACACTGCAATATCTGCCGAGCCATTCACAACACTAGAGTGAACGCTGTCACTATGCTTTCAGAATTCCTTTGCCCTAGTACACTTCAAGCCTAGGTTCAGGGGTGCTCAGTTTTTTCACGAACTTTCAGAAACATTGCATGCCAATGCATTAGTAAAACTGAACGAAAATGACTCTTTGTACAACTTTGGGGCTGGCCGGCGTTCAACCATACAAGCAAACGGGCTCTCCGAACAGACAGCATGATCACGATGGTCGATGGACCATAAGAAAATGAGAGCATAAGTTGCCATCACGAAGAGCGACCTCTGACTAAGTAACGCCCAAGTATTCATCGTTCTCATTTCTCATGGAGCAACACACAGGCTACATCCAGGACATGAAGCAAGCGGGCAGATCAAACCATTTCCCCAAAGATCCTTGTAATTTACACCATGATGTTACAATTTGAACCACCCATTATGTGTGCAGTTCACCGCAGTTGCCTTGATATATGGCTACAACTCGCAGCTAGCGAGCGCCAACGCCTCACTTGCCGGGGACAAAGTTTGTGGCAAACGCCCATGCGTTGTTGTTGACAGGGTCGGAGAGGTGGTCAGCGAGGTTCTCGAGTGGGCCCTTGCCGGTGACGATGGCCTGCACGAAGAAGCCAAACATAGAGAACATGGCGAGGCGACCGTTCTTGACTTCCTTCACCTTGAGCTCCGCGAATGCCTCTGGATCGTCAGCCAAGCCCAGTGGGTCGAAGCTGCCCCCGGGGTAGAGTGGGTCGACTACCTCACCGAGTGGGCCGCCAGCAATGCGGTACCCCTCAACAGCGCCCATGAGCACGACTTGGCATGCCCAGATAGCAAGGATGCTTTGTGCGTGCACGAGGCTGGGGTTGCCCAGGTAGTCGAGGCCACCCTCGCTGAAGATCTGGGAACCGGCCTTGAACCATACCGCCTCGCCGAACTTGACGCCGTTGCGTGCAAGAAGCTCGGGGAAGACACATCCAAGCGCACCGAGCATGGCCCACCGGCAGTGGATCACCTCGAGCTCCCGGTTCTTGGCAAAGGTCTCGGGGTCGGCCGAGAGCCCGGCGGTGTCCCATCCGTAGTCGCCGGGGAACTCGCCGGTCAAGTAGCTCGGGGGCTCTCCGGAAAGCGGGCCAAGGTAGAGCACACGGTCGGCACCGTACCATGGGCTACCTGATGAAACCGGCTTGGCCTTTGCAGCGGTCTTGCGCATAGTGACACGGGCCTCACCAAAGAGAGCTGATGAAGCCACGTTCTTCACCGACTTGCCGGCGAAGGTCGAGGAGAGGGACATGGTGGTGGTCGCCATTGCGCTGCTAAGGTGGGAGGTGTATTGTGTGTTCTCCAAACAATGAAAACTGAAGAGTGTGGAGATGGTTTGAGACGTGTGGAGGATGGAGCTATTTAAGGAACTGGAGCTAACATAGGGGATTGTGCTCTGGTCTGTGTGTGTGTGTACCGACAAGATAGATATAGACAGGGAAAAAATCGTGATCTTCGATGCTATTGGTGCAGCAGGGATCTCGTCATCCCTCAGGACGTGGCAACTTGAGACCCAGAGAAAGGAGATATGTTGTGGCTAGGCCTAGGGATCTTGTTGGAGAATGGAGACGTGTGATTGGATGATGGATCACATGTTGATTCTCACATCATCAGCTAGCTCACGGTCTGCATGCAACGTGGCAGTAAACTTGTCTCTGATGAAGTAGGCGGCGCAAGTGTGGTCAAGAAAGTGATGGCAATTTTAGGCCATACGATCATTATTTATTTCTTTATTACTTTCTTTGCTGGTGAACTATACATGAAAGCCTCAACATCCGAGAATACGCCATGTAAAAATAAAAGTTCGCCTCTTTTACTCCTACTAGAATAAAGGCATTACCAAAATGAGCCACGTCTTGAAAAACAAGAACATGTTAAGTGTGATTTTTTTAACTAAAGAGTAAATAACACCAAAGGCAAACACAAACTTGTCCACAGAGAGCATCAATTGCCACAGCGTTATTTTGACATCTTAGAGCATCACTAACTGAATTCTCAAAAACGCTTAACTCTTCAAAGGATTTCATGTTAAAGAGTTAAGTTGTAGCTAACCAAACCCTCAAACGGTTAACTCAAAAGTTTAAGAAGTTAAGCCTCGAAAGTTTCCCAATTAGCGTAAATTTGAGCGCCTCAAAGTTTCAACAAAAGATTCTCGTTGCTCCTCTCGTGCCCGCGGCGCCTCCTCTTCCTGCCCCCGCCATTGCAGGCACCAGATAGCCACTGCAGGCCCGGACACCCCAATTGCATCGGGAATGGAACCGCCCACCACCTTTGCACCATAGGCGACTCCTCCCGCCAGCGTTACACCACCAGCGTAAATGAATGCGGCAAGGATATGGCTCGGAACGAAGACCACCATGCTCTTTGTCACGCCGTCCACGAAGGTCGGCCGCAAGGCTACGCCGTCACAAAGACAACCGGCCCCCCTTTAGTTGCTTCAGCCAACGGCAAGCGGATGAAGAAGCCAGGCGGGCAAGGCCCTCGATAAGGTGACAACAAAGAAGAGGGATAAGTCATCAACTTCGTAGTCATTGGGGAATCAGAGTGGCCGGGGAACGGTGGCGGTGGTTCCATCCCAATCGTCCTATGCTACTACAAGAGGAGGTTGGGGCGGAGGGAGTCGTCATGGGGTTCGGATCGTTAGTGTCGTTGTCGCCTTAGATGGGGGAGAGCAGAGAAGTCGCTCTCGAGCCATCGCCTTTGCATCCGCATGGGAACCACGCAAACACTCATCATCCCTAGCTACCTAATGGGTCGGTCCCTTAGGCCGAATACTCCAATCAACCAATATATTGTGTTTCAGCCGCCAGAGTAGCGTCTCCTTAGGAGAGCCAGCCCACGAAACACAAACGAGGCGCCTAGATCAGATCAGACGGCCAGATCAGAAAAATGTACGGTCCAGGTGTCTGAAGGCGTGAGAGACTAGGGATTAGGTTCAGTTTTACCGTCCTAAATTCCAACTAAAAATAAGAATAATTAGCCTCAAAAAGAGTTACTTTTGTGTACCAAATTGTGTCATCCACTACATAGACAACAATTGAAAGGCCGTCTACTAGACAACCACAGGTACCGGCCCAACATGGCGAAGCCGACCGCATGCAACCGCCAAGGCTATATATCGCCCTTTACTGATTTCTAATAAGAATCACCAATGGGCGGGCGCTAGCAGGCCCGCCCAACATTATAGCGTGCCACACGGTTTTTCTTTCTTTCGGTTTTCCACTGTTTGTAGGTTGTTTTCCTCAAGTTTTCTATAGCGCTTTTTTCAGTTTTTGGTTTCACTTTCATTTTTTCTTTGGTTTTTTGGTCTCTTCATCTGTTTTTTCTTTTACCTTTCTATTTTTTTCCTCGTTTTTCCGTGTTACTTTCTTGGTTTTTGTTTCTTTCTCTAGGTTTCACTGAGTTTCTCTGACTTTTTTTTGCTTTTGCCTTCTTTTCATTTTTCTTTTTTTCAACACATGTCTACATTTTTCATATGCATTGTATATTTTTCGTATACATTAGGAATATTGTTTTACACACGTTTAAAATCTTTCCAGTACATAATAAACATTATTTTAATATATATTTTGATTTCTAGTTTTTTTCATACACATTGTACACTTTTCGTTTATACATCTAAAATTGATTTTATATAAATGTTTCACATTTTCAAATACATGTTTAATATTTTTACAAAATCATGTTTTGAACATTTTTAGTACATGTTAAATATTTGTTATGTACACGTTGGATTTTTTAATGATAAACAATTTTCCTGAATTAAGCAAACATTTTTTTACATTGTACAAACCTTCTTTTTTGAAAATGTCATGAACACATTTATGAAACTTGTGAACATTTTTCTAAATGTAGCATACATTTTTTATGACCTATCATTCTTTTTTAATAATACAAACATTTTTTACAATGTATAAACATGTTCTATACACGTTTTTCATTTTTCAAATACAAGATTAACCTTTCAAAAAATTATGTAAAGTATTTTCGTAATATATATATAGGAAAATGTGATTAAAAACGGAAGTGGAAAAACGACATGACATTAGCATGATGATGGGACGCGGTTACTGGGCCGGGCCAATACCTGCTGTAGGCGAGCTGTGGACCGTGGTAGGACTCGCAGGGGTTTCCTTCGCCCTTCAGGCTTCAGAGAGACTAGTACGGTTCCTAGCCAAGTGTCAAAAAAATAATATTAGGGTTCCTAGCCGCCGCCGTCCCGCCGCCATTACTGTCGGCCGTCCGCCGCGGAGCGCCCAGCCGGCCGAAGAAGCCTCCGCTGCCCCGACGTCGGTACAGGATCCCAGCAGCGCCTCCCTCCGTCGAGCAGCTGCTCCCACTAGCAGCGCCTCCCTCCCTGGAGCAGCCGACCCCGCCCAGCAGCGCCACCGCCCGGAGCTACGCGGGCGACCAGTCCATAGGCAGGTAGCCACCACTCCTTCGTCGTCCCTCCTCCCCCCCCCCCCTCTTCCCTCACCCACCCTCTCCTTCCTCTTGCATCCTCTGTCTGTTCAATTTTTGTTCCTGATTTTTGTATGGGATGAGTACTTGCTGTAGGTTGGATATTGTGCGAATATAATGATGACTATTTCTTGATGAGTGCTTGCCGCATGATTTTTCCAGTGCACGTTCGAGTTTACATGTGGATGGATTTTGCTTGGAATGTGTTTGTGATAATGCTTGTAGGGGCAAATGTTTACAAATTGTAGTTCATTTTTTTCAGATGAGCAAATGTTTTGGTTTGAACATGATAGCTGTGAAACTTCAGTGAATGATGATATATGAAAAGGAAAGGATTAAGTTGTTTTATGTGCACGGTCTTGACCTGAAATCAAAGCTTAGCAGTTACATGCAATTCGAGAGACTAGGGTGCCGAAATGAGTCTAGATTGGTTTTCGGTGGCTACGGAGGCTTCTGGCGGCGGAACTCCCGATATATTATGCTCCCCGAAGTTTTTAGGGTATATGGGTATATATAGGAGGAAGAAATACGTCAGGAGGGCACGAGGGGCCCACGAGGGTGGAGGGCGCGCCCAGGGGGGAGGGGCACCCCCTACCTCGTGCCTTCCTCGTTGCTTCCCTTACGTACACCCCAAGTCTTCTGGATTGATTCCGTTCCAAAAATAAGTTATGTGAAGTTTCAGGTCAATTGGACTTCGTTTGATTTTCCTTTTCTGCGATACTCTAAAACAAGGAAAAACATAAACTGGCGCTGGGCTCTGGGTTAATAGGTTAGTCCCAATAATAATATAAAAGTGCATAATAAAGCCCATAAACATCCAAAACAGATAATATAATAGCATGAAACAGTCAAAAATTATAGATACGTTGGAGACGTATCACCTGGCGACGAGTTCTGGCTCTAAGGCCAGAGCGGAGGTTGGGGTCGTGAATCCTTGGAAGATCAAGTCTCCTCGGATGTCAGCGACATAATCCAAGTTTCCAAAACTAATCTGGTGACCTAGGGCGTAGCTGTCGATCTGCTCTAGATGGCCAAGCGAGTTGGCCCGCAACGCGAAGCCGCCGAACACAAAGATCTAACCGGGGAGGAAAACCTCCCCCAGGGCAGCATTGTTGTAGATTATTTATGGAGACATCGAACCTTCTGGTGATGACACAGCGGAACTCTCAATGAAAGCACCAATGTCGGTGTCAAAACCGGCGGATCTCTGGTAGGGGGTCCAAAACTATGCGTCTAGGGTCGATGGTAACAGAAGACAGGGGACACGATGTTTACCCCGGTTCGGGCCCTCTTTATGGAGGTAATACCCTACGTCCTTCTTGATTGATCTTGATGAGTATGAGGATTACAAGAGTTGATCTACCACGAGATCGTTGTGGCTAAACCCTAGAAGTCTAGCCTATATGATTATGATTATGATTGCCTCTACGGACTAAACCCTCCGGTTTATATAGACACCGGAGGGGCCTAGGGTTGTACAGAGTCAGTTTACAAAGGAAGGAATCTACATATCCGAACGCCAAGCTTGCCATCCACGCAAAGGAGAGTCCCATCCGGACACGGAGAGAGGTCTTCTGTCTTGTATCTTCATAGCCTATTAGTCCGGCCCATGTTACATAGTTCGGACGCTCGTGGACCCCTTAATCCAGGACTCCCTCGGTCCTTGCTGCTCCTACTTGCAATTATTATGAGAGAGGAATTACATCTCCGCCTCTTTATGTTTCCAACATGATAGAATTGCAAGAAACTGCTTATGCTATGTATTGGCCTTTACTTGATTGCATGAATTGTTCTTGTATGACATGCCGATGCATAGGAAGAGAGTTAAACTTCATCATTGCATGATATATGTTGCTTTGTGCTCACTACTAAATGCCAAATCATTGTTAATTCAAATTGTCTTTGATATACCTTGGGATCCGGGTGGATTCATTACTTGAGCACTTTATGCATAGCTTAATGCCTTTAAAGAAAGCGCTGCCAGGGAGACAACCTGGAAGTTTTAAAGAGTCATTTATTTCTGTTGAGTGCTTTTATAAAGTTTAAAAACAAAAAAAATATAGAGGGGAATTTAAAAACTTTTTCACAAAAGAGAAGCAATTGGAAGTTATGCATTGAAGAAGTGAGGGTCGACCTTGAACACTTGTGTTCATGCTCATGGAAACAATGTAGAATTTTTCATGAATATTATCACAAAATAATTATCCCCTTGTAAAATTCCATTGTATTATAAAAATAATGTGCCAAGATTTGCCTTTAGGATGTTTAGATTGCTTGTTGGTTTGTGCGGTGCAAAACAGAAACTTCGGCTATAGTGCTCGATTTTACATTTTTTTTACTGGAACATCAAATGGTTCTGAAACTTTTTGCACTATCTTTCTATACAAATTGTTTATTTTTCCTATTTTTTTCAGAATTGTTGGAGTACTAGAGGTATGGTGAATGTTCAGATTACTACAGAATGTCCTATTTAAGACAGATTCTGTTTTTGATGCATTGTTTTGCTCGTTTTGATGGAACTATCGATTTTTATCGGTAGTATAAGCTATGGAAAAGTTATATTACAGTAGCTACAATGCAAAAACAAATATGAATTGGTTTGCAACAGTACTTAGAGTAGTGATTTACTTTATTATACTAACGGATCTTACTGAGTTTTCTGTTGAGTTTTGTATGGATGAAGTGATCAAAGATCGAGGAGTTCTTGATATGAGGAGAAGGAGAGGAGGCAAGAGCTCAAGCTTGGGGATGCCCAAGGAACCCCAAGTAAATATTCAAGGAGACTCGAGCGTCTAAGCTTGGGGATGCCCTGGAAGGCATCCCATCTTTCTTCAGCAAGTATCGGTATGTTTTCGGTTTCGTTTCGTTCACATGATATGTGCAAATCTTGGAGTGTCTTTTGCTTTTAGTTTTCATTTTTATTTTGTGCACCATGCTGGTATGAGATAGTCCATGGTTGATTTATAGAATGCTCATTTCACTTCACTTATATCTTTTGAGTATGGCTTTATAGAATGCTTCATGTGCTTCACTTATACCATTTGAAGTTTGGATTGCATGTTTCTCTTCACATAGAAAACCGTTATTTGAAGAATGCTCTTTTGCTTCACTTATATTTATTAGAGAATGGTCTTTTGTAGAAAGAATTAAACTCTCATGCTTCACTTAGATCTATTTAGAGAATCAACAGGAATTGGTCAATTGCATGGTTAGTCATAAAATCCTACATAAAACTTATGGATCACTGAATATGATATGTTTGATTCCTTGCAATAGTTTTGCGATATAGAGATGATAATGTGTGGGGGTACTAGTAAACGGTTGTGGTTAGTAGGAATATTGGTTTTAAGGTTTGTGATTCCCGAAGCATGCACGTATAGTCTCTCGTTATGCTATGAAGTTGGAGCATGATTTATTATTGATTCTCTTCCTTATGAGTGGCGGTCGGGGACGAGCGATGGTCTTTTCCTACCAATCTATCCCCCTAGGGGCATGCATAGTAGTATTTTGCTTCGAGGGCTAATAAACTTTTGCAATAAGTATATGAATTCTTTATGACTAATGTGAGTCCATGGATTATACGCACTCTTACCTTTTCGTAATTTGCTAGCATCTATGGTACCGTGCATTGCCCTTTCTCACATCGAGAGTCGGTGCAAACTTTGCCGGTGCATCCAAACCCCGTGATATGATACGCTCTATCACACACAAGCCTTATTATATCTTCCTTAAAACAACGACCATACCTACCTATTATGGCTTTTCCATGGCCATTCCGAGATATATTGCCATGCAACTTCCACCACTTCCGTTTGATGACTTGAGCATTCATTGTCATATTGCTTTGCATGATCATATAGATGACATAGTAGTTATGGCTCAGCCACCGTTCATCATTTTTCATACATGTTACGCTAGATCATTGCACATCCTGATTCATTGCCAGAGGCATTCATATAGAGTCATACTTTGTCATAGGTATCGAGTTGTAATTTTTATTTTCTTTTGAGTTATAAGTAAATAGAAGTGTGATGATCATCATTATTCATTTTTAGAGCAGTGCCCTAGTGAGGAAAGGATGATGGAGACTATGATTCCCCCACAAGTCGGGATGAGACTCCGGACAATGAGAGAGAAAAAAGAAAAAAGAAAAAAAGGAAAAGAAAGAAAAAGAAAAAATAAACAAAGAGAGAAGGGGCATTGTTAGTATCTTTACCACACTTGTGCTTCAAAGTAGCACCATGTTTTTCATTTGGAGAGTCTCCTATGTTGTCACTTTCATATACTAGTTAGAATATTTCATTATAGGATTAGATGCACACCCACTTAGTTTTCATATTGAGCTTTCATACACTTATAGCTCTTAGTGCATTTGTTGCATGGCAATCCCTACTCCTCACGTTGACATCGATTGATGGGCATCTCCATAGCCCGTTGGTTAGCCGCGTCGATGTGAGACTTTCTTACCTTTTGTCTTCTTTATATTTACCCCTATCATCATACTCTATTCCACCTATAGTGCTACATCCATGGCTTGCGCTCATGTATTGTGTGAGGGTTGAAAAAGTTGAAGCGCGTTAAAAAGTATGAACTAATTGCTCAGCTTGTCATCGGGGTTGTGCATGATAAATACTTTGTGTTAAGAAGATAGAGCATGACAAGACTATATGATTTTGTAGGGATAACTTTCTTTAGCGTTGTTATTTTGAAAGACATGATTGTTTATTGGGATGCCTGAGTATTGATGTCTTTATGTCAAATTATAGACTATTGCTTTGAATCACTTATGTCTTAATATTCATGCCATGACTAGACATATGATGAAGTTTATGCTAGGTAGCATTCCACATCAAAAATTATCTTTTTTATCATTTACCTGCTCGAGGACGAGCATGAATTAAACTTGGGGATGCTGATACGTCTCCGTTGTATCTTTAATTTTTTATTGTTTCATGCCAATATTATACAACTTTTACATACTTTTGGCAACTTTTTATATGATTTATTGGACTAACCTATTGATCCAGTGCCAAGTGCTAGTTCCTGTTTTCTGCATGTTTTTTGTATCGCAGAGTATCCATATCAAACGAAGTCCAAATGCAACAGAATTTTACGGAGAATTGTTTTGGAATATATGTGATTTTTGGAGTTGGAATCACTGCAAACGGAGGCCCACACAGCCCACAAGACACCAGGGTGCGCCAGAGGCCCCTGGCGCACGGTGGTGGGTTGTGCCCACCTCATATGTCGGTTGGATCTCTACTTTGGGCGCAAGGAAGCTTATATCCGGAAAAAATCGTGTTAAAATCTCAGCGCCAATCGAAGTTACAGATCTCCGGGAATATAAGAAACGGTTTTCGGCCAGATCTGGGGAACGCGAAACAGAAGGAGAACAGAGAGGGAGACCCAGTCTTGGAGGGGCTCCCGCCCCTCCGCCACCATGGAGACCAAGACCAGAGGGGAAACCCTTCTCCCACCTAGGGAGGAGGCCAAGGAAGAAGAAGAAGGAGGGGATTCTGCCCCCCTCGCTTCCAGTGCCACCGGAGTGCCACCGGGGCAATGATCGAGACGGCGATCTACATCAACAATCTTGCTACCATCAACACCAACTCTCTCCCCCTCTATGCACCGGTGTAACACCTCTTCTCCCTGCTGTAATCTCTACTTAAACATGGTGCTCAACTCCACATATTATTTCCCAATGATCTATGGTTATCCTATGATGTTTGAGTAGATCCGTTTTGTCCTGTGGGTTAATCGTGATCTTGGTTGGTATGATTGTATATTTTATTTATGGTGTTATCCTCTATGCTCTCTGTCTCGCACAAACATGAGGGGCCCCCGCTATAGGGTGTTGCAATAGTGTTCATGGTTTGCTTACGCGTGGGTTGCGAGAGTGACAGAAACTTAAACCCGAGTAGGTGGGGTATGACGTATAGGAATAAAGAGGACTTGATACTAATGCTATGGTTGGGTTTCACAACCTTTAATGATCTTTAGTAGTTGCGGATGCTTGCTAAGAGTTCCCAATCATAAGTGCATATGATCCAAGTAGAGAAAGTATGTTAACTCATGCCTCTCCCTCATGTAAAATTGCAAGAATGATTATCGGGTACTTGTTGTCGATTGCCTAGGGACAAATAACTTTCTTGTTGACAAAAGCTCTCTACTAAAACTAACTTAGTCTCGTCTTTATCTAAAACAGCCCCTAGATTTTTATTTGCGTGCTCTTTATTATCTTGCAAACCTATCCTATCACACCTACAAAGTACTTCTAGTTTCATACTTGTTCTACGTAAAGCAAAACGTCAAGCGTGCATAGAGTTGTATCGGTGGTCGATAGAAGTTGAGGGAATATTTGTTCTACCTTTAGCTCCTTTCGTTGGGTTTGACACTCTTATTTATCGAAAAAGGCTACAAACGATCCCCTATACTTGTGGGTTATCACTAGCCACCGTGCTTCACTGATGTACTCGGCGGGAAATGTGGTCTTTCGTGATTTTGACGACCCATTTACTTGCTTCAGCGCTATAACCGAGGAAGACCCAAAAAAACACGCGGTAGGGCGTCCCACGTCTCGGCAAGGAAGAATATATACGTGCACCACCCGGGAGGACCCCAAAACCGCGCTATAGGGCGTGCCACGTCTCGGCACGGAGGGAAAATGTGCGTGTAAAAATATACTGTATCAGACATAGTAACTATGGTTCGACTTGGGACCCAGCCAGTCGGTCGAAAACACCCCACTAGCCACATAGCTTCATCATGCTAACGTGCATGGAGGATAGGTGTGGTTAGCTCCGTCTCGACCAGCCACAACGTCTCTTGTCTAGGCGATTCTTCTATTTTCCAAGCTTTTATTTAGTTATAATAACACCATGACAAGCTGGCGCCGCTCTTCGTTTGTGCCTGTGCGTCTAAAGGTTAGACGATGGAGAGGAGAGAGAGAGAGAGGTCGTAGACCTGGGACCCACCAGTAAGTGAGTCAACGGTCATGCACGTGTTGACGAGGCACTCCCTCTACTCTACTCAATGTACTACTGTATAAAATCAAATTATGGGACAAAGCCAACAACCGTTGTCGTTTCAGGCTATCGACTTACGCTTTATAATCGAGGTTGCCATTCGAATCTCGTCTTTCAAATTTGTTCGTTTTAGGTCCAAATTTGATCAATGACAAGTGGGACCCCAGTGTGTTGTTCCGATATTTCAATGTAGGATGGTTTTTTTTTTGAACAAACACTTTGCGCGTTAGACAAGTAACGGCACGAGTTACACATACTTTGCAAGTTTACGAACAAAATGATAGCGGCATAGGATATCACATCCACCCCGCAGCTTAGATGCTATGGTGATATGAGTTTTTACATCGTTGGAACTAAGATCCAATGGCTTGGAAGTAGTCTTTGTAATTTATGCGCAATTTCCAAACTCTCCAAGGGTTTTTTTTGCAAATAAAATATTCAGGCCTCGTGTGTGCCATGCATCTTGGATCCAACGGCTCCCCCTTGCTCATATTAGGTGCTCCTCGTAACTTAATTAGCCGCTACAGTGATACGAGCATCTAGGTCGTATGATCTGTGATCAGATGCCACATGCGTAGTGCTTGTACTTTCTGTGCAATTCCCAAACTCTCTCTGGCGTATATTACAAAAACATTCAAACCTCCTACTGTTAGCCGTTAGATCTCCGTGAACTCGTATCACCATAGAATCTACGGTGCGGGAGCACCTCATATTCTCCCGTGCGAGAAACATCAGGTGCTCTCGCAGCTTGGATGCTAACGGTGATACGATCTTCGAGGTCGTTTGATCTGAGATCCAATGGCATCTGAGCAGTCTTTATGCTTGTAAGCAGTGGTCGAACTCTTGAGGGATTTTCTGCAAAAAGAAACATTCGAACCACCGAGGAGTTGTTGGGTCACAAATCCAACGGCTCTGAAGAGCTTGTATCACCAAAGCATCTAAGGTGTGGTAGCACATGATATTCTTACATACAGGAGAATATGATTCCTCCTTCATCTTAGATGCTACGATGATACAAACTTCGAGGTCGTTGGATATGGGATCCAAGGGCATCTGAGTAGTTTTTGTACAAATTGTGTGCAATTCTTAAACTCATTAAGGTTTCCGTGTAAAAATATTAAGACATCATGTGAGATGCTATATCTCAGATCTACAAGCTCCAAGCAACTCGTATCAGCATATAGCATCTAAGTGTGGGGGCACATGATATTCTCCCGGGGAGGATTGGGTGCACAACCAATCGGTGTTTGGGAGGGTGGGGACAAATATAATCTAAACAATCCTAAACAGAGCTTCACAATTTTATCTAAGGTCGAGGGGTTAACCCCCGACAATCTACGTAGCTCTGCCTAAACACAACATTTGCATGTACTGTAGTACTAGACTTAATATCATGTTTCAGTTTCCTGTTCATTTTAAATATTGAATTGAGGACCATGCATGTCTTATATTTTACTCCCTTTGTTCCTAAATATTAGTCTTTTTAGAGATTTCAAATGGACTGCACATACGGATATATATAGACATTTTAGAGTGTAGATTCACTCATTTTGGCTCCGTATGTAGTCACTTGTTGAAATCTACAAAAGACTACTATTTAGGAACAGAAGGAGTATTTTTTAATTTGTGTCATACATGCATATGGTTTGGAAAAATAGATGCACTATACTTATTCGATTGTTGTTGTATTCGTGTGTGTGGGGGGTCATATGCTTGATACATACAAAGTTTTCTCACCATTATACCATTCATCTTTTAAATTTGAATTTGCAATGAAAAACTTACTAGGGATACCATGAAATGTGAAATCCATGTTGAGATCACTATATCACAAACTCACTCTAATTCAAGAACTCGTCATAAATCAATTACCCACGTTGAGATTACTATTTACAGGAAAATACGGGGCATTGTAATACACATAGATTCATTCGGCAATTTAAAAGATTCCTTTCATATTCTTGAATGGTAAGACCCAACGGCGTACCAGCCAGACCTTGGCTTGTGTTGATCCTAGAAAAACCGGGCTTATGTCCTTCCGGTGGCCTGCGTGGACGCACATTAGCCAAACGCAACCAGTCAAGCCTCCGCATTTCGAGTTGAAATATCTGGTGGCCAGAATTTCAGCCTAGGAAATTCTCCTCATGTCCCCGGTCCATAATGACTACCGATGAACAATGGGAGGGATGCTTTAGTAACTAGACAACGTTACCTACCATACCGAGCACGGTTCAATTCCCCTCGGTCGCCGCTACCCAGGTCACCCATCAACTGGATTGCCTAGTACTACTACTACTACACCAGGATGAGCACATAATTGAGCCCGTTTGTTCGTGCCTAGTACTTGAGTTAATATATCAGGCAATGCACTAGTAGGGAGGGATTATCCTTTTACTCTGCATATATAACTTGTCTGAAGTCTAACTAAGTAAAATGTTTGACGAAATCCTTTCTTAAGAAATACAACAGGAAAGATGTATCGCTTGAAAATTTATTGCATGATGCAGGTTATGATATTGTTTCAAATCCTAGATTTTAAATTTCAGAAAATCCAAAAGTGACCAGAAGTTCATGAAACTAAGCATGGTCACGTGATATGGCACAAATATTCCTACGTAATTTTTTTCTTCAATTTGAGACAAGCTGCTTATGAGAAGTTGCACAAATGAAGAGCCAATGTATTTTGGAATAAAGACCTGTCACATTAAGGCGAACGCTTTCACTATTGAAACCGTGGGCGTTTACATGCCGCCACAAGTCCAGCTTCTCATCGGCAGGTGTCGTCCGAGCAAGCGTGTGAGTCGATGGGAGGCGTGCAAGCAGACAGTTGCGCTGGCTGACAGGGAGGCGTGCAAGCAGACCGCTGTGCAGGCTCACCGGGAGGCGAGCCCTTTGACCAGGCTCCACCGCCCACCTTCGTCCCAACTGCTTCCACTTTTAATGTTGCCGGTGCCGCAGTTTAAAATCAACCCAGCACTACCAGGTATCGCTACAATCTTCTCCCTTCCTCTCCGATTCTCCTGTCGTCTACCTCCAACCAGCCTGACCTAACCATATGCCATGCCGCATCACGATGGTCTGCCCTAAGTCTTCCAGTTTCCTGAGGAAGACACCCAGCCGGAGTCTCAAGAACATAAGGCACTTTGGGACGAGCTTGAACCAGCCTTGCCGGAAGACGCCGTGCCTGTCCCCGCTCCCGTTCCAGCTCCCGTCGCCCCGACTGCGCCAGCGCCAATCCCCGTGGCATTGATGGGCTGGGAGCCGCACATTGTCGCTGATCTTGATGCCACGGGGTTCCATGAGGTCCCCGCTGACTTTCACATGCCCGTGCACCTACCAGCGCATGCGCCTGCGTGCACTGATGTGCGCACCTGTGCCGGTGTCCGTGCACACGAATGTCTCCACCGCGCCATTGCCAGCGCCTGTCCCCGAGCGGGTGCCAGTGCCCCCTCAGCGGCATGGATGGCCACCGTCGACCGCTTCCTTGCACCAACGCCAGTCGCCTCCTCCTGCAGTTGACTCGCTCCTAGAGACCGAAGTCCAGAACATTGTGGCCTTCCTTGAAGCTAGGGCCAACGTCCAGGAGTACGCAACAATGGCGCAAGACGCTGCCGTCGCCGTCGGTCAGTGGCCCGATGATACACAAAGCACGGCAGAGGAGCTGCTTCCCACCGCAAGACGCCGCCGCCGCCGCCGTGTAATCTAAATTTGCCGTGAAAAATGTTCTGATTTCCATGCTTAAAATCTGAACGTTTATCATTTCCGTTTATTTTAGATCGATCGTCGTATGAATATAAAGTTGGAGTCAGACTGAATGAAATCTATGGTTTGATCGATTGAATGTTCTGCTAGAGCTGTATCAAATTAAATATAAAATGTCATCAAGTCACATGTATTCCTTCTCATCCAACGACCTAGACTGCTTCACGAGCGCTCAACACGTTTAGCGTGCAGTTAATTTCACGCCGAAAATAGTGCTAATCACATAATAACACGCAAATAATATCCTACTTAATATCCGCATGCACTTAATATACTTCCAAATTAACGTGCATTGCATGTACACATTGACTAGTACTACTAGTACGTGAAACTGGTGCCGTAACTTGTGAGCGCGTTCAGATATGGTCAACGGCAACATCGCCCGCGAGTTCTTCGTGTTTGCTCGTGCGTCTAAACGTGGAAAGGGAGGAGAGAGAGAGAGCACACATGGAACCCACCAATAAGTGAAGGCGAATAATACATGCTAATGAGCCGGTCCCACTAATGTACTAAAAATAATATTACATGTTATCCATTAAATAGGCCGTGGTAATATAAAAACATTATATGAACAAAGGGGATACAACAAACATTGTTGTTCTATGTATGTTGCCTATTGACGTGTGGTTTGAAGGCCCTGGTCGCATGTTCGATCCTCGTCCTTTATTTTTAATTTGTATATGGGTCCAAATTTGTTTGATGACAGGTGGGCCCCTTTGTGTGTAGTTTGTAGCACTTTACTTTGTGGGTCGAAATTTTTTCCATTCCAGGTGGACTATCAGTGTATAGTTTTGTAGCTTATTTATAATAATTAAAGAGAACAACAGAGTTTTTTGCAATAATACCATGATGCGACGTTGAAGGCGAGAAAGGACGTGCGAGAGAGCAATGACCGAGCCAGAGGGAAATCAATTGGGGGAGGTGCGGGGGTTGCAACAGTGTTTGGAGTAGTTGTGGGACGAATGATACGAAAATATAATCTAAACCCACCGGAATAAATGCATACACAAATTAATTCAAGGTTGGAGTCCCCCTCGCAATGTAAATAGCTCCGGCTTTGCGAGGATGTTGAGGTAGCTTCAAACATGTGGAAGATACGGCGTGAGAAAGTGAGGTCAATCGAGAGACATATAGATAGAGAGACAAAGTGAGAGTGGTCCGACATTCATTGAAAAGATATATATGATTTGGAGAGATATTGTCTGATTGAGCTTTTGGGAAGGATGAGGGCTGTAAGATAGAGCTTGATAGATGATCCAGTCCCAGACATGTAGATATATTTTGTGCGTGGGAGGAAGTAAGGTCAATCGATTACATATATAAAGGGGGGGGAGATTGAGCGAGTGTGGGTCGTCATGCGATCGAAAGAGTGAGACGGGTTGGAGAGAGTGACCTAGATAGACATTGTGCGTGAGAGAGTATACAATATGAATATGTCGAATTGGGCTCAAACATGGAGATATATCGTTTGTGTCCGAGAAAGAGCGAGGTCAATCGAGACATACACACACACACACACACAAAGAGAGAGAGAGAGAGATTGAGCGAGCGTGGCCCGCCATGAGGTCGAAAGAGTGGGAGCGGCTTGGATGTACTGACCTAGATAGACAATCTACGTGAAAGAGTATAGAGTGTGTCGATCAAGGCCCGAACACGGAGATATATCATTTGCGTGTCAAAGAAAAAGAGGGGTCCGAATTGGACTTGGAGTCCTAGTAGGAATCCTCGCCTTGGGGGCCAAGGCGCGCCTTGGCCGGCCTCCTCTCCCCTCCCTCCTTTATATACATGGGAGTGGTGCGCCTCCTAGACACACAATTGTTCCAAGCCGTGTGTGACACCTCCCTCCACCGTTTACTTCTCCGGTCATATTGTCGTAGTGCTTAGGCGAAGCCCTGCGCAGATCACTTCATCATCACCGCCGTCGTGCTGACGAAACTCTCCCTCGACACTTTGTTGGATCAAGAGTTCGAGGGACGTTATTGAGTTGAACGTGTGCAGAACTTTGAGGTGTCGTACGTTTGGTACTTGATCGATTGAATCGAGAAGACGTTCGACTACATCAACCGCGTTAAACTAACACTTTCGCTTTGGTATACAAGGATACGTGGACACACTCTTTCCTTTTCATTGCTATGCATCTCCTACATAGATCTTGCGTGATCATACACAATTTTTTGAAATTACATGCTACGTTTCCTAGCAAAAACTTAGTGAAGTAAATATATTCCACTAAGGTTTACTCCTCTATTTTTAAGGATCGGTTAGAAATTCCCTAAGCACACTTGACCAGCACATTTTTTGTAATGTGGTGGTGGGGAGAGCAGGTGCCCGCCCGGGGAAGAGGAGAGGTTGTCGTAGACGCAGCCAGGGCGGCCGGGCGACCGTACTAGGCTATGGCTGCTGTTGTGAGAGAAGAAGAGAGGGGGAACACTTTCTCTCATATGACTGATCCTTCCCAAATCATCAAACAACTGCTACATCGTCGATTTGTTTTTCCATCACACAGACTGACTAGTCTGATGGAGGGGATAAGTAATCTGACCCCTAGTGTTTCGATGAAGCATGCGCATTTAGTCACAGATATGCCTTTTTTCAATAGAAAATTTTAATATATTCATCAATCATGGCAGCACAGAGAACACTGTAGATAATAGAAATTACATCCGGGTCCATGGACCATCTAACGACGACTACAAGCACTGAAGCGAGCCAAAGGTGCACCGCCATCACCGATCCACCCTCATTGGAGTCAGGCAAACCTTATTGTAGTAGGCAGTCGGGAAGTCATCATGCTAAGGCCTCAAAGGACCAGTGTACCAGAGCAGCAACCATCGCCGATGAAGAGAGTTGTAGAGCGGAAAGATCAAACCTGTAACCACATAAACGAACAAAAACATGATCCAAATAGATCCATCAAAGACCATTACCGACTAAATTCCGTGAGATCCGATGAAGGCACACCTCTACATGTCCTTTGATAACGCTATTCACACCATCGAGGCGGGAATAGGACGTAGTAGACATTGTTTCTACTGAGAAACATCGTCACTGTCACATAGCCCCAACCAAGATATTGAACCTAACAAAAACGAGAACGGGTCTCTCCCGCCGGCAGGGGGATCCTCCGCACCTCCATGGCCCAAAGGCCAACGGAGGTGGGCTGGATCGACGGCGGCGCTGGCGGGAGAAGGAGACTTTTGTTAAGGAGGAAAGACTCACGCTCAGTCACAAATATGCTTTTCTTTTACCACATCATAAACTATGTCCAGGGAACCGACCAATCTTAATTCAGGGCAACTATCATGTGATCCGTAGCAAAGCACGAGTTTTGTGTTAATTTACAATAATATACATGTAGTACTCTCGCAGTGTCACTAGAATAGGAGAAGTGGCGCGCAACGACGCACTTAGCAGGTTTTGCGAAACGAGCAGCATCTATAAGACGTTATTTGACATTGTCATAGACTCTGAAAACGTCTTATAAAAATTATACTCTTTCCGTAACTTAATATAAGACAATTTTTTGACACTGTCATAAACTCCGAAAACGTCCTATAAAATATTATAGAGATGCTAGTATTTTATAAATAAGCGGCATGTATATAAAAATATATTTATTTTCTCCCTTTGCAATACACGGCGTATGTGCCAGTTGAAACTAGACGCCAACACAATGTTCACCCCTTAACACTGGGGAGCAAACATTGGGCTATTCTTTTTCTAGTAACTGGAAACACAATGGGTGGTTGTAATATATCTAGGGAAAACCTTCATGGGACTTTATTGATTGGCAGATCAACTTACATCGTCCACACATTCAAAGTAAACTTAGGTGACATACAGGGGACAAGGGTATGTGTCGCTCTATTACTTTTCCTAGGACAATGATCAAAAGAGATGGAGCAAAACCTGTGTGCAAGGTTAGTGCATTCCTTGTCAATTCATGTTGTCGGGCTGATGGAATTTACCCCATTCTTCATGATGTCGAGTACCTCCACACAGTCATGGTTTGACAAAGATCTTGTTACACCCAGTGGGCTGGCGAGAATTAGTACATCCCAGAGTGCATGCGCTTCAATGTTTAGTGCATCTGCAACACATGTAACACGACAGCTTTCAGGATGTAAATCTAAGGTCTGGCCTTAATTGGTTGTGCCTGACAGTGGCTTTATTGAAAGCATTGTTTTGAGAGCGTGTATTTTATTCAGGATGTAAACCTAAGATCTATGATCGGGTGACGACGGCGCTTGTGCACTGTTTCCTTCTTGAAGGCGTCGCTTTTGGAGGTTTTGAACTTCAGTGTTGTCATGGTGGGGGTTCGTGCTGCAGTTATAAGGATATTTTGTTGTTGCAGAGACTAGGCGTAATTGGTATCTCTGCGATATTAATATATTTTTTTGTCAGAAAAAATATAACACGACAACAACTAGCAAAGATGAACACACCATGCTTGTCCCAAATAACAGAACTAGTGGCACCTGAGCCCTCATCAGCAAAGAAGGTTGTGTCCATATTCAGTTTAACAAAACCTTCCCTTGGATCTTCCCAACCATGGCATCGGATCACAAGGCTTGGCGTCGACGCTAATAGTAATTTGGTGTTGGCGCCGCAATCACTTGGGCTCATCAGGCGAGCATTTGTATACTCTCCTCATGAACAACATGTATCCGCTCCCATCACGCATACCATAATGTTGTAACAAACAATTCTTTCACTCAACTTGGAAGATGATCGCCATCTTATATTATTGCATTAGAAACTTATACTTGCTTATAGAACCGAAGATCTGATGAGGGAAATCTCTTCCGCTTAATTAATTGACGAGGCAAATATTTTGTCTAGTTTCAAAAAGAGAACTGAAGATCCCACTCGATCACCACACAGGCTTTAGAAATCTCAGTGTGGAGATCGAGGTTTCCCCGGACTTTCTTTGCCTTGCGACACCAAAAGAATGCATCTAGGGTATCTTCACAATGCATTCTGCATGGCATAAACTGCTCGGGATAATATGTATGTTGCCTAGAACAAAATTGAATGTCACAGTGCCACATAAAAGTGTGCAAACAAAAGATTTCAAGTCTAGAGACTTAGGGCCTCGATTCGTAGGATTCTTAAAACATAGGAATAGGAAAATTATAGGATTGTAGTGGCATGCCCACTTGAATCCTATATGAATAGCAAGGAGTGTTTAATGCCATAGAAAAAAACAAAGGAATTGTAAAAAGAGGTCAGAGTGGATATTAGATTTCCTATGAAATGTAGTGCAAGATTTCATAGGGAAAAAATCCTATGGGATCCAATCATGTGAACCGAGGGACCAACATAGGAAAAATTCCTAAGAATTTAAATCCTCCAAAAATTCTATGGAATTTCTTTGAATCAAAGGGCCCTTAAGGTTTCTGCGAAGGTGTGGATAGTTGTAAATTGGCCATGTTATTTTTAGCATTTAAATTCAACTCAGTAAGTTATCCAATGATCAATCAAAAGAGAGTAAATTGCATAGGAACATTCCATGTTAAACCAACAGGCAACTAGAGTGGTCAAAATACAACAAAATAAAAACACATATGACATGGGAAGCGCAACAATGAAGAGATCAATCGATCATGTGGTGTCACCATTGCATGTGTTGCATTATGGATTTTGGGGGTTTCGTATTAATAGACCTAACATACTTAAAATAATATTTTGTAACATTCAAAATATTTTTACACCAAATCGAAAACAATTCAAATACTTTGAAAACATAAAAAAAACAAGTATAAATTTTTTCAAAGACTTAAGAAATTAAAGATGTGAAATCAAGTGTCACGATAGGTTACAAATATCATTTCAATAATCTTGCAACAAATTTTCACTTTAAAATACCCCCCCCCCCCCCCCCGCGCGATCCAAATAACTTTTGTGGTTTTAGTTCAATTAAAACCACAAAGTTTATATAGGATTGGAGGGAGTAGTATTCCAATGAAATTTCATCTTTTCCAACATTTTTTCAGTGGTCACATCAACTTAACAAATGTTCAATAATACTTCACATTTTATTTTAACTATTTCATTCATATTACAATTTTTAATGAAGCATATTTTTTTTTAAAAAGTAAACAATGAAATATTCGATACCTATATGAAATGTTTATGAATTTGTATATGACTGAAATAATTGAACTTTGTGTGAAATATCTCTAAACTGATCCTGAAGATGATTCAAATATGACTGGAATAATTGAAATATCTGTGATATCTATAAATGATTTTGTAAAAAAAAGAGTTTTAAATGCAGGAAACTAATTAAATTTGATTGAAATATGACTAGAATAATTGAAATTTGTGCAAAACCTTGTGATATGTTTATGATATTGATTGAAATAATTGCATTTCCTGTGGTTGTCCGTGCATATTTTTAAAAAATGATATCTCACTGATATAACTCAGAAAAATGAATAGAATTGATTTCTTAAGAATGTGCTGAAGTAAATGCCAACTCTGATCAAAATATAACACACAAAAATATTTGTAGATGTTTTACTGGAAAATATGAAATATTTGTGAAATTGACTTGAAATATGCAAGATTGGTATACTGGAATAATGTCCAACGTCTGCAAGTATTAAGTAATAAACCAGAGCATTGCAGAGAATGATGCTAATCCATCAGAGCACGAGGGGTGCATTGTCATTGTACCGATGCACTCCACCATCCTTTGAACCACGTCCTTGTCGCATACGTCATTTAATTAGGACATTAAGGAACATACTTAAAAAATAACGATTACGAATGTAGACGCACACAACGACACAACGCCTACTGAAAAATGGGTTGGAGTTGTGGAGTTTCAAGATTGACGAAGTCACCACGGGCACTCCACTATCGACAGAAATGTCACCTCCTACTGAAACAATAGTTTGCATTAATGAGACACCAAAGCATCAGCTGAGATTTGATTGCTGGTGGGCTAGGGATACCACCACCCTCCTAACCATATATCCACTGGTTGGTTCTCTAAAGAAAGTGTGTTGAAACTATTTAAAATCGAGGATATAATTCATTTCCACTACACAGTAATAGTCTGTTGTGAGGTCCGAAGTAGGCGCCGATCACCGCTTTACTAGTTCAAGATATCGTGAAGTGTAGAAACCCTACATGCTAATTATTGTAGGTACTCCCTCCGTTCCAAAATTATTGTAGTGGTTTTGGTTTAAAATTTGAACTAAAACCACGACAATAGTTTTGGAACAGAGGGAGTAATATTCATCTGTCTAACTGTTCCTAACTTGAGTTGCCATATAAGCACCCAAGGTTCACTTACAGTTTATTAAACTACAATGGTAATTAAACAGTAGTTTGCCATGATACAGTTCTTACCGTGTTTATCGTACATGTGAGCAAGAAAATATTTAAGAGCGTCATAACACAACATCATAATAGAAGCAAAATTACAGAGCTAGCAATTCCTGTCCTTCACTAATTTATCCATGCAAAATTACAGAGTTAGCAATTCCTGTCCATAAATACATGTAGCTGCATGCCTCAATCCACCCCGCACAACCTTATAAAAGATGTCCCTAAAAATACAAGCAAAATTATAGAGCTACCTATATATTCCTGTCCATAAAATACGTCTATGCGTCCATCCACATACTTCATGGAGAAATACACTGCAATATCTGCCGAGCCATTCACAACACTAGAGTGAACGCTGTCACTATGCTTTCAGAATTCCTTTGCCCTAGTACACTTCAAGCCTAGGTTCAGGGGTGCTCAGTTTTTTCACGAACTTTCAGAAACATTGCATGCCAATGCATTAGTAAAACTGAACGAAAATGACTCTTTGTACAACTTTGGGCTGGCCGGCGTTCAACCATACAAGCAAACGGGCTCTCCGAACAGACAGCATGATCACGATGGTCGATGGACCATAAGAAAATGAGAGCATAAGTTGCCATCACGAAGAGCGACCTCTGACTAAGTAACGCCCAAGTATTCATCGTTCTCATTTCTCATGGAGCAACACACAGGCTACATCCAGGACATGAAGCAAGCGGGCAGATCAAACCATTTCCCCAAAGATCCTTGTAATTTACACCATGATGTTACAATTTGAACCACCCATTATGTGTGCAGTTCACCGCAGTTGCCTTGATATATGGCTACAACTCGCAGCTAGCGAGCGCCAACGCCTCACTTGCCGGGACAAAGTTTGTGGCAAACGCCCATGCGTTGTTGTGACAGGGTCGGAGAGGTGGTCAGCGAGGTTCTCGAGTGGGCCCTTGCCGGTGACGATGGCCTGCACGAAGAAGCCAAACATAGAAACATGGCGAGGCGACCGTTCTTGACTTCCTTCACCTTGAGCTCCGCGAATGCCTCTGGAATCGTCAGCCAAGCCCAGTGGGTCGAAGCTGCCCCCGGGGTAGAGTGGGTCGACTACCTCACCGAGTGGGCCGCCAGCAATGCGGTACCCCTCAACAGCGCCCATGAGCACGACTTGGCATGCCCAGATAGCAAGGCATGCTTTGTGCGCTGCACGAGGCTGGGGTTGCCCAGTAGTCGAGGCCACCCTCGCTGAAGATCTGGGAACCGGCCTTGAACCATACCGCCTCGCCGAACTTGACGCCGTTGCGTGCAAGAAGCTCGGGGAAGACGCATCCAAGCGCACCGAGCATGGCCCACCGGCAGTGGATCACCTCGAGCTCCCGGTTCTTGGCAAAGGTCTCGGGGTCGGCCGAGAGCCCGGCGGTGTCCCATCCGTAGTCGCCGGGGAACTCGCCGGTCAAGTAGCTCGGGGGCTCTCCGGAAAGCGGGCCGAGGTAGAGCACACGGTCGGCACCGTACCATGGGGCTGCCTGATGAAACCGGCTTGGCCTTTGCAGCGGTCTTGCGCATAGTGACACGGGCCTCACCAAAGAGAGCTGATGAAGCCACGTTCTTCACCGACTTGCCGGCGAAGGTCGAGGAGAGGGACATGGTGGTGGTCGCCATTGCGCTGCTAAGGTGGGAGGTGTATTGTGTGTTCTCCAAACAATGAAAACTGAAGAGTGGTGGAGATGGTTTGAGACGTGTGGAGGATGGAAGCTATTTAAGGAACTGGAGCTAACATAGGGGATTTGTGCTCTGGTCTGTGCTGTGTGTGTACCGACAAGATAGATATAGACAGGGAAAAAATCGTGATCTTCGATGCTATTGGTGCAGCAGGGATCTCGTCATCCCTCAGGACGTGGCAACTTGAGACCCAGAGAAAGGAGATATGTTGTGGCTAGGCCTAGGGATCTTGTTGGAGAATGGAGACGTGTGATTGGATGATGGATCACATGTTGATTCTCACATCATCAGCTAGCTCACGGTCTGCATGCAACGTGGCAGTAAACTTGTCTCTGATGAAGTAGGCGGCGCAAGTGTGGTCAAGAAAGTGATGGCAATTTTAGGCCATACGATCATTATTTATTTCTTTATTACTTTCTTTGCTGGTGAACTATACATGAAAGCCTCAACATCCGAGAATACGCCATGTAAAAATAAAAGTTCGCCTCTTTTACTCCTACTAGAATAAAGGCATTACCAAAATGAGCCACGTCTTGAAAAACAAGAACATGTTAAGTGTGATTTTTTTAACTAAAGAGTAAATAACACCAAAGGCAAACACAAACTTGTCCACAGAGAGCATCAATTGCCACAGCGTTATTTTGACATCTTAGAGCATCACTAACTGAATTCTCAAAAACGCTTAACTCTTCAAAGGATTTCATGTTAAGGAGTTAAGTTGTAGCTAACCAAACCCTCAAACGGTTAACTCAAAAGTTTAAGAAGTTAAGCCTCGAAAGTTTCCCAATTAGCGTAAATTTGAGCGCCTCAAAGTTTCAACAAAAGATTCTCGTTGCTCCTCTCGTGCCCGCGGCGCCTCCTCTTCCTGCCCCCGCCATTGCAGGCACCAGATAGCCACTGCAGGCCCGGACACCCCAATTGCATCGGGAATGGAACCGCCCACCACCTTTGCACCATAGGCGACTCCTCCCGCCAGCGTTACACCACCAGCGTAAATGAATGCGGCAAGGATATGGCTCGGAACGAAGACCACCATGCTCTTTGTCACGCCGTCCACGAAGGTCGGCCGCAAGGCTACGCCGTCACAAAGACAACCGGCCCCCCTTTAGTTGCTTCAGCCAACGGCAAGCGGATGAAGAAGCCAGGCGGGCAAGGCCCTCGATAAGGTGACAACAAAGAAGAGGATAAGTCATTCAACTTCGTAGTCATTGGGGAATCAGAGTGGCCGGGGAAGTGGCGGGTTCCATCCAATCGTCCTATCTACACAAAAGTTGAGCGAAGTCGTCATGGGTTCGGATCGTTAGTGTCGTTGTCCCTTAGATGGGGGAGAGAGAGAAGTCGCTCTCGAGCCATCGCCTTTGCATCCGCATGGGAACCACGCAAACACTCATCATCCCTAGCTACCTAATGGGTCGGTCCCTTAGGCCGAATACTCCAATCAACCAATATATTTGTTTCAGCCGCCAGAGTAGCGTCTCCTTAGGAGAGCAGCCCACGAAACACAAACGAGGCGCCTAGATCAGATCAGACGGCCAGATCAGAAAAATGTACGGTCCAGGTGTCTGAAGGCGTGAGAGACTAGGGATTAGGTTCAGTTTTACCGTCCTAAATTCCAAAAAATAAGAATAATTAGCCTCAAAAAGAGTTACTTTTGTGTACCAAATTGTGTCATCCACTACATAGACAACAATTGAAAGGCCGTCTACTAGACAACCACAGGTACCGGCCCAACATGGCGAAGCCGACCGCATGCAACCGCCAAGGCTATATATCGCCCTTTACTGATTTCTAATAAGAATCACCAATGGGCGGGCGCTAGCAGGCCCGCCCAACATTATAGCGTGCCACACGGTTTTCTTTTCTTTCGGTTTTCCACTGTTTGTATTGTTTTCCTCAAGTTTTCTATAGCGCTTTTTTCAGTTTTGGTTTCACTTTCATTTTTTCTTTGGTTTTTTGGTCTCTTCATCTGTTTTTTCTTTTACCTTTCTATTTTTTTCCTCGTTTTTCCGTGTTACTTTCTTGGTTTTGTTTCTCTAGGTTTCACTGATTTCTCTGACTTTTTTTTGCTTTTGCCTTCTTTTCATTTTTCTTTTTTTCAACACATGTCTACATTTTTCATATGCATTGTATTTTTCGTATACATTAGGAATATTGTTTTACACACGTTTAAAATCTTTCCAGTACATAATAAACATTATTTAATATATATTTGATTTCTAGTTTTTTTCATACACATTGTACACTTTTCGTTTATACATCTAAAATTGATTTTATATAAATGTTTCACATTTTCAAATACATGTTTAATATTTTTACAAAATCATGTTTTGAACATTTTTAGTACATGTTAAATATTTGTTATGTACACGTTGGATTTTTTAATGATAAACAATTTTCCTGAATTAAGCAAACATTTTTTTACATTGTACAAACCTTCTTTTTTGAAAATGTCATGAACACATTTATGAAACTTGTGAACATTTTTCTAAATGTAGCATACATTTTTTATGACCTATCATTCTTTTTTAATAATACAAACATTTTTTACAATGTATAAACATGTTCTATACACGTTTTTCATTTTTCAAATACAAGATTAACCTTTCAAAAAATTATGTAAAGTATTTTCGTAATATATATATAGGAAAATGTGATTAAAAACGGAAGTGGAAAAACGACATGACATTAGCATGATGATGGGACGCGGTTACTGGCCGGGCCAATACCTGCTGTAGGCGAGCTGTGGACCGTGTAGGACTCGCAGGGGTTTCCTTCGCCCTTCAGGCTTCAGAGAGACTAGTACGGTTCCTAGCCAAGTGTCAAAAAAATAATATTAGGGTTCCTAGCCGCCGCCGTCCCGCCGCCATTACTGTCGGCCGTCCGCCGCGGAGCGCCCAGCCGGCCGAAGAAGCCTCCGCTGCCCCGACGTCGGTACAGGATCCCAGCAGCGCCTCCCTCCGTCGAGCAGCTGCTCCCACTAGCAGCGCCTCCCTCCCTGGAGCAGCCGACCCGCCCAGCAGCGCCACCGCCCGGAGCTACGCGGGCGACCAGTCCATAGGCAGGTAGCCACCACTCCTTCGTCGTCCCTCCCCCCCCCCCCCTCTTCCCTCACCCACCCTCTCCTTCCTCTTGCATCCTCTGTCTGTTCAATTTTTGTTCCTGATTTTGTATGGGATGAGTACTTGCTGTAGGTTGGATATTGTGCGAATATAATGATGACTATTTCTTGATGAGTGCTTGCCGCATGATTTTTCCAGTGCACGTTCGAGTTTACATGTGGATGGATTTTGCTTGGAATGTGTTGTGATAATGCTTGTAGGGCAAATGTTTACAAATTGTAGTTCATTTTTTTCAGATGAGCAAATGTTTTGGTTTGAACATGATAGCTGTGAAACTTCAGTGAATGATGATATATGAAAAGGAAAGGATTAAGTTGTTTTATGTGCACGGTCTTGACCTGAAATCAAAGCTTAGCAGTTACATGCAATTCGAGAGACTAGGGTGCCGAAATGAGTCTAGATTGGTTTTCGGTGGCTACGGAGGCTTCTGGCGGCGGAACTCCCGATATATTATGCTCCCCGAAGTTTTTAGGGTATATGGGTATATATAGGAGAAGAAATACGTCAGGAGGGCACGGGGCCCACGAGGGTGGAGGGCGCGCCCGGGAGGGGCACCCCCTACCTCGTGCCTTCCTCGTTGCTTCCCTTACGTACACCCCAAGTCTTCTGGATTGATTCCGTTCCAAAAATAAGTTATGTGAAGTTTCAGGTCAATTGGACTTCGTTTGATTTTCCTTTTCTGCGATACTCTAAAACAAGGAAAAACATAAACTGGCGCTGGGCTCTGGGTTAATAGGTTAGTCCCAATAATAATATAAAAGTGCATAATAAAGCCCATAAACATCCAAAACAGATAATATAATAGCATGAAACAGTCAAAAATTATAGATACGTTGGAGACGTATCACCTGGCGACGAGTTCTGGCTCTAAGGCCAGAGCGGAGGTTGGGGTCGTGAATCCTTGGAAGATCAAGTCTCCTCGGATGTTAGCGACATAATCCAAGTTTCCAAAACTAATCTGGTGACCTAGGGCGTAGCTGTCGATCTGCTCTAGATGGCCAAGCGAGTTGGCCCGCAACGCGAAGCCGCCGAACACAAAGATCTAACCGGGAGGAAAACCTCCCCCAGGGCAGCATTGTTGTAGATTATTTATGGAGACATCGAACTTCTGGTGATGACACAGCGGAACTCTCAATGAAAGCACCAATGTCGGTGTCAAAACCGGCGGATCTCTGGTAGGGGGTCCCAAACTATGCGTCTAGGGTCGATGGTAACAGAAGACAGGGGACACGATGTTTACCCCGGTTCGGGCCCTCTTTATGGAGGTAATACCCTACGTCCTTCTTGATTGATCTTGATGAGTATGAGGATTACAAGAGTTGATCTACCACGAGATCGTTGTGGCTAAACCCTAGAAGTCTAGCCTATATGATTATGATTATGATTGCCTCTACGGACTAAACCCTCCGGTTTATATAGACACCGGAGGGGCCTAGGGTTGTACAGAGTCAGTTTACAAAGGAAGGAATCTACATATCCGAACGCCAAGCTTGCCATCCACGCAAAGGAGAGTCCCATCCGGACACGGAGAGAGGTCTTCTGTCTTGTATCTTCATAGCCTATTAGTCCGGCCCATGTTACATAGTTCGGACGCTCGTGGACCCCTTAATCCAGGACTCCCTCGGTCCTTGCTGCTCCTACTTGCAATTATTATGAGAGAGGAATTACATCTCCGCCTCTTTATGTTTCCAACATGATAGAATTGCAAGAAACTGCTTATGCTATGTATTGGCCTTTACTTGATTGCATGAATTGTTCTTGTATGACATGCCGATGCATAGGAAGAGAGTTAAACTTCATCATTGCATGATATATGTTGCTTTGTGCTCACTACTAAATGCCAAATCATTGTTAATTCAAATTGTCTTTGATATACCTTGGGATCCGGGTGGATTCATTACTTGAGCACTTTATGCATAGCTTAATGCCTTTAAAGAAAGCGCTGCCAGGGAGACAACCTGGAAGTTTTAAAGAGTCATTTATTTCTGTTGAGTGCTTTTAAAGTTTAAAAACAAAAAAATATAGAGGGGAACTTAAAAACTTTTTCACAAAAGAGAAGCAATTGGAAGTTATGCATTGAAGAAGTGAGGTCGACCTTGAACACTTGTGTTCATGCTCATGGAAACAATGTAGAATTTTTCATGAATATTATCACAAAAATAATTATCCCTTGTAAAATTCCATTGTATTATAAAAATAATGTGCCAAGATTTGCCTTTAGGATGTTTAGATTGCTTGTTGGTTTGTGCGGTGCAAAACAGAAACTTCGGCTATAGTGCTCGATTTTACATTTTTTTTACTGGAACATCAAATGGTTCTGAAACTTTTTGCACTATCTTTCTATACAAATTGTTTATTTTTCCTATTTTTTTCAGAATTGTTGGAGTACTAGAGGTATGGTGAATGTTCAGATTACTACAGAATGTCCTATTTAAGACAGATTCTGTTTTTCATGCATTGTTTTGCTCGTTTTGATGGAACTATCGATTTTTATCGGTAGTATAAGCTATGGAAAAGTTATATTACAGTAGCTACAATGCAAAAACAAATATGAATTGGTTTGCAACAGTACTTAGAGTAGTGATTTACTTTATTATACTAACGGATCTTACTGAGTTTTCTGTTGAGTTTTGTATGGATGAAGTGATCAAAGATCGAGGAGTTCTCGATATGAGGAGAAGGAGAGGAGGCAAGAGCTCAAGCTTGGGGATGCCCAAGGAACCCCAAGTAAATATTCAAGGAGACTCGAGCGTCTAAGCTTGGGGATGCCCTGGAAGGCATCCCATCTTTCTTCAGCAAGTATCGTATGTTTTCGGTTTCGTTTCGTTCACATGATATGCAAATCTTGGAGTGTCTTTTGCTTTTAGTTTTCATTTTTCTTTTGTGCACCATGCTGGTATGAGATAGTCCATGGTTGATTTATAGAATGCTCATTTCACTTCACTTATATCTTTTGAGTATGGCTTTATAGAATGCTTCATGTGCTTCACTTATACCATTTGAAGTTTGGATTGCATGTTTCTCTTCACATAGAAAACCGTTATTTGAAGAATGCTCTTTTGCTTAACTTATATTTATTAGAGAATGGTCTTTTGTAGAAAGAATTAAACTCTCATGCTTCACTTAGATCTATTTAGAGAATCAACAGGAATTGGTCAATTGCATGGTTAGTCATAAAATCCTACATAAAACTTATGGATCACTGAATATGATATGTTTGATTCCTTGCAATAGTTTTGCGATATAGAGATGATAATGTGTGGGGGTACTAGTAAACGGTTGTGGTTAGTAGGAATATTGGTTTTAAGGTTTGTGATTCCCGAAGCATGCACGTATAGTCTCTCGTTATGCTATGAAGTTGGAGCATGATTTATTATTGATTCTCTTCCTTATGAGTGGCGGTCGGGGACGAGCGATGGTTTTCCTACCAATCTATCCCCTAGGGGCATGCATAGTAGTATTTTGCTTCGAGGGCTAATAAACTTTTGCAATAAGTATATGAATTCTTTATGACTAATGTGAGTCCATGGATTATACGCACTCTTACCTTTTCGTAATTTGCTAGCATCTATGGTACCGTGCATTGCCCTTTCTCACATCGAGAGTCGGTGCAAACTTTGCCGGTGCATCCAAACCCCGTGATATGATACGCTCTATCACACACAAGCCTTATTATATCTTCCTTAAAACAACGACCATACCTACCTATTATGGCTTTTCCATGGCCATTCCGAGATATATTGCCATGCAACTTCCACCACTTCCGTTTGATGACTTGAGCATTCATTGTCATATTGCTTTGCATGATCATATAGATGACATAGTAGTTATGGCTCAGCCACCGTTCATCATTTTTCATACATGTTACGCTAGATCATTGCACATCCTGATTCATTGCCAGAGGCATTCATATAGAGTCATACTTTGTCATAGGTATCGAGTTGTAATTTTTATTTTCTTTTGAGTTATAAGTAAATAGAAGTGGGATGATCATCATTATTCATTTTAGAGCAGTGCCCTAGTGAGGAAAGGATGATGGAGACTATATTCCCCCCACAAGTCGGGATGAGACTCCGGACAATGAGAGAGAAAAAAGAAAAAAGAAAAAAAAAGGAAAAGAAAGAAAAAGAAAAATAAACAAAGAGAGAAGGGGCATTGTTAGTATCTTTACCACACTTGTGCTTCAAAGTAGCACCAGTTTTTCATTTGGAGAGTCTCCTATGTTGTCACTTTCATATTACTAGTTAGAATATTTCATTATAGGATTAGATGCACACCCACTTAGTTTCATATGAGCTTTCATACACTTATAGCTCTTAGTGCATTTGTTGCATGGCAATCCCTACTCCTCACGTTGACATCGATTGATGGGCATCTCCATAGCCCGTTGGTTAGCCGCAGTCGATGTGAGACTTTCTTACCTTTTTCTTCTTATATTTACCCCTATCATCATACTCTATTCCACCTATAGTGCTATATCCATGGCTTGCGCTCATGTTTGTGTGAGGGTTGAAAAAGTTGAAGCGCGGTTAAAAAAGTATGAACTAATTGCTCAGCTTGTCATCGGGGTTTGTGCATGATAAATACTTTGTGTAAGAAGATAGAGCATGACAAGACTATATGATTTTGTAGGGATAACTTTCTTTAGCGTTGTTATTTTGAAAGACATGATTGTTTATTGGGATGCCTGAGTATTGATGTCCTTATGTCAAATTATAGACTATTTGCTTTGAATCACTTATGTTCTTAATATTCATGCCATGACTAGACATATGATGAAGTTTATGCTAGGTAGCATTCCACATCAAAAATTATCTTTTTATCATTTTACCTGCTCGAGGACGAGCATGAATTAAACTTGGGGATGCTGATACGTCTCTGTTGTATCTTTAATTTTTTATTGTTTCATGCCAATATTATACAACTTTTACATACTTTTGGCAACTTTTTATATGATTTATTGGACTAACCTATTGATCCAGTGCCAAGTGCTAGTTCCTGTTTTCTGCATGTTTTTGTATCGCAGAGTATCCATATCAAACGAAGTCCAAATGCAACAGAATTTTACAGAGAATTGTTTTGAAATATATGTGATTTTGGGAGTTGGAATCACTGCAAACGGAGGCCCACACAGCCCACAAGACACCAGGGTGCGCCAGAGGCCCCTGGCGCACGGTGGTGGGTTGTGCCCACCTCATATGTCGGTTGGATCTCTACTTTGGGCGCAAGGAAGCTTATATCCGGAAAAAATCGTGTTAAAATCTCAGCGCAATCGAAGTTACAGATCTCCGGGAATATAAGAAACGGTTTTCGGCCAGATCTGGGGAACGCGAAACAGAAGAGAACAGAGAGGGAGACCCAGTCTTGGAGGGGCTCCCGCCCCTCCGCCACCATGGAGACCAAGGACCAGAGGGGAAACCCTTCTCCCACCTAGGGAGGAGGCCAAGGAAGAAGAAGAAGGAGGGGATTCTGCCCCCCTCGCTTCCAGTGCCACCGGAGTGCCACCGGGGCAATGATCGAGACGGTGATCTACATCAACAATCTTGCTACCATCAACACCAACTCTCTCCCCTCTATGCACCGGTGTAACACCTCTTCTCCCTGCTGTAATCTCTACTTAAAATGGTGCTCAACTCCACATATTATTTCCCAATGATCTATGGTTATCCTATGATGTTTGAGTAGATCCGTTTTGTCCTGTGGGTTAATCGTGATCTTGGTTGGTATGATTGTATATTTTATTTATGGTGTTATCCTACTATGCTCTCTGTCTCGCACAAACATGAGGGGCCCCCGCTATAGGGTGTTGCAATATGTTCATGGTTTGCTTACGGTGGGTTGCGAGAGTGACAGAAACTTAAACCCGAGTAGGTGGGGTATGACGTATAGGAATAAAGAGGACTTGATACTTAATGCTATGGTTGGGTTTCACAACCTTAATGATCTTTAGTAGTTGCGGATGCTTGCTAGAGTTCCAATCATAAGTGCATATGATCCAAGTAGAGAAAGTATGTTAAACTCATGCCTCTCCCTCATGTAAAATTGCAAGAATGATTATCGGTACTTGTTGTCGATTGCCTAGGGACAAATAACTTTCTTGTTGACAAAAGCTCTCTACTAAACTAACTTAGTCATGTCTTATCTAAACAGCCCCTAGATTTTATTTGCGTGCTCTTTATTATCTTGCAAACCTATCCTATCACACCTACAAAGTACTTCTAGTTTCACACTTGTTCTACGTAAAGCAAACGTCAAGCGTGCATAGAGTTGTATCGGTGGTCGATAGAAGTTGAGGGAATATTTGTTCTACCTTTAGCTCTTCGTTGGGTTTGACACTCTTATTTATCGAAAAGGCTACAAACGATCCCTATACTTGTGGGTTATCACTAGCCACCGTGCTTCACTGATGTACTCGGCGGGAAATGTGGTCTTTCGTGATTTGACGACCCATTTACTTGCTTCAGCGCTATAACCGAGGAAGACCCAAAAAAACACGCGGTAGGGCGTCCCACGTCTCGGCAAGGAAGAATATATACGTGCACCACCCGGGAGGACCCCAAAACCGCGCTATAGGGCGTGCCACGTCTCGGCACGGAGGGAAAATGTGCGTGTAAAAATATACTGTATCAGACATAGTAACTATGGTTCGACCTTGGGACCCAGCCAGTCGGTCGAAAACACCCCACTAGCCACATAGCTTCATCATGCTAACGTGGCATGGAGGATAGGTGTGGTTAGCTCCGTCTCGACCAGCCACAACGTCTCTTGTTCTAGGCGATTCTTCTATTTTCCAAGCTTTATTTAGTTATAATAACACCATGACAAGCTGGCGCCGCTCTTCGTTTGTGCCTGTGCGTCTAAAGGTTAGACGATGGAGAGGAGAGAGAGAAGAGGTCGTAGACCTGGGACCACCAGTAAGTGAGTCAACGGTCATGCACGTGTTGACGAGGCACTCCCTCTACTCTACTCAATGTAATACTGTATAAAATCAAATTATGGGACAAAGCCAACAACCGTTGTCGTTTCAGGCTATCGACTTACGCTTTATAATCGAGGTTGCCAATTCGAATCTCGTCTTTCAAATTTGTTCGTTTTAGGTCCAAATTTGATCAATGACAAGTGGGACCCCAGTGTGTTGTTCCGATATTTCAATGTAGGATGGTTTTTTTTTGAACAAACACTTTGCGCGTTAGACAAGTAACGGCACGAGTTACACATACTTTGCAAGTTTACGAACAAAAATGATAGCGGCATAGGATATCACATCCACCCCGCAGCTTAGATGCTATGGTGATATGAGTTTTTACATCGTTGGAACTAAGATCCAATGGCTTGGAAGTAGTCTTTGTAATTATGCGCAATTTCCAAACTCTCCAAGGGTTTTTTTGCAAATAAAATATTCAGGCCTCGTGTGTGCCATGCATCTTGGATCCAACGGCTCCCCCTTGCTCATATTAGGTGCTCCTCGTAACTTAATTAGCCGCTACAGTGATACGAGCATCTAGGTCGTATGATCTGTGATCAGATGCCACATGCGTAGTGCTTGTACTTTCTGTGCAATTCCCAAACTCTCTCTGGCGTATATTACAAAAACATTCAAACCTCCTACTGTTAGCCGTTAGATCTCCGTGAACTCGTATCACCATAGAATCTACGGTGCGGGAGCACCTCATATTCTCCCGTGCGAGAAAACATCAGGTGCTCTCGCAGCTTGGATGCTACGGTGATACGATCTTCGAGGTCGTTTGATCTGAGATCCAATGGCATCTGAGCAGTCTTTATGCTTGTAAGCAGTGGTCGAACTCTTTGAGGGATTTTCTGCAAAAGAAACATTCGAACCACCGAGGAGTTGTTGGGTCACAAATCCAACGGCTCTGAAGAGCTTGTATCACCAAAGCATCTAAGGTGTGGTAGCACATGATATTCTTACATACAGGAGAATATGATTTCCTCCTTCATCTTAGATGCTACGATGATACAAACTTCGAGGTCGTTGGATATGGGATCCAAGGGCATCTGAGTAGTTTTTGTACAAATTGTGTGCAATTCTTAAACTCATTAAGGTTTCGTGTAAAAATATTAAGACATCATGTGAGATGCTATATCTCAGATCTACAAGCTCCAAGCAACTCGTATCAGCATATAGCATCTAAAGTGTGGGGGCACATGATATTCTCCCGGGGAGGATTGGGTGCACAACCAATCGGTGTTTGGGAGGGTGGGGACAAATATAATCTAAACAATCCTAAACAGAGCTTCACAATTTTATCTAAGGTCGAGGGGTTAACCCCCGACAATCTACGTAGCTCTGCCTAAACACAACATTTGCATGTACTGTAGTACTAGACTTAATATTCATGTTTCAGTTTCCTGTTCATTTTAAATATTGAATTGAGGACCATGCATGTCTTATATTTTACTCCCTTTGTTCCTAAATATTAGTCTTTTTAGAGATTTCAAATGGACTGCCACATACGGATATATATAGACATTTTAGAGTGTAGATTCACTCATTTTGCTCCGTATGTAGTCACTTGTTGAAATCTACAAAAGACTACTATTTAGGAACAGAAGGAGTATTTTTTAATTTGTGTCATACATGCATATGGTTTGGAAAAATAGATGCACTATACTTATTCGATTGTTGTTGTATTCGTGTGTGTGGGGGGTCATATGCTTGATACATACAAAGTTTTCTCACCATTATACCATTCATCTTTTAAATTTGAATTTGCAATGAAAAACTTACTAGGGATACCATGAAATGTGAAATCCATGTTGAGATCACTATATCACAAACTCACTCTAATTCAAGAACTCGTCATAAATCAATTACCACGTTGAGATTACTATTTACAAGGAAAATACGGGCATTGTAATACACATAGATTCATTCGGCAATTTAAAAGATTCCTTTCATATTCTTGAATGGTAAGACCCAACGGCGTACCAGCCAGACCTTGGCTTGTGTTGATCCTAGAAAAACCGGGCTTATGTCCTTCCGGTGGCCTGCGTGGTACGCACATTAGCCAAACGCAACCAGTCAAGCCTCCGCATTTCGAGTTGAAATATCTGGTGGCCAGAATTTCAGCCCTAGGAAATTCTCCTCATGTCCCCGGTCCATAATGACTACCGATGAACAATGGAGGGATGCTTTAGTAACTAGACAACGTTACCTACCATACCGAGCACGGTTCAATTCCCTCGGTCGCCGCTACCCAAGGTCACCCATCAACTGGATTGCCTAGTACTACTACTACTACACCAGGATGAGCACAGAATTGAGCCCGTTTGTTCGTGCCTAGTACTTGAGTTAATATATCAGGCAATGCACTAGTAGGGAGGGATTATCCTTTTACTCTGCATATATAACTTGTCTGAAGTCTAACTAAGTAAAATGTTTGACGAAATCCTTTCTTAAGAAATACAACAGGAAAGATGTATCGCTTGAAAATTTATTGCATGATGCAGGTTATGATATTGTTTCAAATCCTAGATTTTAAATTTCAGAAAATCCAAAAGTGACCAGAAGTTCATGAAACTAAGCATGGTCACGTGATATGGCACAAATATTCCTACGTAATTTTTTCTTCAATTTGAGACAAGCTGCTTATGAGAAGTTGCACAAATGAAGAGCCAATGTATTTTGGAATAAAGACCTGTCACATTAAGGCGAACGCTTTCACTATTGAAACCGTGGGCGTTTACATGCCGCCACAAGTCCAGCTTCTCATCGGCAGGTGTCGTCCGAGCAAGCGTGTGAGTCGATGGGAGGCGTGCAAGCAGACAGTTGCGCTGGCTGACAGGGAGGCGTGCAAGCAGACCGCTGTGCAGGCTCACCGGGAGGCGAGCCCTTTGACCAGGCTCCACCGCCCACCTTCGTCCCAACTGCTTCCACTTTTAATGTTGCCGGTGCCGCAGTTTAAAATCAACCCAGCACTACCAGGTATCGCTACAATCTTCTCCCTTCCTCTCCGATTCTCCTGTCGTCTACCTCCAACCAGCCTGACCTAACCATATGCCATGCCGCATCACGATGGTCTGCCCTAAGTCTTCCAGTTTCCTGAGGAAGACACCCAGCCGGAGTCTCAAGAACATAAGGCACTTTGGGACGAGCTTGAACCAGCCTTGCCGGAAGACGCCGTGCCTGTCCCCGCTCCCGTTCCAGCTCCCGTCGCCCCGACTGCGCCAGCGCCAATCCCCGTGGCATTGATGGGCTGGGAGCCGCACATTGTCGCTGATCTTGATGCCACGGGGTTCCATGAGGTCCCCGCTGACTTTCACATGCCCGTGCACCTACCAGCGCATGCGCCTGCGTGCACTGATGTGCGCACCTGTGCCGGTGTCCGTGCACACGAATGTCTCCACCGCGCCATTGCCAGCGCCTGTCCCCGAGCGGGTGCCAGTGCCCCCTCAGCGGCATGGATGGCCACCGTCGACCGCTTCCTTGCACCAACGCCAGTCGCCTCCTCCTGCCAGTTGACTCGCTCCTAGAGACCGAAGTCCAGAACATTGTGGCCTTCCTTGAAGCTAGGGCCAACGTCCAGGAGTACGCCAACAATGGCGCAAGACGCTGCCGTCGCCGTCGGTCAGTGGCCCGATGATACACAAAGCACGGCAGAGGAGCTGCTTCCCACCGCAAGACGCCGCCGCCGCCGCCGTGTAATCTAAATTTGCCGTGAAAAATGTTCTTATTTCCATGCTTAAAATCTGAACGTTTATCATTTCCGTTTATTTTAGATCGATCGTCGTATGAATATAAAGTTGGAGTCAGACTGAATGAAATCTATGGTTTGATCGATTGAATGTTCTGCTAGAGCTGTATCAAATTAAATATAAAATGTCATCAAGTCACATGTATTCCTTCTCATCCAACGACCTAGACTGCTTCACGAGCGCTCAACACGTTTAGCGTGCAGTTAATTTCACGCCGAAAATAGTGCTAATCACATAATAACACGCAAATAATATCCTACTTAATATCCGCATGCACTTAATATACTTCCAAATTAACGTGCATTGCATGTACACATTGACTAGTACTACTAGTACGTGAAACTGGTGCCGTAACTTGTGAGCGCGTTCAGATATGGTCAACGGCAACATCGCCCGCGAGTTCTTCGTGTTTGCTCGTGCGTCTAAACGTGGAAAGGGAGGAGAGAGAGAGAGCACACATGGAACCCACCAATAAGTGAAGGCGAATAATACATGCTAATGAGCCGGTCCCACTAATGTACTAAAAATAATATTACATGTTATCCATTAAATAGGCCGTGGTAATATAAAACATTATATGAACAAAGGGGATACAACAAACATTGTTGTTCTACGTATGTTGCCTATTGACGTGCGGTTTGAAGGCCCTGGTCGCATGTTCGATCCTCGTCCTTTATTTTTTAATTTGTATATGGGTCCAAATTTGTTTGATGACAGGTGGGCCCCTTTGTGTGTAGTTTGTAGCACTTTACTTTGTGGGTCGAAATTTTTTCCATTCCAGGTGGACTATCAGTGTATAGTTTTGTAGCTTATTTATAATAATTAAAGAGAACAACAGAGTTTTTTGCAATAATACCATGATGCGACGTTGAAGGCGAGAAAGGACGTGCGAGAGAGCAATGACCGAGCCAGAGGGAAATCAATTGGGGGAGGTGCGGGGGTTGCAACAGTGTTTGGAGTAGTTGTGGGACGAATGATACGAAAATATAATCTAAACCCACCGGAATAAATGCATACACAAATTAATTCAAGGTTGGAGTCCCCCTCGCAATGTAAATAGCTCCGGCTTTGCGAGGATGTTGAGGTAGCTTCAAACGTGTGGAAGATACGGCGTGAGAAAGTGAGGTCAATCGAGAGACATATAGATAGAGAGACAAAGTGAGTGTGGTCCGACATTCATTGAAAAGATATATATGATTTGGAGAGATATTGTCTGATTGAGCTTTTGGAAAGGATGAGGGCTGTAAGATAGAGCTTGATAGATGATCCAGTCCCAGACATGTAGATATATTTTGTGCGTGGGAGGAAGTAAGGTCAATCGATTACATATATAAAGGGGGGGAGATTGAGCGAGTGTGGGTCGTCATGCGATCGAAAGAGTGAGACGGGTTGGAGAGAGTGACCTAGATAGACGTTGTGCGTGAGAGAGTATACAATATGAATATGTCGAATTGGGCTCAAACATGGAGATATATCGTTTGTGTCCGAGAAAGAGCGAGGTCAATCGAGACATACACACACACACACACAAAGAGAGAGAGAGAGAGATTGAGCGAGCGTGGCCCGCCATGAGGTCGAAAGAGTGGGAGCGGCTTGGATGTACTGACCTAGATAGACAATCTACGTGAAAGAGTATAGAGTGTGTCGATCAAGGCCCGAACACGGAGATATATCATTTGCGTGTCAAAGAAAAAGAGGGGTCCGAATTGGACTTGGAGTCCTAGTAGGAATCCTCGCCTTGGGGGCCAAGGCGCGCCTTGGCCGGCCTCCTCTCCCCTCCCTCCTTTATATACATGGGAGTGGTGCGCCTCCTAGACACACAATTGTTCCAAGCCGTGTGTGACACCTCCCTCCACCGTTTACTTCTCCGGTCATATTGTCGTAGTGCTTAGGCGAAGCCCTGCGCAGATCACTTCATCATCACCGCCGTCGTGCTGACGAAACTCTCCCTCGACACTTTGTTGGATCAAGAGTTCGAGGGACGTTATTGAGTTGAACGTGTGCAGAACTTTGAGGTGTCGTACGTTTGGTACTTGATCGATTGAATCGAGAAGACGTTCGACTACATCAACCGCGTTAAACTAACACTTTCGCTTTGGTATACAAGGATACGTGGACACACTCTTTCCTTTTCATTGCTATGCATCTCCTACATAGATCTTGCGTGATCATACGCAATTTTTTGAAATTACATGCTACGTTTCCTAGCAAAAACTTAGTGAAGTAAATATATTCCACTAAGGTTTACTCCTCTATTTTTAAGGATCGGTTAGAAATTCCCTAAGCACACTTGGCCAGCACATTTTTTGTAATGTGGTGGTGGGGAGAGCAGGTGCCCGCCCGGGGAAGAGGAGAGGTTGTCGTAGACGCAGCCAGGGCGGCCGGGCGACCGTACTGGGCTATGGCTGCTGTTGTGAGAGAAGAAGAGAGGGGGAACACTTTCTCTCATATGACTGATCCTTCCCAAATCATCAAACAACTGCTACATCGTCGATTTGTTTTTCCATCACACAGACTGACTAGTCTGATGGAGGGGATAAGTAATCTGACCCCTAGTGTTTCGATGAAGCATGCGCATTTAGTCACAGATATGCCTTTTTTCAATAGAAAATTTTAATATATTCATCAATCATGGCAGCACAGAGAACACTGTAGATAATAGAAATTACATCCGGGTCCATGGACCATCTAACGACGACTACAAGCACTGAAGCGAGCCAAAGGTGCACCGCCATCACCGATCCACCCTCATTGGAGTCAGGCAAACCTTATTGTAGTAGGCAGTCGGGAAGTCATCATGCTAAGGCCTCAAAGGACCAGTGTACCAGAGCAGCAACCATCGCCGATGAAGAGAGTTGTAGAGCGGAAAGATCAAACCTGTAACCACATAAACGAACAAAAACATGATCCAAATAGATCCATCAAAGACCATTACCGACTAAATTCCGTGAGATCCGATGAAGGCACACCTCTACATGTCCTTTGATAACGCTATTCACACCATCGAGGCGGGAATAGGACGTAGTAGACATTGTTTCTACTGAGAAACATCGTCACTGTCACATAGCCCCAACCAAGATATTGAACCTAACAAAAACGAGAACGGGTCTCTCCCGCCGGCAGGGGGATCCTCCGCACCTCCATGGCCCAAAGGCCAACGGAGGTGGGCTGGATCGACGGCGGCGCTGGCGGGAGAAGGAGACTTTTGTTAAGGAGGAAAGACTCACGCTCAGTCACAAATATGCTTTTCTTTTACCACATCATAAACTATGTCCAGGGAACCGACCAATCTTAATTCAGGGCAACTATCATGTGATCCGTAGCAAAGCACGAGTTTTGTGTTAATTTACAATAATATACATGTAGTACTCTCGCAGTGTCACTAGAATAGGAGAAGTGGCGCGCAACGACGCACTTAGCAGGTTTTGCGAAACGAGCAGCATCTATAAGACGTTATTTGACATTGTCATAGACTCTGAAAACGTCTTATAAAAATTATACTCTTTCCGTAACTTAATATAAGACAATTTTTTGACACTGTCATAAACTCCGAAAACGTCCTATAAAATATTATAGAGATGCTAGTATTTTATAAATAAGCGGCATGTATATAAAAATATATTTATTTTCTCCCTTTGCAATACACGGCGTATGTGCCAGTTGAAACTAGACGCCAACACAATGTTCACCCCTTAACACTGGGGAGCAAACATTGGGCTATTCTTTTTCTAGTAACTGGAAACACAATGGGTGGTTGTAATATATCTAGGGAAAACCTTCATGGGACTTTATTGATTGGCAGATCAACTTACATCGTCCACACATTCAAAGTAAACTTAGGTGACATACAGGGGACAAGGGTATGTGTCGCTCTATTACTTTTCCTAGGACAATGATCAAAAGAGATGGAGCAAAACCTGTGTGCAAGGTTAGTGCATTCCTTGTCAATTCATGTTGTCGGGCTGATGGAATTTACCCCATTCTTCATGATGTCGAGTACCTCCACACAGTCATGGTTTGACAAAGATCTTGTTACACCCAGTGGGCTGGCGAGAATTAGTACATCCCAGAGTGCATGCGCTTCAATGTTTAGTGCATCTGCAACACATGTAACACGACAGCTTTCAGGATGTAAATCTAAGGTCTGGCCTTAATTGGTTGTGCCTGACAGTGGCTTTATTGAAAGCATTGTTTTGAGAGCGTGTATTTTATTCAGGATGTAAACCTAAGATCTATGATCGGGTGACGACGGCGCTTGTGCACTGTTTCCTTCTTGAAGGCGTCGCTTTTGGAGGTTTTGAACTTCAGTGTTGTCATGGTGGGGGTTCGTGCTGCAGTTATAAGGATATTTTGTTGTTGCAGAGACTAGGCGTAATTGGTATCTCTGCGATATTAATATATTTTTTTGTCAGAAAAAATATAACACGACAACAACTAGCAAAGATGAACACACCATGCTTGTCCCAAATAACAGAACTAGTGGCACCTGAGCCCTCATCAGCAAAGAAGGTTGTGTCCATATTCAGTTTAACAAAACCTTCCCTTGGATCTTCCCAACCATGGCATCGGATCACAAGGCTTGGCGTCGACGCTAATAGTAATTTGGTGTTGGCGCCGCAATCACTTGGGCTCATCAGGCGAGCATTTGTATACTCTCCTCATGAACAACATGTATCCGCTCCCATCACGCATACCATAATGTTGTAACAAACAATTCTTTCACTCAACTTGGAAGATGATCGCCATCTTATATTATTGCATTAGAAACTTATACTTGCTTATAGAACCGAAGATCTGATGAGGGAAATCTCTTCCGCTTAATTAATTGACGAGGCAAATATTTTGTCTAGTTTCAAAAAGAGAACTGAAGATCCCACTCGATCACCACACAGGCTTTAGAAATCTCAGTGTGGAGATCGAGGTTTCCCCGGACTTTCTTTGCCTTGCGACACCAAAAGAATGCATCTAGGGTATCTTCACAATGCATTCTGCATGGCATAAACTGCTCGGGATAATATGTATGTTGCCTAGAACAAAATTGAATGTCACAGTGCCACATAAAAGTGTGCAAACAAAAGATTTCAAGTCTAGAGACTTAGGGCCTCGATTCGTAGGATTCTTAAAACATAGGAATAGGAAAATTATAGGATTGTAGTGGCATGCCCACTTGAATCCTATATGAATAGCAAGGAGTGTTTAATGCCATAGAAAAAAACAAAGGAATTGTAAAAAGAGGTCAGAGTGGATATTAGATTTCCTATGAAATGTAGTGCAAGATTTCATAGGGAAAAAATCCTATGGGATCCAATCATGTGAACCGAGGGACCAACATAGGAAAAATTCCTAAGAATTTAAATCCTCCAAAAATTCTATGGAATTTCTTTGAATCAAAGGGCCCTTAAGGTTTCTGCGAAGGTGTGGATAGTTGTAAATTGGCCATGTTATTTTTAGCATTTAAATTCAACTCAGTAAGTTATCCAATGATCAATCAAAAGAGAGTAAATTGCATAGGAACATTCCATGTTAAACCAACAGGCAACTAGAGTGGTCAAAATACAACAAAATAAAAACACATATGACATGGGAAGCGCAACAATGAAGAGATCAATCGATCATGTGGTGTCACCATTGCATGTGTTGCATTATGGATTTTGGGGGTTTCGTATTAATAGACCTAACATACTTAAAATAATATTTTTGTAACATTCAAATATTTTTACACCAAATCGAAAACAATTCAAATACTTTGAAAACATAAAAAAACAAGTATAAATTTTTTCAAAGACTTAAGAAATTAAAGATGTGAAATCAAGTGTCACGATAGGTTACAAATATCATTTCAATAATCTTGCAACAAATTTTCACTTTAAAATACCCCCCCCCCCCCCCCGCGCGATCCAAATAACTTTTGTGGTTTTAGTTCAATTAAAACCACAAAGTTTATATAGGATTGGAGGGAGTAGTATTCCAATGAAATTTCATCTTTTCCAACATTTTTTCAGTGGTCACATCAACTTAACAAATGTTCAATAATACTTCACATTTTATTTTAACTATTTCATTCATATTACAATTTTTAATGAAGCATATTTTTTTTTAAAAAGTAAACAATGAAATATTCGATACCTATATGAAATGTTTATGAATTTGTATATGACTGAAATAATTGAACTTTGTGTGAAATATCTCTAAACTGATCCTGAAGATGATTCAAATATGACTGGAATAATTGAAATATCTGTGATATCTATAAATGATTTTGTAAAAAAAAGAGTTTTAAATGCAGGAAACTAATTAAATTTGATTGAAATATGACTAGAATAATTGAAATTTGTGCAAAACCTTGTGATATGTTTATGATATTGATTGAAATAATTGCATTTCCTGTGGTTGTCCGTGCATATTTTTAAAAAATGATATCTCACTGATATAACTCAGAAAAATGAATAGAATTGATTTCTTAAGAATGTGCTGAAGTAAATGCCAACTCTGATCAAAATATAACACACAAAAATATTTGTAGATGTTTTACTGGAAAATATGAAATATTTGTGAAATTGACTTGAAATATGCAAGATTGGTATACTGGAATAATGTCCAACGTCTGCAAGTATTAAGTAATAAACCAGAGCATTGCAGAGAATGATGCTAATCCATCAGAGCACGAGGGGTGCATTGTCATTGTACCGATGCACTCCACCATCCTTTGAACCACGTCCTTGTCGCATACGTCATTTAATTAGGACATTAAGGAACATACTTAAAAAATAACGATTACGAATGTAGACGCACACAACGACACAACGCCTACTGAAAAATGGGTTGGAGTTGTGGAGTTTCAAGATTGACGAAGTCACCACGGGCACTCCACTATCGACAGAAATGTCACCTCCTACTGAAACAATAGTTTGCATTAATGAGACACCAAAGCATCAGCTGAGATTTGATTGCTGGTGGGCTAGGGATACCACCACCCTCCTAACCATATATCCACTGGTTGGTTCTCTAAAGAAAGTGTGTTGAAACTATTTAAAATCGAGGATATAATTCATTTCCACTACACAGTAATAGTCTGTTGTGAGGTCCGAAGTAGGCGCCGATCACCGCTTTACTAGTTCAAGATATCGTGAAGTGTAGAAACCCTACATGCTAATTATTGTAGGTACTCCTCCGTTCCAAAATTATTGTAGTGGTTTTGGTTTAAAATTTGAACTAAAACCACGACAATAGTTTTGGAACAGAGGGAGTAATATTCATCTGTCTAACTGTTCCTAACTTGAGTTGCCATATAAGCACCCAAGGTTCACTTACAGTTTATTAAACTACAATGGTAATTAAACAGTAGTTTGCCATGATACAGTTCTTACCGTGTTTATCGTACATGTGAGCAAGAAAATATTTAAGAGCGTCATAACACAACATCATAATAGAAGCAAAATTACAGAGCTAGCAATTCCTGTCCTTCACTAATTTATCCATGCAAAATTACAGAGTTAGCAATTCCTGTCCATAAATACATGTAGCTGCATGCCTCAATCCACCCCGCACAACCTTATAAAAGATGTCCCTAAAATACAAGCAAAATTATAGAGCTACCTATATATTCCTGTCCATAAAATACGTCTATGCGTCCATCCACATACTTCATGGAGAAATACACTGCAATATCTGCCGAGCCATTCACAACACTAGAGTGAACGCTGTCACTATGCTTTCAGAATTCCTTTGCCCTAGTACACTTCAAGCCTAGGTTCAGGGGTGCTCAGTTTTTTCACGAACTTTCAGAAACATTGCATGCCAATGCATTAGTAAAACTGAACGAAAATGACTCTTTGTACAACTTTGGGGCTGGCCGGCGTTCAACCATACAAGCAAACGGGCTCTCCGAACAGACAGCATGATCACGATGGTCGATGGACCATAAGAAAATGAGAGCATAAGTTGCCATCACGAAGAGCGACCTCTGACTAAGTAACGCCCAAGTATTCATCGTTCTCATTTCTCATGGAGCAACACACAGGCTACATCCAGGACATGAAGCAAGCGGGCAGATCAAACCATTTCCCCAAAGATCCTTGTAATTTACACCATGATGTTACAATTTGAACCACCCATTATGTGTGCAGTTCACCGCAGTTGCCTTGATATATGGCTACAACTCGCAGCTAGCGAGCGCCAACGCCTCACTTGCCCGGGACAAAGTTTGTGGCAAACGCCCATGCGTTGTTGTTGACAGGGTCGGAGAGGTGGTCAGCGAGGTTCTCGAGTGGGCCCTTGCCGGTGACGATGGCCTGCACGAAGAAGCCAAACATAGAAAACATGGCGAGGCGACCGTTCTTGACTTCCTTCACCTTGAGCTCCGCGAATGCCTCTGGATCGTCAGCCAAGCCCAGTGGGTCGAAGCTGCCCCCGGGGTAGAGTGGGTCGACTACCTCACCGAGTGGGCCGCCAGCAATGCGGTACCCCTCAACAGCGCCCATGAGCACGACTTGGCATGCCCAGATAGCAAGGATGCTTTGTGCGTGCACGAGGCTGGGGTTGCCCAGGTAGTCGAGGCCACCCTCGCTGAAGATCTGGGAACCGGCCTTGAACCATACCGCCTCGCCGAACTTGACGCCGTTGCGTGCAAGAAGCTCGGGGAAGACGCATCCAAGCGCACCGAGCATGGCCCACCGGCAGTGGATCACCTCGAGCTCCCGGTTCTTGGCAAAGGTCTCGGGGTCGGCCGAGAGCCCGGCGGTGTCCCATCCGTAGTCGCCGGGGAACTCGCCGGTCAAGTAGCTCGGGGGCTCTCCGGAAAGCGGGCCGAGGTAGAGCACACGGTCGGCACCGTACCATGGGCTGCCTGATGAAACCGGCTTGGCCTTTGCAGCGGTCTTGCGCATAGTGACACGGGCCTCACCAAAGAGAGCTGATGAAGCCACGTTCTTCACCGACTTGCCGGCGAAGGTCGAGGAGAGGGACATGGTGGTGGTCGCCATTGCGCTGCTAAGGTGGGAGGTGTATTGTGTGTTCTCCAAACAATGAAAACTGAAGAGTGTGGAGATGGTTTGAGACGTGTGGAGGATGGAGCTATTTAAGGAACTGGAGCTAACATAGGGGATTGTGCTCTGGTCTGTGTGTGTGTGTACCGACAAGATAGATATAGACAGGGAAAAAATCGTGATCTTCGATGCTATTGGTGCAGCAGGGATCTCGTCATCCCTCAGGACGTGGCAACTTGAGACCCAGAGAAAGGAGATATGTTGTGGCTAGGCCTAGGGATCTTGTTGGAGAATGGAGACGTGTGATTGGATGATGGATCACATGTTGATTCTCACATCATCAGCTAGCTCACGGTCTGCATGCAACGTGGCAGTAAACTTGTCTCTGATGAAGTAGGCGGCGCAAGTGTGGTCAAGAAAGTGATGGCAATTTTAGGCCATACGATCATTATTTATTTCTTTATTACTTTCTTTGCTGGTGAACTATACATGAAAGCCTCAACATCCGAGAATACGCCATGTAAAAATAAAAGTTCGCCTCTTTTACTCCTACTAGAATAAAGGCATTACCAAAATGAGCCACGTCTTGAAAAACAAGAACATGTTAAGTGTGATTTTTTTAACTAAAGAGTAAATAACACCAAAGGCAAACACAAACTTGTCCACAGAGAGCATCAATTGCCACAGCGTTATTTTGACATCTTAGAGCATCACTAACTGAATTCTCAAAAACGCTTAACTCTTCAAAGGATTTCATGTTAAGGAGTTAAGTTGTAGCTAACCAAACCCTCAAACGGTTAACTCAAAAGTTTAAGAAGTTAAGCCTCGAAAGTTTCCCAATTAGCGTAAATTTGAGCGCCTCAAAGTTTCAACAAAAGATTCTCGTTGCTCCTCTCGTGCCCGCGGCGCCTCCTCTTCCTGCCCCCGCCATTGCAGGCACCAGATAGCCACTGCAGGCCCGGACACCCCAATTGCATCGGGAATGGAACCGCCCACCACCTTTGCACCATAGGCGACTCCTCCCGCCAGCGTTACACCACCAGCGTAAATGAATGCGGCAAGGATATGGCTCGGAACGAAGACCACCATGCTCTTTGTCACGCCGTCCACGAAGGTCGGCCGCAAGGCTACGCCGTCACAAAGACAACCGGCCCCCCTTTAGTTGCTTCAGCCAACGGCAAGCGGATGAAGAAGCCAGGCGGGCAAGGCCCTCGATAAGGTGACAACAAAGAAGAGGGATAAGTCATCAACTTCGTAGTCATTGGGGAATCAGAGTGGCCGGGGAACGGTGGCGGTGGTTCCATCCCAATCGTCCTATGCTACTACAAGAGGAGGTTGGGGCGGAGGGAGTCGTCATGGGGTTCGGATCGTTAGTGTCGTTGTCGCCTTAGATGGGGGAGAGCAGAGAAGTCGCTCTCGAGCCATCGCCTTTGCATCCGCATGGGAACCACGCAAACACTCATCATCCCTAGCTACCTAATGGGTCGGTCCCTTAGGCCGAATACTCCAATCAACCAATATATTGTGTTTCAGCCGCCAGAGTAGCGTCTCCTTAGGAGAGCCAGCCCACGAAACACAAACGAGGCGCCTAGATCAGATCAGACGGCCAGATCAGAAAAATGTACGGTCCAGGTGTCTGAAGGCGTGAGAGACTAGGGATTAGGTTCAGTTTTACCGTCCTAAATTCCAACTAAAAATAAGAATAATTAGCCTCAAAAAGAGTTACTTTTGTGTACCAAATTGTGTCATCCACTACATAGACAACAATTGAAAGGCCGTCTACTAGACAACCACAGGTACCGGCCCAACATGGCGAAGCCGACCGCATGCAACCGCCAAGGCTATATATCGCCCTTTACTGATTTCTAATAAGAATCACCAATGGGCGGGCGCTAGCAGGCCCGCCCAACATTATAGCGTGCCACACGGTTTTTCTTTCTTTCGGTTTTCCACTGTTTGTAGGTTGTTTTCCTCAAGTTTTCTATAGCGCTTTTTTCAGTTTTTGGTTTCACTTTCATTTTTTCTTTGGTTTTTTGGTCTCTTCATCTGTTTTTTCTTTTACCTTTCTATTTTTTTCCTCGTTTTTCCGTGTTACTTTCTTGGTTTTTGTTTCTTTCTCTAGGTTTCACTGAGTTTCTCTGACTTTTTTTGCTTTTGCCTTCTTTTCATTTTTCTTTTTTTCAACACATGTCTACATTTTTCATATGCATTGTATATTTTTCGTATACATTAGGAATATTGTTTTACACACGTTTAAAATCTTTCCAGTACATAATAAACATTATTTTAATATATATTTTGATTTCTAGTTTTTCATACACATTGTACACTTTTCGTTTATACATCTAAAATTGATTTTATATAAATGTTTCACATTTTCAAATACATGTTTAATATTTTTACAAAATCATGTTTTGAACATTTTTAGTACATGTTAAATATTTGTTATGTACACGTTGGATTTTTTTAATGATAAACAATTTTCCTGAATTAAGCAAACATTTTTTTACATTGTACAAACCTTCTTTTTTGAAAATGTCATGAACACATTTATGAAACTTGTGAACATTTTTCTAAATGTAGCATACATTTTTTATGACCTATCATTCTTTTTTAATAATACAAACATTTTTTACAATGTATAAACATGTTCTATACACGTTTTTCATTTTTCAAATACAAGATTAACCTTTTAAAAAATTATGTAAAGTATTTTCGTAATATATATATAGGAAAATGTGATTAAAAACGGAAGTGGAAAAACGACATGACATTAGCATGATGATGGGACGCGGTTACTGGGCCGGGCCAATACCTGCTGTAGGCGAGCTGTGGACCGTGGTAGGACTCGCAGGGGTTTCCTTCGCCCTTCAGGCTTCAGAGAGACTAGTACGGTTCCTAGCCAAGTGTCAAAAAAATAATATTAGGGTTCCTAGCCGCCGCCGTCCCGCCGCCATTACTGTCGGCCGTCCGCCGCGGAGCGCCCAGCCGGCCGAAGAAGCCTCCGCTGCCCCGACGTCGGTACAGGATCCCAGCAGCGCCTCCCTCCGTCGAGCAGCTGCTCCCACTAGCAGCGCCTCCCTCCCTGGAGCAGCCGACCCCGCCCAGCAGCGCCACCGCCCGGAGCTACGCGGGCGACCAGTCCATAGGCAGGTAGCCACCACTCCTTCGTCGTCCCTCCTCCCCCCCCCCCCCGCCTCTTCCCTCACCCACCCTCTCCTTCCTCTTGCATCCTCTGTCTGTTCAAGTTTTGTTCCTGATTTTTGTATGGGATGAGTACTTGTTGTAGGTTGGATATTGTGCGAATATAATGATGACTATTTCTTGATGAGTGCTTGCCGCATGATTTTTCCAGTGCACGTTCGAGTTTACATGTGGATGGATTTTGCTTGGAATGTGTTTGTGATAATGCTTGTAGGGGCAAATGTTTACAAATTGTAGTTCACTTTTTTTCAGATGAGCAAATGTTTTGGTTTGAACATGATAGCTGTGAAACTTCAGTGAATGATGATATATGAAAAGGAAAGGATTAAGTTGTTTTATGTGCACGGTCTTGACCTGAAATCAAAGCTTAGCAGTTACATGCAATTCGAGAGACTAGGGTGTCGAAATGAGTCTAGATTGGTTTTCGGTGGCTACGGAGGCTTCTGGCGGCGGAACTCCCGATATATTATGCTCCCCGAAGTTTTTAGGGTATATGGGTATATATAGGAGGAAGAAATACGTCAGGAGGGCACGAGGGGCCCACGAGGGTGGAGGGCGCGCCCAGGGGGGAGGGGCACCCCCTACCTCGTGCCTTCCTCGTTGCTTCCCTTACGTACACCCCAAGTCTTCTGGATTGATTCCGTTCCAAAAATAAGTTATGTGAAGTTTCAGGTCAATTGGACTTCGTTTGATTTTCCTTTTCTGCGATACTCTAAAACAAGGAAAAACATAAACTGGCGCTGGGCTCTGGGTTAATAGGTTAGTCCCAATAATAATATAAAAGTGCATAATAAAGCCCATAAACATCCAAAACAGATAATATAATAGCATGAAACAGTCAAAATTATAGATACGTTGGAGACGTATCACCTGGCGACGAGTTCTGGCTCTAAGGCCAGAGCGGAGGTTGGGGTCGTGAATCCTTGGAAGATCAAGTCTCCTCGGATGTCAGCGACATAATCCAAGTTTCCAAAACTAATCTGGTGACCTAGGGCGTAGCTGTCGATCTGCTCTAGATGGCCAAGCGAGTTGGCCCGCAACGCGAAGCCGCCGAACACAAAGATCTAACCGGGGAGGAAAACCTCCCCCAGGGCAGCATTGTTGTAGATTATTTATGGAGACATCAAACCTTCTGGTGATGACACAGCGGAACTCTCAATGAAAGCACCAATGTCGGTGTCAAAACCGGCGGATCTCTGGTAGGGGGTCCCAAACTATGCGTCTAGGGTCGATGGTAACAGAAGACAGGGGACACGATGTTTACCCCGGTTCGGGCCCTCTTTATGGAGGTAATACCCTACGTCCTTCTTGATTGATCTTGATGAGTATGAGGATTACAAGAGTTGATCTACCACGAGATCGTTGTGGCTAAACCCTAGAAGTCTAGCCTATATGATTATGATTATGATTGCCTCTACGGACTAAACCCTCCGGTTTATATAGACACCGGAGGGGCCTAGGGTTGTACAGAGTCAGTTTACAAAGGAAGGAATCTACATATCCGAACGCCAAGCTTGCCATCCACGCAAAGGAGAGTCCCATCCGGACACGGAGAGAGGTCTTCTGTCTTGTATCTTCATAGCCTATTAGTCCGGCCCATGTTACATAGTTCGGACGCTCGTGGACCCCTTAATCCAGGACTCCCTCGGTCCTTGCTGCTCCTACTTGCAATTATTATGAGAGAGGAATTACATCTCCGCCTCTTTATGTTTCCAACATGATAGAATTGCAAGAAACTGCTTATGCTATGTATTGGCCTTTACTTGATTGCATGAATTGTTCTTGTATGACATGCCGATGCATAGGAAGAGAGTTAAACTTCATCATTGCATGATATATGTTGCTTTGTGCTCACTACTAAATGCCAAATCATTGTTAATTCAAATTGTCTTTGATATACCTTGGGATCCGGGTGGATTCATTACTTGAGCACTTTATGCATAGCTTAATGCCTTTAAAGAAAGCGCTGCCAGGGAGACAACCTGGAAGTTTTAAAGAGTCATTTTTTTCTGTTGAGTGCTTTTATAAAGTTTAAAAACAAAAAAAATATAGAGGGGAACTTAAAAACTTTTTCACAAAAGAGAAGCAATTGGAAGTTATGCATTGAAGAAGTGAGGGTCGACCTTGAACACTTGTGTTCATGCTCATGGAAACAATGTAGAATTTTTCATGAATATTATCACAAAAATAATTATCCCCTTGTAAAATTCCATTGTATTATAAAAATAATGTGCCAAGATTTGCCTTTAGGATGTTTAGATTGCTTGTTGGTTTGTGCGGTGCAAAACAGAAACTTCGGCTATAGTGCTCGATTTTACATTTTTTTTTACTGGAACATCAAATGGTTCTGAAACTTTTTGCACTATCTTTCTATACAAATTGTTTATTTTTCCTATTTTTTTCAGAATTGTTGGAGTACTAGAGGTATGGTGAATGTTCAGATTACTACAGAATGTCCTATTTAAGACAGATTCTGTTTTTGATGCATTGTTTTGCTCGTTTTGATGGAACTATCGATTTTTATCGGTAGTATAAGCTATGGAAAAGTTATATTACAGTAGCTACAATGCAAAAACAAATATGAATTGGTTTGCAACAGTACTTAGAGTAGTGATTTACTTTATTATACTAACGGATCTTACTGAGTTTTCTGTTGAGTTTTGTATGGATGAAGTGATCAAAGATCGAGGAGTTCTCGATATGAGGAGAAGGAGAGGAGGCAAGAGCTCAAGCTTGGGGATGCCCAAGGAACCCCAAGTAAATATTCAAGGATACTCGAGCGTCTAAGCTTGGGGATGCCCTGGAAGGCATCCCATCTTTCTTCAGCAAGTATCGGTATGTTTTCGGTTTCGTTTCGTTCACATGATATGTGCAAATCTTGGAGTGTCTTTTGCTTTTAGTTTTCATTTTTCTTTTGTGCACCATGCTGGTATGAGATAGTCCATGGTTGATTTATAGAATGCTCATTTCACTTCACTTATATCTTTTGAGTATGGCTTTATAGAATGCTTCATGTGCTTCACTTATACCATTTGAAGTTTGGATTGCATGTTTCTCTTCACATAGAAAACCGTTATTTGAAGAATGCTCTTTTGCTTAACTTATATTTATTAGAGAATGGTCTTTTGTAGAAAGAATTAAACTCTCATGCTTCACTTAGATCTATTTAGAGAATCAACAGGAATTGGTCAATTGCATGGTTAGTCATAAAATCCTACATAAAACTTATGGATCACTGAATATGATATGTTTGATTCCTTGCAATAGTTTTGCGATATAGAGATGATAATGTGTGGGGGGTACTAGTAAACGGTTGTGGTTAGTAGGAATATTGGTTTTAAGGTTTGTGATTCCCGAAGCATGCACGTATAGTCTCTCGTTATGCTATGAAGTTGGAGCATGATTTATTATTGATTCTCTTCCTTATGAGTGGCGGTCGGGGACGAGCGATGGTCTTTTCCTACCAATCTATCCCCTAGGGGCATGCATAGTAGTATTTTGCTTCGAGGGCTAATAAACTTTTGCAATAAGTATATGAATTCTTTATGACTAATGTGAGTCCATGGATTATACGCACTCTTACCTTTTCGTAATTTGCTAGCATCTATGGTACCGTGCATTGCCCTTTCTCACATCGAGAGTCGGTGCAAACTTTGCCGGTGCATCCAAACCCCGTGATATGATACGCTCTATCACACACAAGCCTTATTATATCTTCCTTAAAACAACGACCATACCTACCTATTATGGCTTTTCCATGGCCATTCCGAGATATATTGCCATGCAACTTCCACCACTTCCGTTTGATGACTTGAGCATTCATTGTCATATTGCTTTGCATGATCATATAGATGACATAGTAGTTATGGCTCAGCCACCGTTCATCATTTTTCATACATGTTACGCTAGATCATTGCACATCCTGATTCATTGCCAGAGGCATTCATATAGAGTCATACTTTGTCATAGGTATCGAGTTGTAATTTTTATTTTCTTTTGAGTTATAAGTAAATAGAAGTGTGATGATCATCATTATTCATTTTTAGAGCAGTGCCCTAGTGAGGAAAGGATGATGGAGACTATGATTCCCCCACAAGTCGGGATGAGACTCCGGACAATGAGAGAGAAAAAGAAAAAAGAAAAAAAGGAAAAGAAAGAAAAAGAAAAAATAAACAAAGAGAGAAGGGGCATTGTTAGTATCTTTACCACACTTGTGCTTCAAAGTAGCACCATGTTTTTCATTTGGAGAGTCTCCTATGTTGTCACTTTCATATACTAGTTAGAATATTTCATTATAGGATTAGATGCACACCCACTTAGTTTTCATATTGAGCTTTCATACACTTATAGCTCTTAGTGCATTTGTTGCATGGCAATCCCTACTCCTCACGTTGACATCGATTGATGGGCATCTCCATAGCCCGTTGGTTAGCCGCGTCGATGTGAGACTTTCTTACCTTTTGTCTTCTTTATATTTACCCCTATCATCATACTCTATTCCACCTATAGTGCTATATCCATGGCTTGCGCTCATGTATTGAGTGAGGGTTGAAAAAGTTGAAGCGCGTTAAAAAGTATGAACTAATTGCTCAGCTTGTCATCGGGGTTGTGCATGATAAATACTTTGTGTTAAGAAGATAGAGCATGACAAGACTATATGATTTTGTAGGGATAACTTTCTTTAGCGTTGTTATTTTGAAAGACATGATTGTTTATTGGGATGCCTGAGTATTGATGTCTTTATGTCAAATTATAGACTATTGCTTTGAATCACTTATGTCTTAATATTCATGCCATGACTAGACATATGATGAAGTTTATGCTAGGTAGCATTCCACATCAAAAATTATCTTTTTTATCATTTACCTGCTCGAGGACGAGCATGAGTTAAACTTGGGGATGATGATACGTCTCCGTTGTATCTTTAATTTTTTATTGTTTCATGCCAATATTATACAACTTTTACATACTTTTGGCAACTTTTTATATGATTTATTGGACTAACCTATTGATCCAGTGCCAAGTGCTAGTTCCTGTTTTCTGCATGTTTTTTGTATCGCAGAGTATCCATATCAAACGAAGTCCAAATGCAACAGAATTTTACGGAGAATTGTTTTGGAATATATGTGATTTTTGGGAGTTGGAATCACTGCAAACGGAGGCCCACACAGCCCACAAGACACCAGGGTGCGCCAGAGGCCCCTGGCGCACGGTGGTGGGTCGTGCCCACCTCATATGTCGGTTGGATCTCTACTTTGGGCGCAAGGAAGCTTATATCCGGAAAAAATCGTGTTAAAATCTCAGCGCAATCGAAGTTACAGATCTCCGGGAATATAAGAAACGGTTTTCGGCCAGATCTGGGGAACGCGAAACAGAAGAGAACAGAGAGGGAGACCCAGTCTTGGAGGGGCTCCCGCCCCTCCGCCACCATGGAGACCAAGGACCAGAGGGGAAACCCTTCTCCCACCTAGGGAGGAGGCCAAGGAAGAAGAAGAAGGAGGGGATTCTGCCCCCCTCGCTTCCAGTGCCACCGGAGTGCCACCGGGGCAATGATCGAGACGGCGATCTACATCAACAATCTTGCTACCATCAACACCAACTCTCTCCCCCTCTATGCACCGGTGTAACACCTCTTCTCCCTGCTGTAATCTCTACTTAAACATGGTGCTCAACTCCACATATTATTTCCCAATGATCTATGGTTATCCTATGATGTTTGAGTAGATCCGTTTTGTCCTGTGGGTTAATCGTGATCTTGGTTGGTATGATTGTATATTTTATTTATGGTGTTATCCTACTATGCTCTCTGTCTCGCACAAACATGAGGGGCCCCCGCTATAGGGTGTTGCAATATGTTCATGGTTTGCTTACGGTGGGTTGCGAGAGTGACAGAAACTTAAACCCGAGTAGGTGGGGTATGACGTATAGGAATAAAGAGGACTTGATACTTAATGCTATGGTTGGGTTTCACAACCTTAATGATCTTTAGTAGTTGCGGATGCTTGCTAGAGTTCCAATCATAAGTGCATATGATCCAAGTAGAGAAAGTATGTTAACTCATGCCTCTCCCTCATGTAAAATTGCAAGAATGATTATCGGTACTTGTTGTCGATTGCCTAGGGACAAATAACTTTCTTGTTGACAAAAGCTCTCTACTAAAACTAACTTAGTCATGTCTTTATCTAAACAGCCCCTAGATTTTATTTGCATGCTCTTTATTATCTTGCAAACCTATCCTATCACACCTACAAAGTACTTCTAGTTTCATACTTGTTCTACGTAAAGCGAACGTCAAGCGTGCATAGAGTTGTATCGGTGGTCGATAGAAGTTGAGGGAATATTTGTTCTACCTTTAGCTCTTCGTTGGGTTTGACACTCTTATTTATCGAAAAAGGCTACAAACGATCCCCTATACTTGTGGGTTATCACTAGCCACCGTGCTTCACTGATGTACTCGGCGGGAAATGTGGTCTTTCGTGATTTGACGACCCATTTACTTGCTTCAGCGCTATAACCGAGGAAGACCCAAAAAACACGCGGTAGGGCGTCCCACGTCTCGGCAAGGAAGAATATATACGTGCACCACCCGGGAGGACCCCAAAACCGCGCTATAGGGCGTGCCACGTCTCGGCACGGAGGGAAAATGTGCGTGTAAAAATATACTGTATCAGACATAGTAACTATGGTTCGACCTTGGGACCCAGCCAGTCGGTCGAAAACACCCCACTAGCCACATAGCTTCATCATGCTAACGTGGCACGGAGGATAGGTGTGGTTAGCTCCGTCTCGACCAGCCACAACGTCTCTTGTTCTAGGCGATTCTTCTATTTTCCAAGCTTTTATTTAGTTATAATAACACCATGACAAGCTGGCGCCGCTCTTCGTTTGTGCCTGTGCGTCTAAAGGTTAGACGATGGAGAGGAGAGAGAGAGAGAGGTCGTAGACCTGGGACCCACCAGTAAGTGAGTCAACGGTCATGCACGTGTTGACGAGGCACTCCCTCTACTCTACTCAATGTAATACTGTATAAAATCAAATTATGGGACAAAGCCAACAACCGTTGTCGTTTCAGGCTATCGACTTACGCTTTATAATCGAGGTTGCCAATTCGAATCTCGTCTTTCAAATTTGTTCGTTTTAGGTCCAAATTTGATCAATGACAAGTGGGACCCCAGTGTGTTGTTCCGATATTTCAATGTAGGATGGTTTTTTTTTTGAACAAACACTTTGCGCGTTAGACAAGTAACGGCACGAGTTACACATACTTTGCAAGTTTACGAACAAAAATGATAGCGGCATAGGATATCACATCCACCCCGCAGCTTAGATGCTATGGTGATATGAGTTTTTACATCGTTGGAACTAAGATCCAATGGCTTGGAAGTAGTCTTTGTAATTATGCGCAATTTCCAAACTCTCCAAGGGTTTTTTTGCAAATAAAATATTCAGGCCTCGTGTGTGCCATGCATCTTGGATCCAACGGCTCCCCCTTGCTCATATTAGGTGCTCCTCGTAACTTAATTAGCCGCTACAGTGATACGAGCATCTAGGTCGTATGATCTGTGATCAGATGCCACATGCGTAGTGCTTGTACTTTCTGTGCAATTCCCAAACTCTCTCTGGCGTATATTACAAAAACATTCAAACCTCCTACTGTTAGCCGTTAGATCTCCGTGAACTCGTATCACCATAGAATCTACGGTGCGGGAGCACCTCATATTCTCCCGTGCGAGAAAACATCAGGTGCTCTCGCAGCTTGGATGCTACGGTGATACGAGCTTCGAGGTCGTTTGATCTGAGATCCAATGGCATCTGAGCAGTCTTTATGCTTGTAAGCAGTGGTCGAACTCTTTGAGGGATTTTCTGCAAAAGAAACATTCGAACCACCGAGGAGTTGTTGGGTCACAAATCCAACGGCTCTGAAGAGCTTGTATCACCAAAGCATCTAAGGTGTGGTAGCACATGATATTCTTACATACAGGAGAATATGATTTCCTCCTTCATCTTAGATGCTACGATGATACAAACTTCGAGGTCGTTGGATATGGGATCCAAGGGCATCTGAGTAGTTTTTGTACAAATTGTGTGCAATTCTCAAACTCATTAAGGTTTCCTGTAAAAATATTAAGACATCCTGTGAGATGCTATATCTCAGATCTACAAGCTCCAAGCAACTCGTATCAGCATATAGCATCTAAAGTGTGGGGGCACATGATATTCTCCCGGGGAGGATTGGGTGCACAACCAATCGGTGTTTGGGAGGGTGGGGACAAATATAATCTAAACAATCCTAAACAGAGCTTCACAATTTTATCTAAGGTCGAGGGGTTAACCCCCGACAATCTACGTAGCTCTGCCTAAACACAACATTTGCATGTACTGTAGTACTAGACTTAATATTCATGTTTCAGTTTCCTGTTCATTTTAAATATTGAATTGAGGACCATGCATGTCTTTCATTTTACTCCCTTTGTTCCTAAATATTAGTCTTTTTAGAGATTTCAAATGGACTGCCACATACGGATATATATAGACATTTTAGAGTGTAGATTCACTCATTTTGCTCCGTATGTAGTCACTTGTTGAAATCTACAAAAGACTACTATTTAGGAACAGAAGGAGTATTTTTTAATTTGTGTCATACATGCATATGGTTTGGAAAAATAGATGCACTATACTTATTCGATTGTTGTTGTATTCGTGTGTGTGGGGGGGGGGGGTCATATGCTTGATACATACAAAGTTTTCTCACCATTATACCATTCATCTTTTAAATTTGAATTTGCAATGAAAAACTTACTAGGGATACCATGAAATGTGAAATCCATGTTGAGATCACTATATCACAAACTCACTCTAATTCAAGAACTCGTCATAAATCAATTACCACGTTGAGATTACTATTTACAAGGAAAATACGGGCATTGTAATACACATAGATTCATTCGGCAATTTAAAAGATTCCTTTCATATTCTTGAATGGTAAGACCCAACGGCGTACCAGCCAGACCTTGGCTTGTGTTGATCCTAGAAAAACCGGGCTTATGTCCTTCCGGTGGCCTGCGTGGTACGCACATTAGCCAAATGCAACCAGTCAAGCCTCCGCATTTCGAGTTGAAATATCTGGTGGCCAGAATTTCAGCCCTAGGAAATTCTCCTCATGTCCCCGGTCCATAATGACTACCGATGAACAATGGAGGGATGCTTTAGTAACTAGACAACATTACCTACCATACCGAGCACGGTTCAATTCCCTCGGTCGCCGCTACCCAAGGTCACCCATCAACTGGATTGCCTAGTACTACTACTACTACACCAGGATGAGCACAGAATTGAGCCCGTTTGTTCGTGCCTAGTACTTGAGTTAATATATCAGGCAATGCACTAGTAGGGAGGGATTATCCTTTTACTCTGCATATATAACTTGTCTGAAGTCTAACTAAGTAAAATGTTTGACGAAATCCTTTCTTAAGAAATACAACAGGAAAGATGTATCGCTTGAAAATTTATTGCATGATGCAGGTTATGATATTGTTTCAAATCCTAGATTTTAAATTTCAGAAAATCCAAAAGTGACCAGAAGTTCATGAAACTAAGCATGGTCACGTGATATGGCACAAATATTCCTACGTAATTTTTTTCTTCAATTTGAGACAAGCTGCTTATGAGAAGTTGCACAAATGAAGAGCCAATGTATTTTGGAACAAAGACCTGTCACATTAAGGCGAACGCTTTCACTATTGAAACCGTGGGCGTTTACATGCCGCCACAAGTCCAGCTTCTCATCGGCAAGTGTCGTCCGAGCAAGCGTGTGAGTCGATGGGAGGCGTGCAAGCAGACAGTTGCGCTGGCTGACAGGGAGGCGTGCAAGCAGACCGCTGTGCAGGCTCACCGGGAGGCGAGCCCTTTGACCAGGCTCCACCGCCCACCTTCGTCCCAACTGCTTCCACTTTTAATGTTGCCGGTGCCGCAGTTTAAAATCAACCCAGCACTACCAGGTATCGCTACAATCTTCTCCCTTCCTCTCCGATTCTCCTGTCGTCTACCTCCAACCAGCCTGACCTAACCATATGCCATGCCGCATCACGATGGTCTGCCCTAAGTCTTCCAGTTTCCTGAGGAAGACACCCAGCCGGAGTCTCAAGAACATAAGGCACTTTGGGACGAGCTTGAACCAGCCTTGCCGGAAGACGCCGTGCCTGTCCCCGCTCCCGTTCCAGCTCCCGTCGCCCCGACTGCGCCAGCGCCAATCCCCGTGGCATTGATGGGCTGGGAGCCGCACATTGTCGCTGATCTTGATGCCACGGGGTTCCACGAGGTCCCCGCTGACTTTCACATGCCCGTGCACCTACCAGCGCATGCGCCTGCGTGCACTGATGTGCGCACCTGTGCCGGTGTCCGTGCACACGAATGTCTCCACCGCGCCATTGCCAGCGCCTGTCCCCGAGCGGGTGCCAGTGCCCCCTCAGCGGCATGGATGGCCACCGTCGACCGCTTCCTTGCACCAACGCCAGTCGCCTCCTCCTGCCAGTTGACTCGCTCCTAGAGACCGAAGTCCAGAACATTGTGGCCTTCCTTGAAGCTAGGGCCAACGTCCAGGAGTACGCCAACAATGGCGCAAGACGCTGCCGTCGCCGTCGGTCAGTGGCCCGATGATACACAAAGCACGGCAGAGGAGCTGCTTCCCACCGCAAGACGCCACCGCCGCCGCCGTGTAATCTAAATTTGCCGTGAAAAATGTTCTGATTTCCATGCTTAAAATCTGAACGTTTATCATTTCCGTTTATTTTAGATCGATCGTCGTATGAATATAAAGTTGGAGTCAGACTGAATGAAATCTATGGTTTGATCGATTGAATGTTCTGCTAGAGCTGTATCAAATTAAATATAAAATGTCATCAAGTCACATGTATTCCTTCTCATCCAACGACCTAGACTGCTTCACGAGCGCTCAACACGTTTAGCGTGCAGTTAATTTCACGCCGAAAATAGTGCTAATCACATAATAACACGCAAATAATATCCTACTTAATATCCGCATGCACTTAATATACTTCCAAATTAACGTGCATTGCATGTACACATTGACTAGTACTACTAGTACGTGAAACTGGTGCCGTAACTTGTGAGCGCGTTCAGATATGGTCAACGGCAACATCGCCCGCGAGTTCTTCGTGTTTGCTCGTGCGTCTAAACGTGGAAAGGGAGGAGAGAGAGAGCACACATGGAACCCACCAATAAGTGAAGGCGAATAATACATGCTAATGAGCCGGTCCCACTAATGTACTAAAAATAATATTACATGTTATCCATTAAATAGGCCGTGGTAATATAAAAACATTATATGAACAAAGGGGATACAACAAACATTGTTGTTCTACGTATGTTGCCTATTGACGTGCGGTTTGAAGGTCCTGGTCGCATGTTCGATCCTCGTCCTTTATTTTTTAATTTGTATATGGGTCCAAATTTGTTTGATGACAGGTGGGCCCCTTTGTGTGTAGTTTGTAGCACTTTACTTTGTGGGTCGAAATTTTTTCCATTCCAGGTGGACTATCAGTGTATAGTTTTGTAGCTTATTTATAATAATTAAAGAGAACAACAGAGTTTTTTGCAATAATACCATGATGCGACGTTGAAGGCGAGAAAGGACGTGCGAGAGAGCAATGACCGAGCCAGAGGGAAATCAATTGGGGGAGGTGCGGGGGTTGCAACAGTGTTTGGAGTAGTTGTGGGACGAATGATACGAAAATATAATCTAAACCCACCGGAATAAATGCATACACAAATTAATTCAAGGTTGGAGTCCCCCTCGCAATGTAAATAGCTCCGGCTTTGCGAGGATGTTGAGGTAGCTTCAAACGTGTGGAAGATACGGCGTGAGAAAGTGAGGTCAATCGAGAGACATATAGATAGAGAGACAAAGTGAGTGTGGTCCGACATTCATTGAAAAGATATATATGATTTGGAGAGATATTGTCTGATTGAGCTTTTGGGAAGGATGAGGGCTGTAAGATAGAGCTTGATAGATGATCCAGTCCCAGACATGTAGATATATTTTGTGCGTGGGAGGAAGTAAGGTCAATCGATTACATATATAAAGGGGGGGGGGAGATTGAGCGAGTGTGGGTCGTCATGCGATCGAAAGAGTGAGACGGGTTGGAGAGAGTGACCTAGATAGACATTGTGCGTGAGAGAGTATACAATATGAATATGTCGAATTGGGCTCAAACATGGAGATATATCGTTTGTGTCCGAGAAAGAGCGAGGTCAATCGAGACATACACACACACACACACACAAAGAGAGAGAGAGAGATTGAGCGAGCGTGGCCCGCCATGAGGTCGAAAGAGTGGGAGCGGCTTGGATGTACTGACCTAGATAGACAATCTACGTGAAAGAGTATAGAGTGTGTCGATCAAGGCCCGAACACGGAGATATATCATTTGCGTGTCAAAGAAAAAGAGGGGTCCGAATTGGACTTGGAGTCCTAGTAGGAATCCTCGCCTTGGGGGCCAAGGCGCGCCTTGGCCGGCCTCCTCTCCCCTCCCTCCTTTATATACATGGGAGTGGTGCGCCTCCTAGACACACAATTGTTCCAAGCCGTGTGTGACACCTCCCTCCACCGTTTACTTCTCCGGTCATATTGTCGTAGTGCTTAGGCGAAGCCCTGCGCAGATCACTTCATCATCACCGCCGTCGTGCTGACGAAACTCTCCCTCGACACTTTGTTGGATCAAGAGTTCGAGGGACGTTATTGAGTTGAACGTGTGCAGAACTTTGAGGTGTCGTACGTTTGGTACTTGATCGATTGAATCGAGAAGACGTTCGACTACATCAACCGCGTTAAACTAACACTTTCGCTTTGGTATACAAGGATACGTGGACACACTCTTTCCTTTTCATTGCTATGCATCTCCTACATAGATCTTGCGTGATCATACGCAATTTTTTGAAATTACATGCTACGTTTCCTAGCAAAAACTTAGTGAAGTAAATATATTCCACTAAGGTTTACTCCTCTATTTTTAAGGATCGGTTAGAAATTCCCTAAGCACACTTGGCCAGCACATTTTTTGTAATGTGGTGGTGGGGAGAGCGGGTGCCCGCCCGGGGAAGAGGAGAGGTTGTCGTAGACGCAGCCAGGGCGGCCGGGCGACCGTACTGGGCTATGGCTGCTGTTGTGAGAGAAGAAGAGAGGGGGAACACTTTCTCTCATATGACTGATCCTTCCCAAATCATCAAACAACTGCTACATCGTCGATTTGTTTTTCCATCACACAGACTGACTAGTCTGATGGAGGGGATAAGTAATCTGACCCCTAGTGTTTCGATGAAGCATGCGCATTTAGTCACAGATATGCCTTTTTTCAATAGAAAATTTTAATATATTCATCAATCATGGCAGCACAGAGAACACTGTAGATAATAGAAATTACATCCGGGTCCATGGACCATCTAACGACGACTACAAGCACTGAAGCGAGCCAAAGGTGCACCGCCATCACCGATCCACCCTCATTGGAGTCAGGCAAACCTTATTGTAGTAGGCAGTCGGGAAGTCATCATGCTAAGGCCTCAAAGGACCAGTGTACCAGAGCAGCAACCATCGCCGATGAAGAGAGTTGTAGAGCGGAAAGATCAAACCTGTAACCACATAAACGAACAAAAACATGATCCAAATAGATCCATCAAAGACCATTACCGACTAAATTTCGTGAGATCCGATGAAGGCACACCTCTACATGTCCTTTGATAACGCTATTCACACCATCGAGGCGGGAATAGGACGTAGTAGACATTGTTTCTACTGAGAAACATCGTCACTGTCACATAGCCCCAACCAAGATATTGAACCTAACAAAAACGAGAACGGGTCTCTCCCGCCGGCAGGGGGATCCTCCGCACCTCCATGGCCCAAAGGCCAACGGAGGTGGGCTGGATCGACGGCGGCGCTGGCGGGAGAAGGAGACTTTTGTTAAGGAGGAAAGACTCACGCTCAGTCACAAATATGCTTTTCTTTTACCACATCATAAACTATGTCCAGGGAACCGACCAATCTTAATTCAGGGCAACTATCATGTGATCCGTAGCAAAGCACGAGTTTTGTGTTAATTTACAATAATATACATGTAGTACTCTCGCAGTGTCACTAGAATAGGAGAAGTGGCGCGCAACGACGCACTTAGCAGGTTTTGCGAAACGAGCAGCATCTATAAGACGTTATTTGACATTGTCATAGACTCTGAAAACGTCTTATAAAAATTATACTCTTTCCGTAACTTAATATAAGACAATTTTTTGACACTGTCATAAACTCCGAAAACGTCCTATAAAATATTATAGAGATGCTAGTATTTTATAAATAAGCGGCATGTATATAAAAATATATTTATTTTCTCCCTTTGCAATACACGGCGTATGTGCCAGTTGAAACTAGACGCCAACACAATGTTCACCCCTTAACACTGGGGAGCAAACATTGGGCTATTCTTTTTCTAGTAACTGGAAACACAATGGGTGGTTGTAATATATCTAGGGAAAACCTTCATGGGACTTTATTGATTGGCAGATCAACTTACATCGTCCACACATTCAAAGTAAACTTAGGTGACATACAGGGGACAAGGGTATGTGTCGCTCTATTACTTTTCCTAGGACAATGATCAAAAGAGATGGAGCAAAACCTGTGTGCAAGGTTAGTGCATTCCTTGTCAATTCATGTTGTCGGGCTGATGGAATTTACGCCATTCTTCATGATGTCGAGTACCTCCACACAGTCATGGTTTGACAAAGATCTTGTTACACCCAGTGGGCTGGCGAGAATTAGTACATCCCAGAGTGCATGCGCTTCAATGTTTAGTGCATCTGCAACACATGTAACACGACAGCTTTCAGGATGTAAATCTAAGGTCTGGCCTTAATTGGTTGTGCCTGACAGTGGCTTTATTGAAAGCATTGTTTTGAGAGCGTGTATTTTATTCAGGATGTAAACCTAAGATCTATGATCGGGTGACGACGGCGCTTGTGCACTGTTTCCTTCTTGAAGGTGTCGCTTTTGGAGGTTTTGAACTTCAGTGTTGTCATGGTGGGGGTTCGTGCTGCAGTTATAAGGATATTTTGTTGTTGCAGAGACTAGGCGTAATTGGTATCTCTGCGATATTAATATATTTTTTTTGTCAGAAAAAATATAACACGACAACAACTAGCAAAGATGAACACACCATGCTTGTCCCAAATAACAGAACTAGTGGCACCTGAGCCCTCATCAGCAAAGAAGGTTGTGTCCATATTCAGTTTAACAAAACCTTCCCTTGGATCTTCCCAACCATGGCATCGGATCACAAGGCTTGGCGTCGACGCTAATAGTAATTTGGTGTTGGCGCCGCAATCACTTGGGCTCATCAGGCGAGCATTTGTATACTCTCCTCATGAACAACATGTATCCGCTCCCATCACGCATACCATAATGTTGTAACAAACAATTCTTTCACTCAACTTGGAAGATGATCGCCATCTTATATTATTGCATTAGAAACTTATACTTGCTTATAGAACCGAAGATCTGATGAGGGAAATCTCTTCCGCTTAATTAATTGACGAGGCAAATATTTTGTCTAGTTTCAAAAAGAGAACTGAAGATCCCACTCGATCACCACACAGGCTTTAGAAATCTCAGTGTGGAGATCGAGGTTTCCCCGGACTTTCTTTGCCTTGCGACACCAAAAGAATGCATCTAGGGTATCTTCACAATGCATTCTGCATGGCATAAACTGCTCGGGATAATATGTATGTTGCCTAGAACAAAATTGAATGTCACAGTGCCACATAAAAGTGTGCAAACAAAAGATTTCAAGTCTAGAGACTTAGGGCCTCGATTCGTAGGATTCTTAAAACATAGGAATAGGAAAATTATAGGATTGTAGTGGCATGCCCACTTGAATCCTATATGAATAGCAAGGAGTGTTTAATGCCATAGAAAAAACAAAGGAATTGTAAAAAGAGGTCAGAGTGGATATTAGATTTCCTATGAAATGTAGTGCAAGATTTCATAGGGAAAAAATCCTATGGGATCCAATCATGTGAACCGAGGGACCAACATAGGAAAAATTCCTAAGAATTTAAATCCTCCAAAAATTCTATGGAATTTCTTTGAATCAAAGGGCCCTTAAGGTTTCTGCGAAGGTGTGGATAGTTGTAAATTGGCCATGTTATTTTTAGCATTTAAATTCAACTCAGTAAGTTATCCAATGATCAATCAAAAGAGAGTAAATTGCATAGGAACATTCCATGTTAAACCAACAGGCAACTAGAGTGGTCAAAATACAACAAAATAAAAACACATATGACATGGGAAGCGCAACAATGAAGAGATCAATCGATCATGTGGTGTCACCATTGCATGTGTTGCATTATGGATTTTGGGGGTTTCGTATTAATAGACCTAACATACTTAAAATAATATTTTTGTAACATTCAAAATATTTTTACACCAAATCGAAAACAATTCAAATACTTTGAAAACATAAAAAAAACAAGTATAAATTTTTTCAAAGACTTAAGAAATTAAAGATGTGAAATCAAGTGTCACGATAGGTTACAAATATCATTTCAATAATCTTGCAACAAATTTTCACTTTAAAATAGCCCCCCCCCCCCCCCCCCGCGCGATCCAAATAACTTTTGTGATTTTAGTTCAATTAAAACCACAAAGTTTATATAGGATTGGAGGGAGTAGTATTCCAATGAAATTTCATCTTTTCCAACATTTTTTCAGTGGTCACATCAACTTAACAAATGTTCAATAATACTTCACATTTTATTTTAACTATTTCATTCATATTACAATTTTTAATGAAGCATATTTTTTTTTAAAAAGTAAACAATGAAATATTCGATACCTATATGAAATGTTTATGAATTTGTATATGACTGAAATAATTGAACTTTGTGTGAAATATCTCTAAACTGATCCTGAAGATGATTCAAATATGACTGGAATAATTGAAATATCTGTGATATCTATAAATGATTTTGTAAAAAAAAGAGTTTTAAATGCAGGAAACTAATTAAATTTGATTGAAATATGACTAGAATAATTGAAATTTGTGCAAAACCTTGTGATATGTTTATGATATTGATTGAAATAATTGCATTTCCTGTGGTTGTCCGTGCATATTTTAAAAAAATGATATCTCACTGATATAACTCAGAAAAATGAATAGAATTGATTTCTTAAGAATGTGCTGAAGTAAATGCCAACTCTGATCAAAATATAACACACAAAAATATTTGTAGATGTTTTACTGGAAAATATGAAATATTTGTGAAATTGACTTGAAATATGCAAGATTGGTATACTGGAATAATGTCCAACGTCTGCAAGTATTAAGTAATAAACCAGAGCATTGCAGAGAATGATGCTAATCCATCAGAGCACGAGGGGTGCATTGTCATTGTACCGATGCACTCCACCATCCTTTGAACCACGTCCTTGTCGCATACGTCATTTAATTAGGACATTAAGGAACATACTTAAAAAATAACGATTACGAATGTAGACGCACACAACGACACAACGCCTACTGAAAAATGGGTTGGAGTTGTGGAGTTTCAAGATTGACGAAGTCACCACGGGCACTCCACTATCGACAGAAATGTCACCTCCTACTGAAACAATAGTTTGCATTAATGAGACACCAAAGCATCAGCTGAGATTTGATTGCTGGTGGGCTAGGGATACCACCACCCTCCTAACCATATATCCACTGGTTGGTTCTCTAAAGAAAGTGTGTTGAAACTATTTAAAATCGAGGATATAATTCATTTCCACTACACAGTAATAGTCTGTTGTGAGGTCCGAAGTAGGCGCCGATCACCGCTTTACTAGTTCAAGATATCGTGAAGTGTAGAAACCCTACATGCTAATTATTGTAGGTACTCCCTCCGTTCCAAAATTATTGTAGTGGTTTTGGTTTAAAATTTGAACTAAAACCACGACAATAGTTTTGGAACAGAGGGAGTAATATTCATCTGTCTAACTGTTCCTAACTTGAGTTGCCATATAAGCACCCAAGGTTCACTTACAGTTTATTAAACTACAATGGTAATTAAACAGTAGTTTGCCATGATACAGTTCTTACCGTGTTTATCGTACATGTGAGCAAGAAAATATTTAAGAGCGTCATAACACAACATCATAATAGAAGCAAAATTACAGAGCTAGCAATTCCTGTCCTTCACTAATTTATCCATGCAAAATTACAGAGTTAGCAATTCCTGTCCATAAATACATGTAGCTGCATGCCTCAATCCACCCCGCACAACCTTATAAAAGATGTCCCTAAAATACAAGCAAAATTATAGAGCTACCTATATATTCCTGTCCATAAAATACGTCTATGCGTCCATCCACATACTTCATGGAGAAATACACTGCAATATCTGCCGAGCCATTCACAACACTAGAGTGAACGCTGTCACTATGCTTTCAGAATTCCTTTGCCCTAGTACACTTCAAGCCTAGGTTCAGGGGTGCTCAGTTTTTTCACGAACTTTCAGAAACATTGCATGCCAATGCATTAGTAAAACTGAACGAAAATGACTCTTTGTACAACTTTGGGGCTGGCCGGCGTTCAACCATACAAGCAAACGGGCTCTCCGAACAGACAGCATGATCACGATGGTCGATGGACCATAAGAAAATGAGAGCATAAGTTGCCATCACGAAGAGCGACCTCTGACTAAGTAACGCCCAAGTATTCATCGTTCTCATTTCTCATGGAGCAACACACAGGCTACATCCAGGACATGAAGCAAGCGGGCAGATCAAACCATTTCCCCAAAGATCCTTGTAATTTACACCATGATGTTACAATTTGAACCACCCATTATGTGTGCAGTTCACCGCAGTTGCCTTGATATATGGCTACAACTCGCAGCTAGCGAGCGCCAACGCCTCACTTGCCCGGGACAAAGTTTGTGGCAAACGCCCATGCGTTGTTGTTGACAGGGTCGGAGAGGTGGTCAGCGAGGTTCTCGAGTGGGCCCTTGCCGGTGACGATGGCCTGCACGAAGAAGCCAAACATAGAAAACATGGCGAGGCGACCGTTCTTGACTTCCTTCACCTTGAGCTCCGCGAATGCCTCTGGATCGTCAGCCAAGCCCAGTGGGTCGAAGCTGCCCCCGGGGTAGAGTGGGTCGACTACCTCACCGAGTGGGCCGCCAGCAATGCGGTACCCCTCAACAGCGCCCATGAGCACGACTTGGCATGCCCAGATAGCAAGGATGCTTTGTGCGTGCACGAGGCTGGGGTTGCCCAGGTAGTCGAGGCCACCCTCGCTGAAGATCTGGGAACCGGCCTTGAACCATACCGCCTCGCCGAACTTGACGCCGTTGCGTGCAAGAAGCTCGGGGAAGACGCATCCAAGCGCACCGAGCATGGCCCACCGGCAGTGGATCACCTCGAGCTCCCGGTTCTTGGCAAAGGTCTCGGGGTCGGCCGAGAGCCCGGCGGTGTCCCATCCGTAGTCGCCGGGGAACTCGCCGGTCAAGTAGCTCGGGGGCTCTCCGGAAAGCGGGCCGAGGTAGAGCACACGGTCGGCACCGTACCATGGGCTGCCTGATGAAACCGGCTTGGCCTTTGCAGCGGTCTTGCGCATAGTGACACGGGCCTCACCAAAGAGAGCTGATGAAGCCACGTTCTTCACCGACTTGCCGGCGAAGGTCGAGGAGAGGGACATGGTGGTGGTCGCCATTGCGCTGCTAAGGTGGGAGGTGTATTGTGTGTTCTCCAAACAATGAAAACTGAAGAGTGTGGAGATGGTTTGAGACGTGTGGAGGATGGAGCTATTTAAGGAACTGGAGCTAACATAGGGGATTGTGCTCTGGTCTGTGTGTGTGTACCGACAAGATAGATATAGACAGGGAAAAAATCGTGATCTTCGATGCTATTGGTGCAGCAGGGATCTCGTCATCCCTCAGGACGTGGCAACTTGAGACCCAGAGAAAGGAGATATGTTGTGGCTAGGCCTAGGGATCTTGTTGGAGAATGGAGACGTGTGATTGGATGATGGATCACATGTTGATTCTCACATCATCAGCTAGCTCACGGTCTGCATGCAACGTGGCAGTAAACTTGTCTCTGATGAAGTAGGCGGCGCAAGTGTGGTCAAGAAAGTGATGGCAATTTTAGGCCATACGATCATTATTTATTTCTTTATTACTTTCTTTGCTGGTGAACTATACATGAAAGCCTCAACATCCGAGAATACGCCATGTAAAAATAAAAGTTCGCCTCTTTTACTCCTACTAGAATAAAGGCATTACCAAAATGAGCCACGTCTTGAAAAACAAGAACATGTTAAGTGTGATTTTTTTAACTAAAGAGTAAATAACACCAAAGGCAAACACAAACTTGTCCACAGAGAGCATCAATTGCCACAGCGTTATTTTGACATCTTAGAGCATCACTAACTGAATTCTCAAAACGCTTAACTCTTCAAAGGATTTCATGTTAAGGAGTTAAGTTGTAGCTAACCAAACCCTCAAACGGTTAACTCAAAAGTTTAAGAAGTTAAGCCTCGAAAGTTTCCCAATTAGCGTAAATTTGAGCGCCTCAAAGTTTCAACAAAAGATTCTCGTTGCTCCTCTCGTGCCCGCGGCGCCTCCTCTTCCTGCCCCCGCCATTGCAGGCACCAGATAGCCACTGCAGGCCCGGACACCCCAATTGCATCGGGAATGGAACCGCCCACCACCTTTGCACCATAGGCGACTCCTCCCGCCAGCGTTACACCACCAGCGTAAATGAATGCGGCAAGGATATGGCTCGGAACGAAGACCACCATGCTCTTTGTCACGCCGTCCACGAAGGTCGGCCGCAAGGCTACGCCGTCACAAAGACAACCGGCCCCCCTTTAGTTGCTTCAGCCAACGGCAAGCGGATGAAGAAGCCAGGCGGGCAAGGCCCTCGATAAGGTGACAACAAAGAAGAGGGATAAGTCATCAACTTCGTAGTCATTGGGGAATCAGAGTGGCCGGGGAACGGTGGCGGTGGTTCCATCCCAATCGTCCTATGCTACTACAAGAGGAGGTTGGGGCGGAGGGAGTCGTCATGGGGTTCGGATCGTTAGTGTCGTTGTCGCCTTAGATGGGGGAGAGCAGAGAAGTCGCTCTCGAGCCATCGCCTTTGCATCCGCATGGGAACCACGCAAACACTCATCATCCCTAGCTACCTAATGGGTCGGTCCCTTAGGCCGAATACTCCAATCAACCAATATATTGTGTTTCAGCCGCCAGAGTAGCGTCTACTAGACAACCACAGGTACCGGCCCATCATGGCGAAGCCGACCGCATGCAACCGCCAAGGCTATATATTGCCCTTTACTGATTTCTAATAAGAATCACCAATGGGCGGGCGCTAGCAGGCCCGCCCAACATTATAGCGTGGCACACGGTTTTTCTTTCTTTCGGTTTTCCACTGTTTGTAGGTTGTTTTCCTCAAGTTTTCTATAGCGCTTTTTTCGGTTTTTGGTTTCACTTTCATTTTTTCTTTGGTTTTTTGGTCTCTTCATCTGTTTTTTCTTTTACCTTTCTATTTTTTTGCTCGTTTTTCCATGTTACTTTCTTGGTTTTTTGTTTCTTTCTCTAGGTTTCGCTGAGTTTCTCTGACTTTTTTTTGCTTTTGCCTTCTTTTCATATTTCTTTTTTTCAACACATGTCTACATTTCTCATATGCATTCTATATTTTTCGTATACATTAGGAATATTGTTTTACACACGTTTAAAATCTTTCCAGTACATAATTAACATTATTTTAATATATATTTTGATTTCTAGTTTTTTTATACACATTGTACACTTTTCGTTTATACATCTAAAATTGATTTTATATAAATGTTTCACATTTTCAAATACATGTTTAATATTTTTACAAAATCATGTTTTGAACATTTTTAGTACATGTTAAATATTTGTTATGTACACGTTGGATTTTTTTAATGATAAAATTTTTTCCTGAATTAAGCAAACATTTTTTTACATTGTACAAACCTTCTTTTTTGAAAATGTCACGAACACATTTATGAAACTTGTGAACATTTTTCTAAATGTAGCATACATTTTTTATGACCAATCATTCTTTTTTAATAATACAAACATTTTTTACAATGTATAAACATTTTCTATACACGTTTTTCATTTTTCAAATACAAGATTAACCTTTTTAAAAAATTATGTAAAGTATTTTCGTAATATATATATAGCAAAATGTGATTAAAAACGGAAGTGGAAAAACGACATGACATTAGCATGATGATGGGACGCGGTTACTGGGCCGGGCCAATACCTGCTGTAGGCGAGCTGTGGACCGTGGTAGGACTCGCAGGGGTTTCCTTCGCCCTTCAGGCTTCAGAGAGACTAGTACGGTTCCTAGCCAAGTGTCAAAAAAATAATATTAGGGTTCCTAGCCGCCGCCGTCCCGCCGCCATTACTGCCGGCCGTCCGCCGCGGAGCGCCCAGCCGGCCGAAGAAGCCTCCGCTGCCCCGACGTCGGTACAGGATCCCAGCAGCGCCTCCCTCCGTCGAGCAGCTGCTCCCACCAGCAGCGCCTCCCTCCCTGGAGCAGCCGACCCCGCCCAGCAGCGCCACCGCCCGGAGCTACGCGGGCGACCAGTCCATAGGCAGGTAGCCACCACTCCTTCGTCGTCTCTCCTCCCCCCCTCTTCCCTCACCCACCCTCTCCTTCCTCTTGCATCCTCTGTCTGTTCAATTTTTGTTCCTGATTTTTGTATGGGATGAGTATTTGCTGTAGGTTGGATATTGTGCGAATATAATGATGACTATTTCTTGATGAGTGCTTGCCGCATGATTTTTCCAGTGCACGTTCGAGTTTACATGTGGATGGATTTTGCTTGGAATGTGTTTGTGATAATGCTTGTAGGGGCAAATGTTTACAAATTGTAGTTCGTTTTTTTTTTCAGATGAGCAAATGTTTTGGTTTGAACATGTTAGCTGTGAAACTTCAGTGAATGATGATATATGAAAAGGAAAGGATTAAGTTGTTTTATGTGCACGGTCTTGACCTGAAATCAAAGCTTAGCAGTTACATGCAATTCGAGAGACTAGGAGCTTTGTCTTGGTTATTATACTGGCCGAAATTTGTTAACACATTAGTACTAGTGGTATTGTTGGCATGATAGATGTTCCAAATCTTGTTTATAATTGGGAATATAGTGGTACTGTTACACTGTGTTGTTGATTTTAGCAGTCAGACCTAAAATATTACCATTTAAAGTGATTGTTTCTCTTAAAGTGATTGTTTCTCCTTTTGCGTGTTAGCTGATTGATCTTCAGGTTCCACCTTCCATATTATGCCATGCTGGCTCATGACTTGTTCATTGATCTGTCTGGCTGACAATATTTATCTGCCATTGGCAGATTTCCGCTCTTTGGTTGGCAATGGTCCGAATGGAGGTCAAACTAGCATTCCCCCAGGACAGACCGCCACTTTCCATCATTTCGGCTGCTAAGATTGCAGGTGTTTCCGTAATCATTGATCCGACCCTTGCCTCAGGTTCAGTGCCCACACTACACTTCAGTTCTGGGTAAGTGATCAGTGTTCATTTATACCTTTTAGCTTCCCTCCCTCTCTCTGATTAAGTACCACATTTCCTTTATTTTATACAAGAACTATGGACACTTTATTACCATGATATATGTTTGAATAGTTTTTTTTAAGAGCTATATGTTTGAATAGTTACTGTAGTTGGCTCTGAAGATTACCTCTTATTTTAATCTCCTCATCCTAAAATTCCTGGTTCCAGAAAATTGTGTTGATGGCACTCACGTCTGTTAGAACATTATGTGTCAAGCAAAACAGTTTTATTTGTGAAATATAGCAGTATTTTTGTATGGTATTTTGTAGTGTCTCAGTGAATCTATCATGATTCTGCACAGGGATTTTAATCTCCTCATCCTAAAATTCCTGGTTCCAGAAAATTGTGTTGATGGCACTCACGTCTGTTAGAACATTATGTGTCAAGCAAAACAGTTTTATTTGTGAAATATAGCAGTATTTTTGTATGGTATTTTGTAGTGTCTCAGTGAATCTATCATGATTCTGCACAGGGATTTTATACATGGTGTGAACACAATTCTCCGGTACATTGCACGTGCTGCATCTGTTTCCAGCTTCTATGGCCAGGACGATATTCAGGCAGCACAAGTATGTTCTGGTTTTATGGTGTTTGTCATTGATTTTCACTATCATCTCACTATGTCCTGAGTTGCTATTGTTTGCAAATCTGTAGGTTGACCAATGGCTCGAGTACGCACCACTCATTCTCTCAGGCTCTGAATTTGAAGCCGCTTGCTCATTTCTTGATGGATACTTGGCAACTCGAACCTTTTTGGTCGGTTATGGCCTATCAATTGCTGACATTGTCGTGTGGTCAAATCTCACAGGTAATTACCTGGCTTCTTTCATCGTTGAGTAATTTATTGGTCTCTCCCTCTCTCTGTGTCTTGCCTTAGAGGTCACAACTCTTTTCTTCAGGAACTGGTCAACGATGGGAAAGTCTAAGGAGGTCAAAGAAATATCAAAGCCTTGTACGCTGGTTTAACAGTGTAGCTGCAGACTATGGAGATGCACTGGATGAAGTTACATCTGCTTATGTTGGCAAGCGAGGAATTGGCAAATCTCCTGCGCCAAGTTTGAAAGAAAAGGTGCTTGGTTTGAAGGAGAACACGTCAGGTCATGAAATAGATCTCCCAGGTGCAAAAGTTGGGGAGGTTTGTGTTCGTTTTGCCCCAGAGCCTAGCGGGTATCTCCACATTGGTCATGCAAAGGCTGCACTGTTGAACAAGTATTTTGCAGAGAGATATAAAGGGCGTCTAATAGTTCGATTTGATGACACAAATCCTTCTAAGGAAAGCAATGAATTTGTGGAGAATGTCCTGAAAGATATTGAGACGCTTGGGGTTAAATACGATGTAGTTACATACACATCGGATTATTTCCCAAAGCTAATGGAAATGGCTGAAAGTTTGATTAAGCAGGGAAAGGCATATATTGATGATACACCCAAGGAGCAAATGAGGAGTGAAAGGATGGATGGTGTGGAATCTAAATGTAGGAACAGTACTGTTGAGGAGAACTTGTCCTTGTGGAAAGAGATGGTTAATGGCACCACAAGGGGTACTCAGTGCTGTGTACGTGGTAAACTTGACATGCAGGACCCGAACAAATCACTTCGAGATCCTGTGTACTACCGTTGCAACCCTGATCCCCATCATCGCGTGGGCTCAAAATACAAGGTCTATCCAACATATGACTTTGCTTGTCCATTTGTTGATGCACTGGAAGGAGTCACTCATGCTCTTCGTTCAAGTGAATACCATGATCGGAATGCACAGTACTATCGTATCCTTCAAGACATGGGCCTGCGGAGGGTAGAGATCTATGAGTTCAGCAGGCTGAATATGGTTTATACCGTTCTTAGCAAGCGCAAGCTTCTGTGGTTCGTCCAAAACAAGATGGTGGAGGACTGGACTGACGCACGCTTTCCCACTGTACAAGGCATAGTACGTCGTGGTCTGAAGATTGAAGCATTGATCCAATTTATACTGGAACAGGTAATTTCTGACGAGTTGCTCTTTTATGATCTTGTAATTATATGTATATTTGAGTAACTGAGTTATTAACTCCCTTTTTTGTATTTTCTATTTGTGAAGGGTGCGTCAAAAAATCTGAATCTTATGGAGTGGGATAAACTCTGGACAATCAACAAGAAGATAGTTGATCCAATTTGTGGAAGGCATACTGCTGTGCTGAAAGAAAAACGTGTGCTTCTCACACTTTCTAATGGCCCAGAGGAACCATTTGTTCGAATCTTACCACGGCACAAGAAATACGAGGGTGCTGGGAAGAAGGCTACAACGTTCGCCAACAGAATTTGGCTAGAGTATGCTGATGCATCAGTCATTAGTGTGGGTGAGGAAGTCACTTTGATGGACTGGGGAAATGCTATCATTAGAGAAATCAAGACAGATAATGGAACAATCACTCAACTAGTTGGTGAACTCCATCTTGAAGGCTCAGTGAAGATGACAAAGCTGAAACTAACATGGCTATCAGACATTGAAGACCTTGTGTCTCTCTCTTTGGTAGATTTTGACTATCTAATTAATAAAAAGAAGGTAAGAAATCATGTTCTAAGTTCATGTTGGTAGGCATGCAATCACATGGGTGCCAGAACCATATTCTTACACTACATGTGTGCTACATTATTTATTGCTCTAGCAGTATGAATGCCTTTTCACTTGGACTAGTTATTAGATACTTCTGTGGTACTGTTACTATCTGTCAACTATGCTTGGTTTGGCCAACTTATCTTTCCTCAGTAGTCAACAGCTTGAGACTTTCGATGAATTGGTTGGTCCTTGGAAACTCAACATGGCAACCTATCCATATTCCACTCCATTAGTGTTGCAAGCAGATGTACATGATATTTAGTTTTCTTCTTTTTATATGATGTGATGATGTTTCCTTGGATGAGTTATCTCTTCGATCATTATGTCCATGTCTCAGTTCATCATTAAGTGGTATCTACATGTACTTTAGATCCTAATATCTAGCACTTTTTGCAGCTGGAAGAAGATGAGGACTTCCTTGACAATCTCAACCCTTGCACTCGCCGAGAAGCTTTAGCTCTTGGAGACCCAAACATGCGGAACGTCAAGAAAGGAGAAGTTATACAGCTCGAAAGGAAAGGGTACTACAGGTGTGATGTTCCATTTGTCCGGTCGTCCAAACCAATTGTGCTTTTTGCCATCCCAGATGGCCGACAGAAGTCCACGTCGATTGCTACTGGAGCGTAGCTTCTGCAAACGATGTTGCTTGAATTGCGGTACCTTTTTGGGCATTAATGTTGCAGCCTTTCTGGTATCAAACTGGTTGCAATGGCTGAAACTTGGAACTTCAGATTTTTGTTCTTCAGTGTCTCGGACTCGGTTATTCAGTATCAGTTATGTATTCCTTTCGCATGTTTGAGTGTATGCCCACTGCTACCAAGATCTGTGGATTGTGGAACAAATATCAAGATAATAATTGGCTGATCGATTCCGTATCTGTGGTAAATGTCATGCCTGAACAGTAAAGAATGTTCCTATTTAAATATTACCCCCTCCGATCCATAATAAGTGTCGCAGCTTTGAACTAATGTTGTACTAGTGAGCGTGCACGTGCAACGCACGTTTCGACAAATAATATTTATATAAGTGTATAATTTTGAAAAATAAAAGACTGTAGTCCTTGTTGTCCCTTTCTCTCTAAAGAAAAGAAGGGAAAAAAACCTATGAAATTGTATTTTGCAGGACAGAATATACAAAAATCAAGTTTTCAGAAACCCCTAACAAACATCAGATTTGTAATCCTTGGTGCTATCAAACTATTAGCACACTTGTGCCAAGATTAAATTTGGATATTTTATGACAGCCAGTAAGCTTAGCAAAGTTGTGCCAAGATTAAATTTATACACAAATATATACATGTTGTAGATACTATATGGAAATTTTAGGGCAATCGATAAGCGATTCGGTGTCTGTTATCTGACGAATTGCCTATTTCAAGAATGTCATGTGAAGTTTGAGCGGACCAAGAAGAAATCACAATGGTATAATATGTCACACTTCAAGTTCGATGAGCAACTCCTAGATAACATAACATATCAATTATAGGACATCTTTAGTTCTACTTGGTCTGGTGTAAAAATGGAATCAAACATTTCATGAGCATTTCATAATGTCTCTATTTTCTTGTGTGAACTTGATAGAGTTTATGAAACATATAAGCATTGTCTAAGTGAACATGGCAAAGATGCAAACTTGGAACAAAGATTGAAAAAATCAGCAGTGGTCTTTGGAAGAACTGAGTTCACTCCCTTTGGATATGGACGTTTGTTATCTTCAGAAGTTCAATTGTTGGGCTCAACAACAACGACCGAGTTGCGCAATGGCACCACTCCTGAGTGGGGCAATTTTTTCCCCACTCTCAGTTTCTCTCAGCTTGTCCTCATTAAGGTACAAATTCAGACAAACACTATTTGTTACGTATACAGTTGTAGAACGCTTAGAAGCAACAAAAAACTCAGTAAAGCATTCGACAAAAAGGTAATTAAGAGAGGGAATTTTATAACATTTTCTATATGACATGTATGGCATGCATGGGATTTTCAATAGAAAAATTGCAGCAACAACTGAAATCACCGAAATTCAGTGAATTTCAGTAATTTCGGTTTGCATTTCGGCCAAAAGACCGAAATATTCACTTGAATTTAACAAAATAGATGAAAATTTTGAATAATATATTTTGAATTCCTATGTACTACTGAAAATGCTGAAATTTTGAAAAATACATTTGAATTCCTATGTACTACGTGTCCATTGAAATTAATGAAATTCAGTAAATTTCAACGAAATCTCACTGGAAGTGAAAACCACGTGCATGCCATACTTTCTCTGCTAAACTTGGAAGATTAAACATGATCTAAACATGTCCTATAGGCACCATGCTATCAACATCTTAGCAGTGGAGAAAGGCTACTATTCGAGGATGCCATACTGTACAATAAGGAGCTATCATAATTGTTGATTTGCAAAGCTAACCAGAAAAGAAAAAAGGAATGCACACAAAATTTGGGATGACCAAAGCCACACAAATACCTACCTAGTTGAGATGATTATAGTCTCAGGAAAATAAAGCATACTAAATTCTCAACACATAAATAAGCAACCTTAAAGGGTAAAAAAATGAAGGAAATGCCTATGTCATGAAGCTATTCATTATTCATGTGCATATCCTTTTGAAGCAACCACATGTCAGTTTAGTTCACAAAAAGGAAAATCTCATGTCAGTTCAAGTGTTCATGTGTAATGCCCGGATAATTAAGCTACAGTGAATCTCTGCTAATGATGCCACGTCACCTCGGTTACTGTTAATAAACCCGCGTAGTTCGAAACCCAGTTCAAAATTCAAATTTAAAAATAAAGGCAAACAGTAAAAGTTTTCAAATATAAAACTAAATGTTCGGGTGGATTCAAATAAATCATGGATAGTTATGATGGAGAAACCACACTTATATAAAATCTTTAAATACTCTAAAATGAATAAAACAGTAGTCAAAACAATTATTGAAATGCATTTTATAATTAATAAAATGTTAAACTATTCTATTTAGGTGTTAAACTTTTTATTGCAATGGGTTTAGTGGTAGTACTAAGTTAGGGATCATTTTTATATTTTAACAAACTAAAATAAAATGAGGAACACGATAAAACAGAAAAGATATAAGATAAATAAAAAGAAAAAACAAAAACAAAAAACTAATAAAAAGAAAGAGCCCCCCCGGGCCAAACGGCCCAGCTGGCCGACCAGCCGCCCACCAGGCCGGCCCACGCGGCCCCTTCACCCCCGTGGCCTATAGGCCACCCCACCCCAACCGAAACCCTAACGCCCCACTCACCCCTCCCCCCCCACTCGCTCTCCCCCTCCTCCCCGATCCAGATCGGATCGGGGGAACGAACCCTGCCGCGACGACCGCGCCGCCCCTCGCCGTTGGACGCCGCCGCCCGGAGCCCGCGCCACCTCGCCGGCCTGCCTCCACTACCTCGCCGGCCTGCCTCCTCTTCCTCGCCGGCCTGTATCCCGTCTCCGCCACGCTCGTCGTCGCCGTCATCCTCCCCAACAACCGCTGCCCCATTCCCTACACCTTCCGTGAGCACCCCCTCTCTCCCCGTCCCCGTTGCCCGTTCCGGCCACCGCACCGCCAAGCCCGCCCCTGTGTGATGTCGGCATCGACTGCGCGCGCAAGGCCGCACCTGCCTGCTCGACCCGCTCCTCACGCCCGGCCGTGCCCTATGCACGTGCACACTCGCCGCCGCCCCGTGCTGAGGCTCCGCGCGCGCCGTGCTCACCCAGCGGCCGCCCCGCGCCGTCCACGGCTTGCGCGTGTCCGCCCCCATGCTCGCGATGCTCCCCTCGCCCCGATCGCTATTGCGTCCGCCGTCGCTCGCCGTCCCGCCATTTGCCCACGCCGCGCCTTCGCTCCCCGCCCCGGCGCCACACCGACGTGGCCTCGCCGCTGCCGCTGTCGTCCCAGGCGGCCGGGCTTGCCATGCCCATGGCCGGCGCCCCCCTGTCGATCTGGGCATTTGCCCAATCGGGCCGGGTTCCTGCGCACGTAACCTGCGCGCCCGCATACCAGCGGTGCCCGAATCACTGTGGCCCTCTAGGCCACTGGCTAGGGGGCCACATGCCCCAGAATGTAAAATGAAAATAATAAAAGGAATAATAATATTAATTAATCAATAATTAACTTAAAATAATTCTGTTAATTAACTAATTAAACCTAATTAACCTACTAAGATAACCTAACTACTGTTAATTAGTCTTAGTCAATGACGAATGGGACCCACACGTCTGTTGACCCAGTCAACAGACAGTTGACTAATGACATCACGCTGACATCATAATTACATTTTCTAATTAAATTAATTATGTTAATTCTAAAAATGAATTAAATCTTTAAAATTAATATAAAATAATCCGTAACTCGGATGGAAAAACTTTGTACATGAAAGTTGCTCAGAACGACGAGACGAACCCGGATACGCAACCCGTTCGTCCGCCACACATCCCTAGCATAGCGAACACGCAACTTTTCCCCTCCGACTCCTCTGCCCGAAAACGCGAAACACTGGGGATAATTTCCCGGATGTTCCTCCCCTTCACCGGTACCACCTCGTACCGCGTGAGGGCACACCTAGCATCACGCTTTGTCATGTCATGCATCGTCATGCTTCTGTTTGCATTATATTTATTGTTTCTTCCCCCTCTTCTCTCGCTAGACATCGAGACCGACGTCGCTGCTACCCAGTATGACTACGGTGTTGACGACCCCTCTCTCTTGCCAGAGCAACCAGGCAAGCCCCCCCTTTGATCACCAGATATCGCCTACTCTTTTCTCTACTGCTTGCATTAGAGTAGTGTAGCATGTTATTGCTTTACGTTAATCCTATTCTGATGCATAGCCTGTCCTTGCTACTACTGTTGTTACCTTTACCTGCAATCCTAATGCTTAGTATAGGATGCTAGATTATCATCAGTGGCCATACATTCTTGTCCGTCTGCCATGCTATATTATCGGGCCGTGATCACTCGGGAGGTGATCACGGGTATATACTATATACTTTATACATGATACATATGGTGACTAAAGTCGGGTCGGCTTGTGGAGCACCCGCGAGTGATTCATGGATTGGGGGCTGAAAGGACCTTTGTCCCAACGGCCCTCTGTGTGGATCTTTGTGGCGAAGCGAGAGGGCAGGTTGTGACCACCTAGGAGAGAGGTGGGCCTGGCCCTGGTCGGTGTTCGCGGATACTTAACACATTTAACGAGATCTTGGTATTTGATCTGAGTCTGGCTACTGGCCTATACACACTAACCATCTACGCGGGGACAGTTATGGGCACTCGACGTCGTGGTATCAGCCGAAGCCTTCGTGACGTCAGCGACTGAGTGGCGCGCGCCGGATTGGATCGTAAGCCTGCTCTTGTATTAAGGGGGCTAGTTCTGCTTCCGGCCGCGTACGCAACGTGCAGGTGTGCAATGGGCGATGGGCCCAGACCCCTGCGCCATAGGATTTAGACTGGCGTGCTGACCTATCTGTTGTGCCTAGGTAGGGCTGCGACGTGTTGATCTTCCGAGGCCGGGCATGACCCAGGAAAGTGTGTCCGGCCAAATGGGATCGAGCGTGTTGGGTTATGTGGTGCACCCCTGCAGGGAAGTTAATCTATTCGAATAGCCGTCATCTTCGGTAATAGGACGACTTGGAGTTGTACCTTGACCTTATGACAACTAGAACCGGATACTTAATAAAACACACCCTTCCAAGTGCCAGATACAACCGGTGATCGCTCTCTAACAGGGGTGACGAGGAGAGGATCGCCGGGTAGGATTATGCTATGCGATGCTACTTGGAGGACTTCAGTTTACTCTCTTCTACATGCTGCAAGACGGAGGCTGCCAGAAGCGTAGTCTTTGACAGGACTAGCTATCCCCTTTTATTCCGGCATTCTGCAGTTTAGTCCACATAAGATACCCTTTTCCATTTGATACCAATGCATACATATGTAGTGTAGCTCCTTGCTTGCGAGTACTTTGGATGAGTACTCACGGTTGCTTTACTCCCCCTTTTCCCCCTTCCTATACCTGATTGCTGCGACCAGACGTTGGAGCCCAGGAGCCAGACGCCACCGTCGACGGCGACTACTACTACTTGGGAGGTGCCTACTACTACGTGCAGCCTGCTGACGACGACCAGGAGTAGTTAGGAGGATCCCAGGCAGGAGGCCTGCGCCTCCTTCGATCTATATCCCAGTTTGTGCTAGCCTTCTTAAGGCAAACTTGTTTAACTTATGTCTGTACTCAGATATTGTTGCTTCCGCTGACTTGTCTATAATCGAGCTCTTGTATTCGAGCCCTCGAGGCCCCTGGCTTGTAATATGATGCTTGTATGACTTATTTTATTTGTAGAGTTGTGTTATGATATCTTCCCGTGAGTCCTTGATCTTGATTGCACACATTTGCGTGCATGATTAGTGTATGGTCAAATCGGGGCGTCACAAGTTGGTATCAGAGCCGACTGCCTGTAGGAATCCCCCTTCCACACTCCTTGGCCGAAGTTGAGTCTAGACATTACAAAAACTTTTACTAACATGGCTGTGTGCCTTACGGGCCCACATCGCCATCTGGGTGGTATTAGGCTCTTTTACTCCTCGATCCTTACTCTGAGACACTGAACTCTCTCCTACTCGGGTTAAACGATTTTACTAACTCTAACACTAGGATCCCGTGACCACGTTCACCCCAAAGTTGGATAAGCCCTAGTTATTCTTTAGAGTAGTATTTGAACATTACCCACATTGTCATTTGACTCCTGTGAAAACATCTTTGTTTTCAGATGGAACCCACGAGGCAGGTCGTGCACCACACGACGGCCATTGGTGCCTCAAGATCACCTGCTGTGTTGGTTGAGATGATGACCTATCTGGGTTATCGCTGGCACCCTAAGTACACCGTCTATGAGGAGTATCAGGACTTCAACCAGGAGTGGTACCGTGCCATCGTCCACCTCTACTCTCAGGAGTATGACTCCACTACCGTGCTGCACACTGCTCATGGAGTTGGAGTGACTATCGATATGGCGGTCCACGATGCTGCTTATGCTGCTCTGACACGTCTTCGTGGAGAGTATCAGGAGTTGGATACCTCCCCCTTCAGGCACATTGCTATCGCATCCGATGTTGGTGCGGAGGGATACTACACTGCTGCCTACTCCACTGTCACCCGAGAGCCCTTTTACCATCAGAACCTGGTTCTGCATGCTGATGGGCTGGATAGAGCTAACCGAGCTCTTCGCCACGAGCTGTACACCACCCGTCAGCACCTGTATCGTGCTCTGACGCTGTTGCACCCCTCTGTCCGCTCTGGTGATCTGTCGCGTTCTGCGATCTACCCTGCCCGGACCGTGATGCCCCAGGGCGTCGGCTGGCCAGATGTGGGAGGCTACTCTCCTGCATTGGGTCCTCTCCTGCCACCTACGCATCGGGTTCCGCGCCAGAGTATCCGCGGACCCCAGGCTACTCGCGTGGAGGTCTTCCCTTCGCGTCACTACCAGCTGTCGGACTACACCTACCTCCGCAGTACCGCATGGGACTGATGTAGACTTGCTTGTTAGTGTTAGATGCATTCGCCGCGAGCCTGTGTGCCGCCTATGATGTCTTAGCCTGTGTACCGAACTCTGTGTAACGAACTCTATGCATGATCTCTTTTGTAAGATATGCCGACTACTATGTAGTATCTATCGTGCTGCTTTCGTTGTGCATGTTTCATCATGAATGATTCTTGTCTTTGCAAATTTCTCAATGCTGAACTACCCCTGTTATATATTAGCAGGATGGTTAGACCAGGTGGTCGTGGTCGTGGTGGCAACGCCCCACCACCGCCTGAGTACATGGCTGGGATGATGCAACAGTTTGAGCTGAATCGTCAGTTCATGGAGAATATTATGGCTCAGTTTCCTCGCCCCAATATGAACCAGCAGCCAACCCAAGTGACTCTGCAGGATTTCATGCGCCTCAACCCAACCGTGTACCGCAGCTCAACTCAGCCTCTGGATGCTGACGACTGGCTCCGTGACATCACCTATGAGATGGAGTCTGCTGATGTAGCCCCTGCCAGCTATGTCACCTTTGCTTCCTTCTTCCTGAAAGGACCCGCGGCTCAATGGTGGGACAGCCACAGGCGTACTCTGCCAGCTGGAACAATCATCACCTGGCCAGACTTCCAAGCTGCCTTCCGTGCTCGCTTCATTCCTCAGGGAGTCATGGACCGGAAGAAGCGTGAGTTCCGCAACCTCACCCAAGGCAACAAAACTGTGGAAGCTTACCAGCGGGAGTTTCTGGACTTGTCCCGCTATGCTACAGAGGACATTGCAACTGATGCACGCAGACAGGAGAAGTTCCGTGATGGCCTTCAAGCTGACATCAAGCTCGCACTTCTAGTGCATGACTTTGCTGATTTCGCCACTCTGGTGAACAAAGCCATCAATGTCGAAACTGGTCTGCAGGAATACCAGAGCTCTCACAGGCGCAACCATGACACGGGCTCATCTTTGGGCCCGTCTTCGCAGAAGCGCAAGATATGGATTCCCAACAGCATGTACCAGCCGAATGCACCTGCCCCAAGGCAGACCTATGCTGCACCTCGTCTGCCTGCTCCTCCAACTAGGCAGCCAAGACTTCCAGCTCCACCACCACAAGCTCCTGTTCCCACTCCCAATAATGGTCTCTGCTACAAGTGTGGTCAGCCAGGTCACCGTGCTAGGGATTGCAATCAGAACCAGAATCAACTGGCCCTCCCCACAACTGGCCGTGGAAGCAACCAGCCTCGCAACAACAATGCCAAGTCTTATGGTCGTGTTCATGCCAACCACGTTGATCTCAATGAAGTTCTAGACCAGCCTGCTACCGTGATGGGTACACTCCTCGTAAACTCAGTACTGCATCTGTTTTATTCGATTCAGGAGCATCGCATTCATTCATGTCAGAAGATTTTGCATACAAGCATGACGTTAAATGTGAGGAGATGAACACTTCGGTATTGGTAAAAAACCCCGTGGGACAATGTCAAACCTCACTGGTTGGCATCGATGTCCCCGTGGAAATCGAAGGGCTGGAATTCTATGCCTCTCCCATTATCCTGAAGTCGTCTAACATCGACCTCATTCTGGGAATGGATTGGTTGAAAGCGCATACTGCTTCTATAGTTTGCGCCACTAAGGTCGTCCATCTGCTACACCCTTCTGACGAAATAATAGCTTACCAAGCTCATCTAGTTCAGAACGCCGAGGCACGACTTTATGCCTTGAATGCATTGAACGCTGCACCACTCGAGGGCATTGAAAACATTCCCGTCGTTCGTGAATTCCAAGACGTCTTCCCAGAAGAACTTCCAGGGATTCCCCCTGCTAGAGCTGTCGAGTTCATCATCGACTTGAAACCCGGCACCACCCCTATAGCTAAACGACCCTATAAGATGCCGCCGCATGAACTCATTGAGCTTAAGGAGGAAATCGACAAATCTCTTGTCAAAGGTTTCATTCGCCCAAGTTGCTCTCCTTGGGGAGCACCTTCTCTCTTTGTTAAGAAAAAGGATGGGACAAACCGATTAGTCCAAGACTACCGTCCTATAAACCAAGCTACCATTCAGAATAAATATCCTCTTCCTCGGATCAATGATCTTTATGATCAACTGGCTGGCTCATCAGTGTTCTCCAAACTCGATTTGAGGCTAGGTTACCACCAGATCCGTGTTCGTGAAGAGGATATCCCAAAAACTGCCTTCGTGACTCGGTATGGATCATACGAGTACACCGTCATGTCATTCGGCTTAACGAATGCTCCCGCCACCTTCTCTCGTCTGATGAACTATATATTCATGGATTACCTCGACAAGTTCGTCGTGGTTTATCTGGACGATATCCTTGTATTTTCCAAGAACGAGGAAGAACATGCTGGACATCTTCGTCTGGTGCTAGAAAAGCTTCGAGAGCACCAACTGTATGCTAAGTATTCCAAGTGTGAATTCTGGCTCCCCGAAGTAACCTATCTTGGGCATGTCATCTCCAAGGATGGTATTGCCGTCAACCCTGAACGAGTTCAGGCTATTCTCGATTGGACTCCTCCGAAGAATGTCAAGCAAGTCCGAAGTTTTCTCGGTCTCGCCAGCTATTGCCGTCGATTCGTCGAGAACTTCTCCAAGATTGCCAGGCCTCTGACTAATCTGTTGCATAAGGGTGTCAAGTTCGAATGGACAGACAAGTGTCAGGAAAGTTTTCAGGCGCTCAAAGACAAGTTGACCTCTGCCCCCGTGCTTGCTCCACCTGATACTAAGAAGGACTTCGTCATTTACTGCGACGCTTCCCGTCAAGCATTAGGCTGTGTCCTAATGCAAGAGCGCAGAGTGATTGCTTATGCCTCTCGTCAACTGCGCCCTCACGAAGAAAACTACCCAGTTCACGACCTCGAGCTTGCTGCTGTCATTCATGCACTAAAGCAGTGGCGACATTACCTTCTCGGTAATCGTTGCGAGATCTTCACCGACCACCAAAGTCTGAAGTATCTGTTTACTCAGCCAGATCTGAACCTTCGCCAGCAGAGATGGATGGAGACTGTTGTAGACTTTGACGTGGGTATATCTTATACCCCCGGCAAGGCTAATGTAATGGCTGATGCCTTGAGCCGCAAGTCTTACTGCAACCACCTCCAGGTTCACCAAGTTCAGCCCTCGCTTGTCGAAGAATTTAGAAAGCTGAACCTCCATATTGTTCCTCCTGGAGCACCCGCTCCCCCTCCCCCGGAGTTCCGCAAGATGAATCTCCTTGTTGTTACTAAGGGTTCTCTAAATACCCTGGCTGTCGTATCAGATCTCGTAGCTGGTATAAAGACTATTCAAGGTTATGACTCTGAAGTCCATAAGATTAAATGCCATCTAGCAGAAGGAAAGCCCTCATTCTTCACTATCGCCGACGATGGTGCCTTGTATTTCAAAGGCCGCCTAGTGGTACCATGTTCGAAGAAAAACCTGGATAAGACTAAAAGGGTTATGCAAGAAGCCCATGATACGCCTCTGTCCATCCATCCTGGTAGTACAAAGATGTACCAGGATATTCATCAAAGATTCTGGTGGACTAATATGAAGCAGGACATTGCTCGTTATGTTGCTGAGTGTGACGTTTGTCGCCGAATCAAAGCAGAGCATCAAAGGCCTGCTGGAACTCTGCAACCTAACTCTATTCCTGAATGGAAATGGGACCATGTTGAAATGGACTTCGTCACTGGATTTCCCAAATCGCAGAAAGGTAATGATGCTATTCTTGTCGTCATTGACCGGCTTTCCAAAGTTGCCCATTTTCTGGCGGTCAAAGAGACAATCACTGCTAGTCAGCTTGCTACTCTCTACATGGCCAGAATTGTTTAACTTCACGGTATTCCACTAGTTATCAGTTCAGACCGTGGCAGCTTATTCACTTCAAGGTTTTGGGCGAGTTTCCAAGAAGCTATGGGAACTCATCTGTCGTCAGTACTGCGTTTCATCCTCAGTCGCAAGGACAGGTTGAACGTGTCAACCAAGTTCTCGAAGACATGCTTCGAGCTTGTGTAATATCATTCGGCAAGAAATGGGAGGAATCTCTTCCATATGCCGAGTTCTCTTATAATAATAGCTATCAAGCTAGTCTGAAGATGTCCCCCTTCGAAGTGCTATATGGACGAAAGTGTCGAACCCCTCTGAACTGGTCAGAAACGGGGGAACGTCCACTCTTTGGTCCGGATATTATCCAACAGGCCGAAGAACAAGTTCGCATTATTCGCGAGAATCTCAAGACTGCTCAGTCACGTCAGAAAAGTCAGTATGACCGTCATCACCAAGACATGGTCTATCAACCTGGCGAAAAGGCTTATCTTCGAGTTACACCAATGAAGGGTGCACACCGCTTCGGGATCAAAGGAAAGCTAGCTCCCCGCTATATTGGTCCTTTCACTATTCTCGAAAGGCGTGGAAAGGTGGCATATCAACTGGAGCTTCCGCCGAACCTTTCTCAGGTTCACGATGTGTTCCACGTGTCACAACTCCGACGCTGCTTCAAGGACCCAATCCGAGCAGTGGATCATGAAGTGCTTGAATTGCAACAGGACCTCTCCTATAAAGAGCATCCGGTCCGCATTCTCGACCAAGCTGAACGCCGCACACGTCAGAAGGCGATCAAGTTCCTCAAGGTCCAGTGGTCGAATCACTCTGAAGACGAAGCCACCTGGGAACACGAGGATCGTCTTCGTGATGAATACCCCGCACTGTTTTCTTCTACCTCCTAAATCTCGGGACGAGATTTCTTATAGTGGAGGAGAATTGTAACGCCCGGATAATTAAGCTACAGTGAATCTCTGCTAATGATGCCACGTCACCTCAGTTACTGTTGATAAACCCGCGTAGTTCGAAACCCAGTTCAAAATTCAAATTTAAAAATAAAGGCAAACAGTAAAAGTTTTCAAATATTAAAACTAAATGTTCGGGTGGATTCAAATAAATCATGGATAGTTATGGTGGAGAAACCACACTTATATAAAATCTTTAAATACTCTAAAATGAATAAAACAGTAGTCAAAACAATTATTGAAATGCATTTTATAATTAATAAAATGTTAAACTATTCTATTTAGGTGTTAAACTTTTTATTGCAGTGGGTTTAGTGGTAGTACTAAGTTAGGGATCATTCTTGTATTTTAACAAACTAAAATAAAATGAGGAACAAGATAAAACAGAAAAGATATAAGATAAATAAAAAGGAAAAACAAAAACAGAAAACTAATAAAAAGAAAGAGCCCCCCCCGGGCCAAACGGCCCAGCTGGCCGACCAGCCCGCCCACTAGGCCGGCCACGCGGCCCCTTCACCCCCGTGGCCTATAGGCCACCCCACCCCGACCGATACCCTAACGCCCCACTCGCCCCCCCCCCCACTCGCTCTCCCCTCCTCCCCGATCCAAATCGGATCGGGGGAACGAACCCCGCCGCGACGACCGCGCCGCCCGTCGCCGCCGCCCGGAGCCCGCGCCACCTCGCGGCATGCCTCCACTACCTCGCCGGCCTGCCTCCTCTTCCTCGCCGGCCTGTATCCCGTCTCCGCCACGCTCGTCGTCGTCGTCGTCCTACCCAACAACCGCTGCCCCATTCCCTACACCTTCCGTAAGCACCCCCTCTCTCCCCGTCCCGTTACCCGTTTCGGCCAACGCGCCGCCAAGCCCGCCCCTGTGTGATGTCGGCGTCGACTGCGCGCGCAAGGTTGCACCTGCCTGCTCGACCCGCTCCTCACGCTCGGCCGTGCCCTATGCACGTGCACACTCGCCGCCGCCCCGTGCCGAGGCTCCGCGCGCGCCGTGCTCACCCACCGGCCGCCCGCGCCATCCACGGCTTGCGCGTGTCCGCCCCCATGCTCGCGATGCTCCCCTCGCCCCGATCGCTATTGCGTCCGCCGTCGCTCGCCGTCCCGCCATTTGCTCGCGCCGCGCCTTCGCTCCCCGCCCCGGCGCCAACCCCGACGTGGCCTCGCCGCTGCCGCTGTCGTCCCGGGCGGCCGGGCTTGCCGTGCCCATGGCCGGCGCCCCCCTGTCGATCTGGGCATTTGCCCAATCAGGGCGGGTTCCTGCGCCCGTAACCTGCGCGCCCGCATACCAACGGTGCCCGAATCGCTGTGGCCCTCTGGGCCACTGACTAGGGGGCCCCACGCCCCAGAACGTAAAATGAAAATAATAAAAGGAATAATAATATTAGTTAATTAATAATTAACTTAAAATAATTCTGTTAATTAACTAATTAAACCTAATTAACCTACTAAGATAACCTAACTACTGTTAATTAGTCTTAGTCAATGACGAATGGGACCCACACGTCTGTTGACCTAGTCAACAGACAGTTGACTAATGACATCACGCTGACATCATAATTACATTTTCTAATTAAATTAATTCTGTTAATTTTTAAAATGAATTAAATCTTTAAAATTAATATAAAATAATCGGTAACTCGGATGGAAAAACTTTGTACATGAAAGTTGCTCAGAACGACGAGACGAACCCGAATACGCAACCCATTCATCCGCCACGCATCCCTAGCATAGCGAACACGCAACTTTTCCCCTCCGACTCCTCTGCCCGAAAACGCGAAACACCGGGGATAATTTCCCGGATGTTCCTCCCCTTCACCGGTACCACCTCGTACCGCGTGAGGGCACACCTAGCATCACGCTTTGTCATGTCATGCATCGTCATGCTTCTGTTTGCATTATATTTATTGTTTCTTCCCCCTCTTCTCTCGCTAGACATCGAGACCGACGCCGCTGCTACCCAGTACGGCTACGGTGTTGACGACCCCTCTCTCTTGCCAGAGCAACCAGGCAAGCCCCCCCTTTGATCACCAGATATCGCCTACTCTTTTCTCTACTGCTTGCATTAGAGTAGTGTAGCATGTTACTGCTTTCCGTTAATCCTATTCTGATGCATAGCCTGTCCTTGCTACTACTGTTGTTACCTTTACCTGCAATCCTAATGCTTAGTATAGGATGCTAGATTGTCATCAGTGGCCATACATTCTTGTCCGTCTGCCATGCTATATTATCGGGCCGTGATCACTCGGGAGGTGATCACGGGTATATACTATATACTTTATACATGATACATGTGGTGACTAAAGTCGGTCGACTTGTGGAGCACCCGCGAGTGATTCACGGATTGGGGGCTGAAAGGACCTTTGTCCCAACGACCCTCTGTGTGGATCTTTGTAGCGAAGCGATAGGGCAGGTTGTGACCACCTAGGAGATAGGTGGGCCTGGCCCTGGTCGGTGGTCGCGGATACTTAACACGTTTAACGAGATCTTGGTATTTGATCTGAGTCTGGCTACTGGCCTATACGCACTAACCATCTACGCGGGGACAGTTATGGGCACTCGACGTCGTGGTATCAGCCGAAGCCTTCGTGACGTCAGCGACTGAGTGGCGCGCACCGGATTGGAAGGTAAGCCTGCTCTTGTATTAAGGGGGCTAGTTCTGCTTCCGGCCGCGTACGCAACGTGCAGGTGTGCAATGGGCGATGGACCCAGACCCCTGCGCCATAGGATTTAGACCGGCGTGCTGACCTCTCTGTTGTGCCTAGGTAGGGCTGCGACGTGTTGATCTTCCAAGGCCGGGCATGACCCAGGAAAGTGTGTCCGGCCAAATGGGATCGTGCGTGTTGGGTTATGTGGTGCACCCCTGCAGGGAAGTTAATCTATTCGAATAGCCGTGATCTTCGGTAACAGGACGACTTGGAGTTGTACCTTGACCTTATGACAACTAGAACCGGATACTTAATAAAACACACCCTTCCAAGTGCCAGATACAACCGGTGATCGCTCTCTAACAGGGCGACGAGGAGAGGATCGCCGGGTAGGATTATGCTATGCGATGCTACTTGGAGGACTTCAGTTTACTCTCTTCTACATGCTGCAAGACGGAGGCTGCCAGAAGCGTAGTCTTTGACAGGACTAGCTATCCCCTTTTTATTCCGGCATTCTGCAGTTTAGTCCACATAAGATACCCCTTTTCCATTTGATACCAATGCATACATATGTAGTGTAGCTCCTTGCTTGCGAGTACTTTGGATGAGTACTCACGGTTGCTTTACTCCCCCTTTTCCCCCTTCCTATACCCGATTGCTGCGACCAGACGTTGGAGCCCAGGAGCCAGACGCCACCGTCGACGGCGACTACTACTACTTGGGAGGTGCCTACTACTACGTGCAGCCTGCTGACGACGACCAGGAGTAGTTAGGAGGATCCCAGGCAGGAGGCCTGCGCCTCCTTCGATCTGTATCCCAGTTTGTGCTAGCCTTCTTAAGGCAAACTTGTTTAACTTATGTCTGTACTCAGATATTGTTGCTTCCGCTGACTCGTCTATGATCGAGCTCTTGTATTCGAGCCCTCGATGCCCCTGGCTTGTAATATGATGCTTGTATGACTTATTTTATTTGTAGAGTTGTGTTGTGATATCTTCCCGTGAGTCCTTGATCTTGATTGCACACATTTGCATGCATGATTAGTGTACGGTCAAATCGGGGCGTCACATCATGTGCACAAGAACTTCCTCAAAGGATTATATAACCAACTAATTCATGATTCATATATCTACAAAAATATATGCATAAAAAAGCACCATCTTTTTTCCGGGAAGAAGATCAAGCGTTATGAAGCAAATTCCATCTGTATGTAAATCACCACTGACCTGAATCTATTGAGGCTTCCATGTTGCGAAGAACACCATTAATATGGCATCACACCATTGAACTGCAGCCTAGGAAGGTTGGACCATCAGATCGAGTTATTTGGATGAATGAGATTGTTTGGTTCTCCGCCCTCTCGTGTTTTTATAGAGGTAGTAGATTAACCTTAGTTTAAAACCGCGACACTTATTTTGGATCGGAGGAAGTACCTTTTATTTTATCTATATTGCAGTCCTTTTTGGGAGTTAACTCAGTTTTGTTCTTGTCATGTACTCTATCCGTTTCTAAATATAAGACTTTTTAGACATTCCAATACGGACTATATACGGAGCAAAATAGTTGAATCTACACCCTAAAATATGACTACATTTGTATGTAGTACGTATTGAAATCTCTACAAGGTTTTATATTTAGAAACGGAGGGAATATCAATGAAACACTGGCTTATCTGCTGTGTTTTTGTAACATAACGGTGTGTTGTGTAAATTTGCTGAGGTTTTAACGTGGGTGCTTAACTTGATCTCATGTCCTATCACAAGGCTTGGTCTCTAGAGTGGAGTATATTGTCTAAGGATCTGTTTTGCCCATGAAGGGTGACTCTGATTTGGCCGATTTTTAGAGGGCAAGTCATTTGCAAGAAAATTGGTGACAATCTTCCCTAATTCGAGATTCCGCCTCGGCAAATTTTAGCATAACGGGCATCAAACCAAACGAGCATAGTTCATGATGGATCACCGATACAAACACAAACTGAATTCCAGTGAAATAAGATTACAAACTCCTATGAGTAGCACCATCATCAACCTTATTTTTCTCAAAGATTACAAACTCGCAAATGCTATATTCGCAGTTATTCTCCTCAGAGTGATCAAGGATCAACTCCTGTTCACAAAATCTACTTTCATCAACCAAGAAAGACGGAAAGTTTTCGCATAACAACGAATGCTCTGCACAAAATTGAAAAAATGATTGGGCCACAAGAATACGACATGGGATTCACGTATGTCGAATCATGCGCACCGGTAAGCAAACCATACGTGTTCCGTCATCAAATACTCTATATCCTTTTATCTTGCACAAAAAAAATCCTTATCCTAATCACGAGCGATCCGGTCTCCTAGTAGTAGCTATTCAACAGGATTTTGTTAGCTCCAACAAACAAACTGGAGTTAGTATACTTTTCCTAATCATTATCCATCGGCTATAAATACTCACCCTTCCGCAGCCACCTCCCCCATCTCATTCATCAACGTCCTCTCCAAAACCTCATCATCAACCTCATCAGCTCCTAGCCCTACCGATCCACCGATCCATCGACGATGGTGCAGCGCACGTCCCCCGCCGAGGCCATGTCCATGGACCTGTCCCCGAAGAAGCCCGCCAAGGCCTACGGCGGCGACGGTGGCGCCTACTACGACTGGTCCCCCGCCGACCTGCCCATGCTCGGCGCGGCCTCCATCGGCGCCGCCAAGCTGCACCTCGCCGCCGGGGGCCTCTCCCTCCCCAGCTACTCCGACTCGGCCAAGGTCGCCTACGTCCTCCAGGGCGCCGGCGCCTGCGGGGTCGTCCTCCCGGAGGCCGCCAGGGAGAAGGTGATCCCCGTCAAGGAGGGCGACGCCCTCGCGCTCCCCTTCGGCGCCGTCACCTGGTGGCACAACGCCGCCGCGGGCGAGCTCGTGGTGCTCTTCCTCGGCGACACCTCCAAGGGCCACCGCCCCGGCCGCTTCACCAACTTCCAGCTCACGGGCGCCTCCGGCATCTTCACCGGCTTCTCCACCGAGTTCGTCGCGCGCGCGTGGGACCTGGACCAGGACTCCGCCGCCAAGCTCGTCTCCACCCAGCCCGGCTCCGGCATCGTGAAGCTCGCCGAGGGACACAGGATGCCGGCGCCGCGGCCCGAGGACCGTGACGGCATGGTGCTCAACTGCCTGGAGGCGCCGCTGGACGTGGACATCAAGGGCGGCGGGCGCGTGGTGGTGCTCAACACGGCCAACCTGCCGCTGGTGAAGGAGGTCGGGCTCGGCGCCGACCTCGTGAGGATCGACGCGCACTCCATGTGCTCGCCGGGCTTCTCGTCCGACTCGGCGTACCAGGTGACGTACATCGTGCGCGGGAGCGGGCGCGTGCAGGTGGTGGGCATCGACGGCACCCGCGTGCTGGAGACCCGCGCCGAGGGTGGGTGCCTCTTCATCGTGCCCAGGTTCTTCGTCGTCTCCAAGATCGCCGACGACACCGGCATGGAGTGGTTCTCCATCATCACCACTCCCAAGTACGTATATACTTCTTCAGTGAACCGTGGGAGACTTCCACATTTTTAATTTCTAATAACTGCACCGTAGTAGAACTCTTGAAGCATGTGTACCAGATCTGCTGGCATGCACTATTTTTGTTCGGTATATGCTGTCTAAGTATTTCAAAATTGAAGTATATTAATTATTTCCAATCTACCATACAATTATTGGGTGCACAGTTAATCAAAAAAAGGTTCACTTAAATAGTCGCGATTTTTATATTCTTTACATTGCCATGGTATCTTGTCTAGCTGCATTTTGGTAGCGACAATATAGATATAAACATAGAAATAAAATGGTAGCTTAACATACACTTCTTTTTTCAGGAATTTATATATATTGGAGTAATTCTTTAGGAGATGTCAACGAAATTATTGATACTACTTTATGCCCTTTCTTGTGAAAAAGGTTCTTATAAATTTTGAAATTTCACCGCATATAGTCACATACACACAAACTAAGTATTCATCGTAGCTTGTTTTCTTTGTCATAAAGTGAACCAAGGTCAACCTAAACTATATTTTACTGCACATCTCAAAGCAATTGCATTGTAGAGATAAACGATGCTACATTTGATCTCAACTAATTTTTGTTTCATCTAAAATGTAGCCCAATCTTTAGCCACTTGGCGGGGAGGACTTCGGTGTGGAAGGCAATATCACCGGCGGTGCTAGAGACGGCCTTCAACACAACTCCAGAGATGGAGAAGATGTTCCGCTCCAAGAGGCTCGACTCCGAGATCTTTTTCGCTCCCAACTAAATTGTCATGCAGCCACTCATCCATCTCGACTTGGCTAGCCACAAGCATCTTAAATCTAGTTTCTCTTAGACGTGGGTTCAGGGTCTATTAAATTGAAGTTTGTCTCTTTTTATTTAGTTAGCAGATGTAATAAACAGATGGATGTGGCCAAACTGGCCATGGTTAAGTTTAGTATTCTTTTCGAGAACAATGTGATATGCGCTTTAAACTGCTAGATATAGTATCATTTATGGATTGGTTTTACCACTTGTTGCCAACTTTTTCCCGCTATTATTTTTTTACTAGTATGTGTTATATCTTCTTGATGAGATCTTTTATGTCACGTTCAAATCGTTGGACCATTAATTTGTAAGATCTAATGGTGAAAGCTAATCCATACGACTCAATCATGCAAGCATTATATATATGACCAACCATAGTAATATATGGGTTTTAGGGATAAGACGTATGGATGACAAGTCCTACAAATCAAGGAGACGCCATGTCATTTGTTCAAGCACGGCAAGATTTGTATATCATAATAATCAGTAGATTTATGCACATATACATGCCATCAACAATGGCTTGGCATCACATAATCGTAAGAATTATAGATAAATAATCCAATAGCAGACTCGCGGAAGAGGTGAAGAAGTACAAAACTCATGCAAATAGAATATCGTCTAGATATTTGCATGACCATTTAGTTTATAGGTTTTTAAATTTTGGAAAATGTAAATGAAGTCTAGAAAACATGAAACTTGGCATTGTGTATGTGAACTCCGTACGTTATGGTAAAAATTTATATAGTTTTAAAAAAGTTGGCATGTACACTGCTTAGAAACCGAACTATCTCTAAGGAAGAATTGTGGTTTTAATAGTGAATGCATCAGATTTGAAGGCGAATTCACATTTGCTTCATCGTGTGACCTTGGAAAATTTTCTACAATCAACATACACCATGGCATCCTCCATGTTCAAATTTGACATTTGTCGGGGTTCATTTGCTATATTTAAGTCATTAAGTGCATTTGTTGATATTTAATGGTTATAACTCAAATTTGAACTCCGAGTACATGAAATAGTGCACAAAAACGGTATGAAAATCGTATTTTGGGTCTTGACTATACTAGTATACTTATACGAGAAATGATAAGAAACTTCAAAAATCTCTATCGCAAGAGTCAACCACAAAAATTGAATTTTTTGGTTTTTTATTCTAGAAACTGTAAGTGAAGTCTGAAAATATGAAACTTGGCATGGTGTCATGATATGTCCTCAATATGTTGTGGTAAAAATTTGAGACGATCTCACAAAAGTTGGCATGTACATGCTTAGAAACTGAACCATCTCGAACGAAGAATTGTGGCACTAGTGCAGAACCGGGCATTATCACCGGTTCGGAAGGCCCTTTAGTGCCGGTTCTGTAACCGGCACTAAAGGGTGAGGACTAAAGCCCCCCCCCCTAGTACCGGTTCAGCACGAACCGCCACTAAAGGGCCACCAAGTGGCACGAGCCAGCACCGGGGGCGTGGAGTCCTTTAGTACCGGTTTGTAACACCAACCGGTACTAAAGGGGCTGATGGGGCCCAAGCCTGGCAACAGCCTGCCACAACCTCTTTAGTACCGGTTCATGAACCAGTACTAAAGGTCCGCCACGAACCGGTACTAATGAGTGCCGCCCACCTAGCCATTCGAACCGACACTAATGGTCACATTAGTGCCGGTTCGGTTACAAACCGGGACTAATGAGCTTCACATTAGGCCATTTTTCTACTGGTGTGGTTTGGAGAGTGAACGCGGTGGGTTTGATGCGAGTTGACATTTGCTTCATGGTTTGACCTTGATTTTTTTGTACAGTCAACATACACAATGGCAACCTTCATGTTCAAATTTGTCATTTTTGGGGATACATTTGTTCTATTCAAGCCATTAAGTTCATTTATAGGCATTTAATGGATATTATTCAAATTTGAACTATGAGTACATGAAATAGTGCACAAAAGCCGTTTGGAAAATCATATTCAGGGTCTTGATTATATTTTAATTCCATATACAAGAAAAGTGAAAAAAAATTGAAAGATCTATATGTCGAGAGTCACCCACAAACATTGATTTTCTAAATTCTATAAAATATAAATGAAGTCCGAACAGATGGTATGCAAGATACAACCATGTCCAAACAAAATCAGAATTGCATATTCCAATCGTATGCAATAGGAAATGAGCATCACACATGGTGCTTTGTCCCAATCGTGTGCAATAGAGATGAGCATTACACAAGTTTTTCTGTTTTATGTTGGATGAGTCCCCCCATCCCACACCATCACTACGTGACGGTTTGTAGTTGTTTGTGCAAAGGCCCCTTTTCTACATGTGTGATGCATGTTTTTGCACTAGTGGTTTTGATGATCCTATAACGCGTGTGATACTACACGGTAACAATCGCTCAACAACCTCTAGGAGTTTAATGCTCACGCCACTATCCAATCAATCTTACCATGAACGGCTAAGAATGCAACTGAGAACAAACCAAAGGAATTATATGTTGTGTGGATACTATAAGTTGATATAGTATAGTTAAAAGTATGGGATTCCATAGTTTTTTTCTCGTCGTTATACATAAACAAAGTATATAATTGTGTTGGGGAACGTTGCAGAAAACAAAAAAAATTCCTACGTTTCACCAAGACCGATCTATGGAGTCAACTAGCAACGAGAGGAGAGTGCATCTACATACCCTTGTAGATCGCGTGCGGAAGCATTCAAGAGAACGGGGATGATGGAGTCGTACTCGTCGTGATCCAAATCACCGATGACCTAGTGCCGAACGGACGGCACCTCCGCGTTCAACACACGTACGGAGCGGATGACGTCTCCTCCTTCTTGATCCAGCAAGGGGGAAGGAGAGGTTGATGAAGATCCAGCAGCACGACGGCGTGGTGGTGGATGCAGCAGTGATCGCAGCAGGGCTTCGCCGAGCTTCTGCGAGAGGGAGAGGTGTAGCAGGGGAGAGGGAGGCGCCAAGGCTTGAGGTGTGGCTGCCCTCCCTCCCCCCTTTATATAGGCCCCCTAGGGGGGTGCGCCGGCCCTAGGAGATGGGATCTCCTGGGGGGCGGCGGCCAAGGGGGTGGAGTACCGCCCAAGGCAAGTGGAGGCGCCCCCTCCCCTAGGGTTCCCAACCCTAGGCGCATGGGGGCCCAAGGGGGGGCGCACCAGCCCACTATGGGCTGGTTCCCCTCCCCACTTCAGCCCATGGGCCCCTCTGGGATGGGTGGCCCCACCCGATGGACCCCCGGGACCCATCCGGTGGTCCCGGTACAATACCGGTGACCCCGAAACTTTCCCGATGGCCGAAACTACACTTCCTATATATAATTCTTCACCTCCGGACAATTCTGGAACTCCTCGTGACGTCTAGGATCTCATTCAGGACTCCGAACAACTTTTGGATTACTGCATACTCATATCTATACAATCCTAGCGTCACCGAACCTTAAGTGTGTAGACCCTACGGGTTCGGGAGACAAGCAGACATGACCGAGACGACTCTCTGGTCAATAACCAACAGCGGGATCTGGATACCCATGTTGGCTCCCACATGCTCCTCGATGATCTCATCGGATGAACCACGATGTCGAGGACCTAATCAATCCCGTACTCAATTCCCTTTGTCAATCGGTACATTACTTGCCCGAGACTCGATCGTCGGTATCCCAATACCTCGTTCAGTCTCGTTACCGGCAAGTCACTTTACTCTTACAGTAATGCATGATCCCGTGATCAACCACTTGATCACACTGAGCTCATTATGATGATGCATTACCGAGTGGGCCCAGAGATACCTCTTTGTCATACGGAGTGACAAATCCCAGTCTCGATTCGTGCCAACCCAACAGACACTTTCAGAGATACCTGTAATGTACCTTTATAGTCACCCAGTTACGTTGTGACATTTGGCACACCCAAGGCACTCCTACGGCATCCGGAGTTGCACAATCTCATGGTCTAAGAAAATGATACTTGACATCCAAAAAAGCTACAACAAACGAACTACACGATCTTTGTGCTATGCTTAGGTTTGGGTCTTGTCCATCACATCATTCTCCTAATGATGTGATCCCGTTATCAATGACATCCCCATGTCCATAGCCAGGAAACCATGACTATCTGTTGATCAACGAGCTAGTCAACTAGAGTCTCACTAGGGACACATTGTGGTCTATGTATTCACACATGTATTATGATTTCCGGATAATACAATTATAGCATGAATAATAGACAATTATCATGAACAAGGAAATATAATAATCATTTTATTATTGCCTCTAGGGCATATTTCCAACAAATTGTACCTATGGTGAATTTAGCATGAGCATTAATGACATTCTAAGTATTAACCTTAAATACTTGACTGTTTTCTTAAATTGATTCAATAAGTTGGTTATGCCTATAAGTGGATTCACATTCTTTCTTTAAAATATTTACTCACTCGAGGACGCACCATATTTTGTTATGTTCTTTTGACTCAATCGCTTGGTTTTCACTAAATTAAAATAACGTGGGACATTAGTAAATATCTTGATTACCTTGTTATGCTTGCCTGGAGACTAGAGATGAAGATCACTTCTATGGAGTCAGGGACCCCAACATCTTATAAAGTTTCCTACATATCCCCACATAATTCTTAGTTATGATGTTTCATGTTTTGCTTAATTTCATGAAATCGTACAGATTCAGACACGAATGTTTAATTATGTGTTGGACTCATATGGACATAAGGAACAACTTTCATGTTTGGACTTTCTTCATTTGGCTCCATCTTCACCAAACCGATGAACTCTAAGTGCTGGTCTTGCATGGACATGTTCATATCATTTACCTACTCGAGGACGAGCAGGAATTAAGCTTGGGGATGCTTGATACGTCTCCAACGTATCTATAATTTTTTTTATTGTTCCATGCTATTATATTATCTGTTTTGGATATTAATGGGCTTATTTATACATTTTTATATTATTTTTGTGACTAACCTACTAACCCAAGGCCCAGTACAAATTATTTTTTTTCCTATTTCAGTGTTCCGCAGAAAAGGAATATCAAACGGAATGAAACCTTCAGGAGAGTTATTTTTGGAAAAAATGTGATCGTACTTGGAGTAGACGTCAAGAAAGAAACGAGGTGGCCACGAGGCAGGAGGGCGCGCATGCCCCCCTAGACGCGCCCCCCACCCTCGTGGGCCCCTCGCAGCTCCACCGACCTACTTCTTCCTTCTATATATATCCATATACCCCGAAAACATCCAGGAGCACCATGAAACCCTATTTCCACCGTCTCAACCTTCTGTACCAAAGAGATCCCATCTTGGGGCCTTTTCTGGAGCTCCGCCGGAGGGGGAATCGATCATGGAGGGCTTCTACATCAACAGCATAGCCTCTCCGATGATGTGTGAGTAGTTTACCACAGACCTTCCGTGAAGGAAATATGCCCTAGAGGCAATAATAAAGTTATTATTTATTTCCTTATATCATGATAAATGTTTATTATTCATGCTAGAATTGTATTAACCGGAAACATAATACATGTGTGAATACATAGACAAACTTAGTGTCACTAGTATGCCTCTACTTGACTAGCTCGTTAATCAAAGATGGTTATGTTTCCTAACCATGAACAAAGTGATGTTATTTGATTAACGAGGTCACATCATTAGTTGAATGATCTGATTGACATGACCCATTCCATTAGCTTAGCACCCGATCGTTTAGTATGTTGCTATTGCTTTCTTCATGACATATACATGTTCCTATGACTAAGAGATTATGCAACTCCCGTTTGCCGGAGGAACACTTTGGGTGCTACCAAACGTCACAACATAACTGGGTGATTATAAAGGAGCATTACAGGTGTCTCCAAAGGTAGATGTTGGGTTGGCGTATTTCGAGATTAGGATTTGTCAATCCGATTGTCGGAGAGGTATCTCTGGGCCCTCTCGTTAATGCACATCACTTAAGCCTTGCAAGCATTGCAACTAAATGAGTTAGTTGCGGGATGATGTATTACAGAACGAGTAAATAGACTTGCCGGTAACGAGATTGAACTAGGTATAGGAATACCGACGATCGAATCTCGGGCAACTAACATACCGATGACAAAGGGAACAACGTATGTTGTTATGCGGTCTGACCGATAAAGATCTTCGTAGAATATGTAGGAGCCAATATGGGCATCCAGGTCCCGCTATTGGTTATTGATCGGAGACGTGTCTCGGTCATGTCTGCATTGTTCTCGAACCCGTAGGGTCCGCACGCTTAAGGTTACGATGACAGTTATATTATGAGTTTATGCATTTTGATGTACCAAAGGTTGTTCGGAGTCCCGGATGTGATCACGGACATGACGAGGAGTCTCGAAATGGTCGAGACATAAAGATTGATATATTGGAAGCCTATGTTTGGATATCGGAAGTGTTCCGGGTGAAATCGGGATTTTACCGGAGTACCGGGAGGTTACCGGAACCCCCCGGGAGCTATATGGGCCTTAGTGGGTTTAGTGGAAAGGAGAAAGGGGCAGCCCAAGGTGGTTGTGCGCCTCCCCCCTTCCCCTAGTCCTATTAGGACTAGGAGAGGTGGCCGACCCCCTCTCTTTCTTTCCCCCCTCAAGGAATCCTATTCCAACTAGGATTGGGGGGGGGGGGGAATCCTACTCCCAGAGGGAGTAGGACTCTCCTGGAGCGCCACACCTTGGCCGGCCAGCCTCCCCCCTCTAGTCCTTTATATACTGAGGCAGAGGCACCCTAGAACACAAAAGTTGATCCACGTGATCTATTCCTTAGCCGTGTGCGGTGCCCCCGGCCACCATAGTCCTCGATAATACTGTAGCGGAGTTTAGGCGAAGCCCTGCTGCTGTAGTACATCAAGATTGTCACCACGCCGTCATGCTGACGGAACTCTTCCCCGACACTTTGCTGGATCGGAGTCCGGGGATCGTCATCGAGCTGAACGTGTGCTCGAACTCGGAGGTGCCGTAGTTTCGGTACTTGATCGGTTGGATCGTGAAGACGTATGACTACTTCCTCTACATTGCGTCAACGCTTCCGCAGTTGGTCTGCGTGGGTACGTAGACAATACTCTTCCCTCTCGTTGCTATGCATCACATGATCTTGCGTGTGCGTAGGAAAATTTTTGAAATTACTACGAAACCCAACAGTGGCATCAGAGCCTAGGTTATTTATGTTGATGTTATATGCACGAGTAGAACACAAGTGAGTTGTGGGCGATATAAGTCATACTGCCTACCAACATGTCATACTTTGGTTCGGCGGCATTGTTGGACGAGACGACCCGGACCAACATTACGCGTACACTTACGCGAGACCGGTTCCCCCGACGTGCTTTGCACATAGGTGGCTTGCGGGCGACTGTCTCTCCAACTTTAGTTGAACCAAGTGTGGCTACGCCCGGTCCTTGCGAAGGTTAAAACGGAGTCTATTTGACAAACTATCGTTGTGGTTTTGATGCGTAGGTGAGATTGGTTCTTACTTAAGCCCGTAGCAGCCACGTAAAACTTGCAACAACAAAGTAGAGGACGTCTAACTTGTTTTTGCAGGGCATGTTGTGATGTGATATGGTCAAGGCATGATGCTGAAATTTATTGTATGAGATGATCATGTTTTGTAACCGAGTTATCGGCAACTGGCAGGAGCCATATGGTTGTCGCTTTATTGTATGCAATGCAATCGCGATGTAATGTTTTTCTTTATTACTAAGCGGTAGTGATAGTCGTAGAAGCATAAGATTGGCGAGACGACAACGATGCTATGATGGAGATCAAGGTGTCACGCCGGTGACGATGGTGATCACGACGGTGCTTCGGAGATGGAGATCACAAGCACAAGATGATGATGGCCATATCATATCACTTATATTGATTGCATGTGATGTTTATCCTTTTATGCATCTTATCTTGCTTTTATTGACGGTAGCATTATAAGATGATCTCTCACTAAATTATCAAGAAGTGTTCTCCCTGAGTATGCATCATTGTGAAAGTTCTTCGTGCTGAGACACCACGTGATGATCGGGTGTGATAGGTTCTACGTTCAAATACAACGGGTGCAAAACAGTTGCACACACGGAATACTCAGGTTATACTTGACGAGCCAAGCATATACAGATATGGCCTCGGAACACGGAGACCGAAAGGTCGAGCGTGAATCATATAGTAGATATGATCAACATAACGATGTTCACCATTGAAAACTACTCCATCTCACGTGATGATCGGTTATGGTTTAGTTGATTTGGATCACGTAATCACTTAGAGGATTAGAGGGATGTCTATCTAAGTGGGAGTTCTTAAGTAATTAATTGAACTTAAATTTATCATGAACTTAGTCCTGGTAGTATTTTGCAAATTATGTTGTAGATCAATAGTTCGCGTTATTGCTTTCATGTGTTCATTTTGATATGTTCCTAGAGAAAATTGTGTTGAAAGATGTTAGTAGCAATGATGCGGATTGGATTCGTGATCTGAGGTTTATCCTCATTGCTGCACAGAAGAATTATGTCCTTGATGCACCGCTAGGTGACAGACCTATTACAGGAGCAGATGCAGACATTATGAACGTTTGGCTAGCTCAATATGATGACTACTTGATAGTTTAGTGCACCATGCTTAATGGCTTAGAATCAGGACTTCAAAGACGTTTTGAACGTCATGGACCATATGAGATGTTCCAGGAGTTGAAGTTAATATTTCAAGCAAATACCCGAGTTGAGAGATATGAAGTCTCCAACAAGTTCTATAGCTAAAAGATGGAGGAGAATCGCTCAACTAGTGAGCATGTGCTCAGATTGTCTGGGTACTACAATCGTTTGAATCAAGTGGGAGTTAATCTTCCAGATAAGATAGTGATTGACAGAATTCTCTAGTCACCATCACAAAGTTAGTAGAACTTCGTGATGAACTATAATATGCAAGGGATAACGGAAACAACTCCCAAGCTCTTCGTGATGCTGAAATCAATGAAGGTAGAAATCAAGAAAAACATCAAGTGTTGATGGTTGACAAGACCACTAGTTTCAAGAAAAGGGCAAAGGGAAGAAGGGGAACTTCAAGAAGAACGGCAAGCAAGTTGCTGCTCAAGTGAAGAAGCCCAAGTCTAATCCTAAGCCTGAGACTAAGTGCTTCTACTGCAAAGGGACTGGTCACTGGAAGCGGAACTATCCCAAGTGATTGGCGGATAAGAAGGATGGCAAAGTGAACATAAGTATATTTGATATACATGTTATTGATGTGTACTTTACTAGTGTTTATAGCAACCCCTCAGTATTTGATACTGGATCAGTTGCTAAGAGTAGTAACTCGAAACAGGAGTTGCAGAATGAACAGAGACTAGTTAAGGGTGAAGTGACGATGTGTGTTGGAAGTGGTTCCAAGATTGATATGATCATCATCGCACACTCCCTATACTTTCGGGATTAGTGTTGAACCTAAATAAGTGTTATTTGGTGTTTGCGTTAAGCATGAATATGATTTGATCATGTTTATTGTAATACAGTTATTCATTTAAGTAAGAGAATAAATTGTTGTTCTGTTTACATGAATAAAACCTTATATGGTTACACACCCAATGAAAATAGTTCGTTGGATCTCGATCGTAGTGATACACATAATCATAATATTGAAACCAAAAAGATGCAAAGTTAATAATGATAGTGCAACTTATTTGTGGCACTGCCGTTTAGGTCATATTGGTGTAAAGCGCATGAAGAAACTCCATGCTGATGGGATTTTGGAATCACTTGATTATGAATCACTTGATGCTTGCGAACCATGCCTCATGGGCAAGATGACTAAAACTCCGTTCTCCGGAGCGAGCAACTGACTTATTGGAAATAATACATACTGATGTATGCGGTCCGATGAGTGTTAAGGCTCACGGCAAGTATCGTTATTTTCTGAACTTCACAGATGATTTGAGCAGATATGGGTATATCTACTTGATGAAACTTAAGTCTGAAACATTTGAAAAGTTCAAAGAATTTCAGAGTGAAGTGGAAAATCATCGTGACAAGAAAATAAAGTTTTTATGATCTGATCGCAGAGACAAATATTTGAGTTATGAGTTTGGTCTTCAATTAAAACAATGTGGAATAGTTTCACAAACTCATGCCACATAAAACACCACAGCATAATGGTGTGTCCGAACGTCATAACCGTACTTTATTGGATATAGTGCAATCTATGATGTATCTTACTGATCTACCACTATCGTTTTGGGGTTATGCATTAGAGACAGCTGCATTCACGTTAATAGGGCACCATCTAATCCGTTGAGACGACGCCTTATGAACTGTGGTTTGGCAAGAAACCAAAGTTGACGTTTCTTAAAGTTTGGGGTTGTGATGCTTATGTGAAAAAGTTTCATCCTGATAAGCTCAAACCCAAATCGGAAAAATGCGTCTTCATAGGATACCCTAAAGAAAATGTTGGGTACACCTTCTATCACAGATCCGAAGGCAAGATATTCGTTGCTAAGAATGGATCCTTTCCAGAGAAGGAGTTTCTCTTGAAAGAAGTGAGTGGGAGGAAAGTAGAAAACTTGATAAGGTAATTGTACCTTCTCCTTTATTGGAAAGTAGTTCATCACAGAAATTTGTTCCTGTGACTCCTACACCAATTAGTGAGGAAGCTAATGATGATGATCATGTAACTTCAGATCAAGTTACTACCGAACCTCGTAGGTAAACCAGATTGAGATCCGCACCAAAGTGGTACGGTAATCCTGTTCTGGAGGTCATGTTACTTGACCATAACGAACCTACGAACTATGAGGAAGCGATGATGAGCCCAGATTCCGCGAAATGGTTTGAGGCCATGAAATCTGAGATATGATCCATGTATGAGAACAAAGTATGGACTTTGATGGATTTGCCCGATGATCGGCAAGCCATAAAAATAAATGGATCTTCAAGAGGAAGACGGACGCTGATAGTAGTGTTATTATCTACAAAGCTAGAATTGTCGCAAAAGGTTTTCGACAAGTTCAAGGTGTTGACTACGATGAGAGATTCTCACTCGTATCTATGCTTAAGTCTGTTCGAATCATGTTAGCAATTGCCGCATTTTATGAAATCTAGCAAATGGATAAACAAAACTGCATTCCTTAATAGATTTATTAAAGAAGAGTTGTATATGATACAACCAGAAGGTTTTGTCAATCCTAAGGTGCTAACAAAATATGCAAGCTCCAGCGATCCATCTATGGACTGGTGCAAGCATCTCGGAGTTGGAATATACGCTTTGATAAGTTGATCAAAGCATATAGTTTTATACAGACTTGCGATAAAGCCTATATTTACAAGAAAGTGAGTGGGAGCACTACAACATTTCTGATAAGTATATGTGAATGACATATTGTTGATCGGAAATAATGTAGAATTATTCTGCAAAGCATAAAGGAGTATTTGAAAGGAATTTTTCAAAGAAAGACCTCGGTAAAGCTGCTTACATATTGAGCATCAAGATCTATAGAGATAGATCAAGACGCTTGATAAGTTTTTTCAATGAGTACATACCTTGACAAGATTTTGAAGTAGTTCAAAATGGAACAGTCAAAGAAAGAGTTCTTGCCTGTGTTGCAAGGTGTCAAATTGAGTAAGACTCAAAGCCCGACCACGGCAGAAGATAGAAATAGAATGAAAGTCATTCCCTATGCCTCAGCCATAGGTTCTATAAAGTATGCCATGATGTGTACCAGATCTATTGTATACCCTACACTATGTTAAGCAAGGGAGTACAATAGTGATCTAAGAGTAGATCACTAGACAGCGGTCAAAATTATCCTTAGTGGAATAAGGAAATATTTCTCAATTATGGAGGTGACAAAAAGGTTCGTCGTAAAAGGTTACGTCGATGCAAGTTTTGACACAGATCTGGATGACTCTAAGTCTCGATCTAGATACATATTGAAAGCGGGAGCAATAAGCTAGAGTAGCTCCGTGCAGAGCATTGTTGACATAGAAATTCGCAAAATACTTACGGATCTGAATGTGACAGACCCGTTGACTAAAATTATCTCACAAGCAAAACATGATCACACCTTAGTACTCTTTGGGTGTTAATCACATAGCGATGTGAACTAGATTACTGAATCTAGTAAACCCTTTGGGTGTTGATCACATATCAATGTGAACTATGGGTGTTAATCACATGGTGATGTGAACTATTGCTGTTAAATCACATGGCGATGTGAACTAGATTATTGACTCTAGTGCAAGTGGGAGACTGAAGGAAATATGCCCTAGAGGCAATAATAAAGTTATTATTTATTTCCTTATATCATGATAAATGTTTATTATTCATGCTAGAATTGTATTAACCGGAAACATAATACATGTGTGAATACATAGACAAACTTAGTGTCACTAGTATGCCTCTACTTGACTAGCTCGTCAATCAAAGATGCTTATGTTTCCTAACCATGAACAAAGTGATGTTATTTGATTAACGAGGTCACATCATTAGTTGAATGATCTGATTGACATGACCCATTCCATTAGCTTTGCACCCGATCGTTTAGTATGTTGCTATTGCTTTCTTCATGACATATACATGTTCCTATGACTATGAGATTATGCAGCTCCCGTTTGTCGGAGGAACACTTTGGGTGCTACCAAACATCACAACGTAACTGGGTGATTATAAAGGAGCATTACAGGTGTCTCCAAAGGTAGATGTTGGGTTGGCGTATTTCGAGATTAGGATTTGTCAATCCGATTGTCGGGGAGGTATCTCTGGGCCCTCTCGGTAATGCACATCACTTAAGCCTTGCAAGCATTGCAACTAAATGAGTTAGTTGCGGGATGATGTATTACTGAACGAGTAAAGAGACTTGCCGGTAACGAGATTGAACTAGGTATAGGAATACTGACGATCGAATCTCGGGCAAGTAACATACCGATGACAAAGGGAACAACGTATGTTGTTATGCGGTCTGACCGATAAAGATCTTCGTAGAATATGTAGGAGAAAATATGGGCATCCAGGTCCCGCTATTGGTTATTGACCGGAGACGTGTCTCGGTCATGTCTGCATTGTTCTCGAACCCGTAGGGTCCGCACGCTTAAGGTTACGATGACAGTTATATTATGAGTTTATGCATTTTGATGTACCGAAGGTTGTTCGGAGTCCCGGATGTGATCACGGACATGACGAGGAGTCTCGAAATGGTCGAGACATAAATATTGATATATTGGAAGCCTATGTTTGGATATCGGAAGTGTTCCGGGTGAAATCGGGATTTTACCGGAGTACCGGGAGGTTACCGGAACCCCCCGGGAGCTATATGGGCCTTAGTGGGCTTTAGTGGAAAGGAGAAAGGGGCAGCCCAAGGTGGCTGTGCGCCTCCCCCCTTCCCCTAGTCCTATTAGGACTAGGAGAGGTGGCCGGCCCTCTCTCTCTCTCTTTCCCCCCTCAAGGAATCCTATTCCAACTAGGATTGGGGGGGGGGGGGAATCCTACTCCCAGAGGGAGTAGGACTCTCCTGGCACGCCACACCTTGGCCGGCCAGCCTCCCCCCCTCTAGTCCTTTATATACTGAGGCAGAGGCACGCTAGAACACAAAAGTTGATCCACGTGATCTATTCCTTAGCCGTGTGCGGTGCCCCCAGCCACCATAGTCCTCGATAATACTGTAGCGGAGTTTAGGCGAAGCCCTGCTGCTGTAGTACATCAAGATTGTCATCACGCCGTCGTGCTGACGGAACTCTTCCCCGACACTTTGCTGGATCGAAGTCCGGGGATCGTCATCGAGCTGAACGTGTGCTCGAACTCGGAGGTGCCGTAGTTTTGGTACTTGATCGGTTGGATCGTGAAGACGTACGACTACTTCCTCTACGTTGCGTCAACGCTTCCGCAGTCAGTCTGCGTGGGTACGTAGACAATACTCTCCCCTCTCGTTGCTATGCATCACATGATCTTGCGTGTGCGTAGGAAATTTTTTGAAATTACTATGAAACCCAACATTCCGGTCCATAGTTATTAGCTAGATGGCTTCTTCTCTCTCTTTGGATCTCAATACAATGTTCTCCTCGATCTTCTTGGAGATCTATTGGATGTAACTCTTTTTGTGGTGTGTTTGTCGAGATCCGATGAATTGTGGGTTTATGATCAAGTTTATCTATGAACAATATTTGATTCTTCTCTGAAATCTTTTATGTATGATTGGTTGTCTTTGCAAGTCTCTTCGAATTATCAGTTTGGTTTGGCCTACTAGATTGATTTTTTTCCAATGGGAGAAGTGCTTAGCTTTGGGTTCAATCTTACGGTGTCCTTTCCCAGTGACAGCAGGGGCAGCAAGGCATATATTGTATTGTTGCCATCGGGGATAAAAAGATGGGGTCTATATCATATTGCTTGAGTTTATCCCTCTACATCATGTCATCTTGCCTAATGTGTTACTCTGTTCTTATGAACTTAATACTCTAGATGCATGCTGGATAGCTGTTGATGTGTGGAGTAATAGTAGTAGATGCAGAATCGTTTCGGTCTACTTGTCGCGGACGTGATTCCTATATACATGATCATGCCTAGATATTCTCATAATTATGCACTTTTCTATCAATTGCTCGACAGTAATTTGTTCACCCACCGTAATACTTATGCTATCTTGAGAGAAGCCACTAGTGAAACATATGACCCCCGGGTCTATCTTTTATCATATAAGTTTCCAATTTATTTTATTTTGCAATCTTTACTTTCAATCTATATCATAAAAATACCAAAAATATTTATCTTATTATTATTATCTCTATCAAATCTCACTCTCGTAAGTGACCGTTAAGGGATTGAAAACCCCTTTATCGCGTTGGTTGCGAGGTTCTTATTTGTTTGTGTAGGTACGAGAGACTTGCGTCTAGTCTCCTACTGGATTGATACCTTGGTTCTCAAAAACTAAGGGAAATACTTACGCTACTTTGCTGCATCACCCTTTCCTCTTCAAGAAAAAACCAACGCAATGCTCAAGAGGTAGCATGTATCAAGCATAACAACTAGATGACATGAAATGATGGTTTATGTTTTTTCTGTCACCATTAAATGTACTCATTTTTCCTCCCAGGTCACCCACTCACCCGCACTTTGCCTCATTTCGTGACCTCCTTGCCGCTATGCCTCTTATTAGCCTACCCTACCACTATTTCCATCACAAGGGACGAGTCTCTTGCGATCTATGTTGGTGTTGTGTCCTTTGGCATGAACCCTGTCTCATTGGAAAAATAAATAAGCGGTAGTGTTCTCATCACTTCAACAACAATTATCTCAACTGCTTATTTATCTTTAATCAATTAGCTAGCACTCGTAGGCAGATTTTTAGAACAACAGAACATAACTCACACACAAGGAAGCTTTAAATTTCAATAGTTGCTTAGCTTCTAACCTTTTAAATCTTATAGATATTGTCAGCTATAATAAATTAACATGATCACACACCTCATGAATTTATAAGACTCTTGAAAGTTTCTCTGACATGCAATGCGTGCACTACATAATAGCTTTGTTAAAGAGAGATAACCCACATTAAAAGTAAATGATAAGCCCTTCGCGAAGAAGTGGGGATTGTCATGCGTTTTTCTATTGAGTTCTCAAGAGTTTGATGAGTTGGAACCGTATTTTCCGTTGTCCTTATGATGGTGCCTATCATGAAGAACTTTAATTCCCATGCTATAAAAACTCAAACATGAATATTTTTAGTTGATCATTTGAGATGACTACGACGGTGAAAATTTAGTTGAAATGGCTTACTCTGCCAACTTGGTAGCTATAGTCCCTCACGAAGGTTAGTAGAAAGAAGAGAAACAGCAATGCAATAGCGCAAGCAGTCAGTCACATGCCGAGAATATTCGAGATCTTGCGAAGGAAAGGGTTTGGGGATACCTGGCTGAGATGGATTGCAATTTTATTGCAGTCAGCTACCACCAAGGTGTTAGTGAATGGTGTCCCGGGAAGGAGTTTTGCTCACGCGTGTGGCTTAAGGCAGGGGGATCCCATCTCTCCCCTGCTCTTTGTCATTGCAATGGAAGCCTTAACAGCAATGTTCTCCAAGGCCACGAAGGTAGGTACTGTGAGCTCTTTCAATAGAGTTTCGGCTACACAGAGGTTATCTATCTATGCGGACGACGTGGCATTGTTCATCAGACCCACCGTGGCCGATCTGAACTTTGTGCGAGTTGCGCTGGACATCTTTGGAGAAGCATCCGGATTGAAAGTCAACTACAGAAAATCCCTCGCTATACTCATCCGTGGATCTGAGATAGACCGCAACCGTGTGACTGGGATTTTGCAGTGTCGCATTGAAGACTTTCCCTGCAAGTACTTGGGAATCCAACTGTCCATATCGCTGCTGATAAAGCCGGATTGGCAGCCCATGCTGGATCGTGTGCGTCACTACGTCCCGGCCTGGCAGCGCGGCCTGATCCAGCGGCCGGGGAGACTAATCCTAGTCAAGTCAGTTATCGCTGCTCGGCCGATGCATCACCTCATGATCCTGGACGCACCACAATGGGTTTACGAAGACATTAACACCTGGCTCAGGTCCTTCTTTTGGGCAGGAAAGGAAAAATCTCATGGGGGGCAGTGACTGGTGGCGTGGAACTTGATCTGTCGGCCGTACAACCTTGGAGGTCTGGGAGTTAAGAACCTAAAGTTACAGGCACTTGCTCTTCGAGTGCGATGGGAATGGCTCCGAAGAACGGATGAAGGGCACCCATGGCAGGGACTGAAGCTCATTATCGATGATGAGGCACGGGAGGTCTTTGATAGTCTAGTTTCCATATCAGTTGGGGATGGCAAGAGGATCTTGTTTTGGAAGGACAGGTGGATCAATGGACGTACTGCGGCTGAAATCGCGCCAACCATCACAACTGTGGTACCCACTCGGAAGAACACACGCACGGTCCATCAGGCACTCGGGGAAATGAGATGGGAGCTTGATATCCCAGATGGACTCTCCTTCACGATGCAAATGCAGCTCCACATGCTACAGCGGGCGATATCCCTGGTGGACAGGGATGAGCATCGACAGGACAAATTTACCTGGCCGGCAGACATCACAGGAGGGTATACCGCAAAATCTACCTACAAGCGACTGTGCATGGGACAGACTTCCTTCGAGCCTGCATCATACATTTGGAAGTGTTGAGCGCCACTGAAATGCAAAATATTCATCTGGCTAGCGGTACAATATCGTGTCTGGACATCGGACCGTAGAGCACGGCACGGCTTGCAGGACCACGCTTCCGTGTGCTTCACTTGCAACGGAGACGAAGATAACGTGGAGCATATTTTGATGCAGTGTGCATACGCTCGTGAAACATGGCACTTGATCCTGGAGCACTACAGAATGGATATCCCAAACCCCACCCCGCAGAACACTTTGGTGAAATGGTGGGCGGTAGCTAGGCAGAGCTTCCACAGGAGGGAAAGGAGAGGTTTTGACTCCCTCACTCTCATCACTACCTGGTCCTTATGGAAACAGAGGAACGCTCGGGTGTTTGGGAGAATCGCTCAGCAGAGGAACCCAACACAACTGACAGCTGACATTATTGACGAAATTAACGAGTGGAAGCAGGCTGGAGCAGGAGGGCTGCATAGATTAGAGAGAGAGTAGCTTGTAGGCTTTGTAGGTGTGGGTGTTGGTGGTGTCTCCTCGCCGTTGTTCGCAGCGGTGGGAACCTCTTGTAAATTGACTTGCTTTCTCCTATAAAAATATGGTACGCCATTGGCGTACTCTCGAAAAAAAAACATCCAAGATGGTAAAGTCGTGACCCCCAAAAAGATAATTCTATAAGATCTGAATTATTGTATTGGAATTTATAATAAGGAAAAGAAAAGAAAAAGAAAAAAATATCATGTAATCTCTTTATCATATAGCCTCACACCAATAGATACATTGAAAATATTTCTCTGAAGGAGAAAATAGCACACTTTGCATGTAAAATAGCTCTCAAGAGATACATAAAACATGTAGCTCTCCAGGATTAGATTCAACAGCACAGAGGTGTCAAGGACGCCCTACATAGTCTGATTGTTGGTAGTTCCCCAACTGTTGCTCTCCTCGTCATTGCCTCTCTTGGGTATATGGCGATCCCAAGGTCCAGGAATATCCAAAGGAGAAGTGTTCTCTACTCCAAAATTGTGAATTAAGTTGTAGTAAGGGTTTCTGTACAACCTTGCTGATGATTTGGGTGTCAGCCGATAGCTTGATGATTTGACTCTCCAAGAGGTTGGGATGGCAGAGACTCCGGTGACCGTGGTTGACGGAGGTTGAGATACTTGAGCTTCTGATCCTTCAGCGAAGACTGCCGAGTTTCTGTGAGTTCCATCTTCACCCTTGGTCTCCATCTTCCACACTTCTTCATCCCCATTGCGATCATCACCTCTCTTCTCATTGGATCCGGAAGAAGCCATGATGACTAAAAACCCTTGTAAAATGCTGGTAGGAAAAGGGTCGAAACAAGATAGAAGAGAAAAGGCACAGTACGTATTTCGCAACGGGTGGAAATGGGAAGGAAAGAAGTCACAAGGTTGGTGTAAGCGTGTACCTTGCAGCCGTGACAGCAGGAACGGAAGGCCGCGTTGGCGAGTCCCTGGTCGCAGGCCAGGCACAGCACCACAGTACTTACTTTGGTCTCTGAATTTTATGCCCAGCACACAGCAGCCAAACACAAACACAAACGAAAAATGTGTACGTAAGGTTCGGTAGATCTAGGAAGCGAAGATGCGAAGAGAATGTACGTAAACGCCATGGATCCATGCTGATGTACCTGGCTGGTGTTGGAGGTCCTCCGGGAGGGCAGGTGACGGCCGGAAGATTTCTGCAGCAAAGAAATGGAGCGTGGTGACTATTTATTTGGTGGGAGGCGAGGGAAGAGAGATGAAAATGGAAAGAAACCATGCAGGCCGAGCGTGCGTACATGGCCAATTTGAAACTAGACTTGCCTGAGTTTCTTTCCATGGATGGCTATTGATCCAAGACGAGTTTTCACAAGTTTTCTTTCCGTGCTCACCTGATACGAGTGGCCGGCATCTACTAGGGCCCGCCCCTATAGTGTCTTTCCAATTTTTATTCATAGGGTTTATTTATATTGACTCCTGTATGGTTATATTTCAACCTCAAACTTTTCTCATGATTAATAAACATCACTGTAAGCGAAATGTTCGGATTTAGCCATTTTTTGAGTTGGTTTGCTATTTTCGAAGCATTAATTGTTTTTTCCGGCCACTAAGAGCATCTACAACCAGACCTCCTATATCCGCCCCAAACGCCCGGGCGGCCTGCTGGGTCACTGATCAGATGCAAAAACCGCACCCAACTAGACCTCGCAAATCCCCCCCAAACGCCCAGACTGACCGGGAATCCCCTTATCCGACCCATATCATGAGTCAGGTATGGGGACGCTCGGATGCACCTGGACGCTCCGGCCACGTAGGACTGACCGCAGGGGCCCGCGTCAATTTGCATATCTCCGCCCCCACCCCCCTTGCCCGACCAGCCCTCTCATCTTTTTTTTTTCTTGCTCGTCTACACAGCTGCCACTGGAGTTCCGCCACCATCTTTGCATCACCATCGTCCCCAACCCAGGGCTTCGCCACCGGAAGCCCCTACCCACATTGGACCGTTCTGCAACCGATGAAGGTCGCCACCACCGGACGTCACCCCAGTACGTCTAACTCTTCCCTATATACACCTCGTGCTCTAGTTGTTCAACGAAATGTCCAAGACATTTTTTTTCTTTTGGTCTCTACTTGTAGGTCACCGATGGATTCATCATGGAATGATGGCTATGGGAACCCCGACCATGACGAATTAATATTCAACTAGTTCATCGCCTCATCAGATTCGGACGACAAAGATGCCGAAATGATGATGATGATGATGATGAGCATCCAAGAGGAGATGGAGAGGCAGAGGAGCATGTGCTGAACTTCAAGGGCTCTATGAAGGGCCGGAGAGTTATTCCCGGGTATACCTGGCCATGGGAAGCCCGGCCCGGCCCGGCCCGACGTTGCTCCCGGGCCGGGCTCGGGCCTAGATTTTGAGCCCGAAGGCCGGGCCCGGGCCCGTCATTTTCGCACTTTTCTAAAGGTCGGGCCGGGCCGGGCTCGGGCCCAGAAAACAGGCCCGATGACCGGGCCGGGCCTGGGTTTTTTGCGTCGGGCTTGGCCCGGCCCGGCCTGAGGTATGGCCAGGTATATTCCCGGGATAGGATTTCCGGTGCATAGCTTCTATACACGGATTACGTACTTCACGGCAGACCAAACATACATGAAGGTTTTTTTGACTTCGCTTCCGAATGAGCAGAAAATTGTTCTTGCGTGTAGTGACAGTCATGGAGAGGGCTAATGACAACATCAAGCCGAGGAAGGATTTTTGCGGACGACATTCTTCCGCTCCTCTGCAGAAATGCATGGCTGCTCTCAAGATGCTTGCTTATGGGAAGAACGCATATGCAAATTGTGTTGTCATCAACACCAAAACACTTAAGGTGGGAAATGCCCTTTCATCGAGGAAGGTGGAGGAAGTTTGGGGTGGTGCTTGATCCGGCAGTAGATGTCACCGGCGAGGTCAGGCGTAGTCGTGGGATGGTGGGGCAGCTCCTCGCGGCAGCTCGAGCTCGACCTCGAATGGGGGGGCGAGGTAGGCTAGGGTTTGAGGGCGGGGTCGGCTTTGATAGCCCTAGGACGGCAAATTGGGCGGCACGACGATCGCCGCGCCATGAATGTGGGAGGAGAGGCTTCCCCTCATTTGTACTGAGAAGGGAATGTGGTGGATGCATTATTGAGCCTCGAGGGCAAGTATATAAGTATATATGGTTGGAGGACACGAAGCCTCTCCTAGAGATAAGATAGAAATCGTATAGAAAGAGTACATTCAATCTTAACAAATCCTAGCCTACCATAATCTATACTCCAACACTCTTCTCAAAGCAAATTTGGTCGTGTCGGTATGTTCTATTTGTTGGCACTAAAGGTTTGGAAGGAAGGCTAGGCAGGTGTTAATTCCTCAAAGATAATTTTTTTTAGGGATTAAAGCATTATGAAGGAAGGACAAAAGATGGTGTGAGGTCACACAACTCCACAGTGACGAAGGCCACGTAGCAACAGAATAGCACGTTACAAAGCGAGTCTCGCTCGTCACAGTACAAGTTCAGGAATACAGTACGTACGTACGTACACATTATCTTACAGATCCTGGTGCCCAGCCAGTGAATGCAGCCACTGCAACAAACAAACAATCACACCCAACACACGGCCACAACATTGTCGAGCACCGATCCTCTTTATTTATTTCTTAACAGAAGCTGCTCTGCTCCCGAATCATCGCGTCCATGGCGTCGCTGCTCAGCGGCCAGATCACTTGGTCGCGATGAACAGCCCCCACTTCTGCTCGCCGGCGGAGCTCCGCTTCAGCTTCGCGCTCCAGCCGTTGACGATGTCGTCGTAGTCCTCCTGGGTGAAGTCCGCCAGGAAGGCCTCCTTGTTCTTCTCTGTCTCGCCCAGCTCCCTCTCCAGGACCCTCAGGAACTGAAATGACCAAGCATACGACCGTGATGCTCATGTTAGTTGCTGAAGACATTCTTACATTTTTCAAATCAACGTGGAAGAAAAGAGTAGGATTCAGGAAGTGCATGACAATGGCAGAGGAGTGGATTCAAAGGGGAAGATGATAACCTGGTCGGTGCGGTCTTCGGCGACAACATCGTGGAAACCGGCATCCTCAAGCATCTGGGTTTCATGTGCAAAACAGAGGTTAGGAGCTTAGGATAGTTTGCTTCTCTGAAACAAATCTGCCAAAATGACTAGATTGATCTGGTTGATATGATTTTCTTTTCTTGAGAAGAAGCTAACCTTCCCATAGGTCTTCACATCATGGAGGTCATAGCCTCTCTGCTTGATGTACGCAGCGAATTCCTCTGATGGTGTGCCAGGGCTCCTGCAGTAGTCACTGATCAGCACTTTGCCCCCAGGCTTGAGCCACTTGAAGAAGTTTCTGAACAGAGCAGGTTTGTCCTGTACAACCAAGTGCACCACTTGTCAGAACCATTTATATGCAATGATTTCCAATCATCTGCAGCATATACACTAAAATGAGTTTACAAATGAGTTACAATCTTTGCAGTAAAACATACTTGGATGTGGAGGATGGTGTCACGGCTGTAGATGACATCAAACGTGTTCTCTGCATATTCCTTGGTGGTGCAGTCAGCAACCTCAAACTCAACCGAGCACGAGCGCCCGATGGCACGCTCGATCGCGAACGAAACCATGTTGATGGAAAGATCGATGCCGAGGACATGGACATCATAGGTTTCAGCCATGTAGAAGTCGCCTCCTCCGATGCCACACCCAACATCGAGCACCTTCTGGCCAGCTTTCAGATCCAGCTTGTCCACAAATTCCTTTGTGGTCTCTGTTGTTTTATGACAGAAACATGATTATTGACAGTGTATGGTGTAGAAAACCACTGAATTTTTAGTGTTTTCTCCAAGAAATAATGAGTGAAATTTAGTCATTTGCCAACGAAGTTATGCAACTCACCGAATCCACCGGTGCTAACATAACCTTCCCCAAACACACGCTCATAACGCAAGATTCCAGTGGATTTGTACTGCACATTGTCCAGGAATCTCTGAAAGCCTTTGTCTTCTGTGCACTTGACCTTCTCCCATAGCCAGCATATCTTAGAAGCGCAAGGTTAAATCAGTAATTTGGCTTAAACAACACCGATATGAACAAATGATTTTGGTACATAAAAGGAAAGGAAAGTACCTGGTTCTGGTTCTTCTTGCTTTTCACATAAGCTCCAATGCACTTGGAAGTTACCAGAGAAAGCTCAAAGGAATTCCCCTCTTGGTCATAGGAGTGGCATTCCTTAAACACCTATTTACAATAAAAAATAATTAGATACCATGTCCATAACGAAAGAGCATTATTGCTTTTCAGTATCCCTGGATATGAAAATATTAACATGATGCTGCCTGCCATAAGGAACAATTCAGTAATTTAATTTATTTGTTATCTTCCAAAATGATTAAGGTGATTTTTCCTATCAAGCTAGAGATGCAATGCCCCAGCCATTAAATCAGGTTTGAATTAAGGAAATATGCCTAAAAGATGACAGAAAATTGTAGCAAATGGAAGCAGATTACAGGGGGAAAAAACAGTTAAGAATTACTAGAGTGCTAACCTTGGTGTAAAACCTCGGCTCCCGGTAATGCGTCGGGTTCACTTTCCTCTTGGAATCCCCCGACTGGTGGAAGCAGGATTCCCTGATGAAAATATGGCCACCAGGCTTCAGCCACTTCACGATCCTGCCAATCAGCTTCTCAACCTACAGCACAAGGCAGTGACAGTCATAATTTGCAACCGTTGTACCAAAAAGTAACAAAAAAGTTGCATCTGTTCACTGTCACAGAAAAGGTTCCGTCTGTTTCTGTAATCATGAGTGCCATTCACAAGTTGGGTCTGATCTTAATTACCTCCTCGTCGTTGAGGTACATGAGGAGCCAGTTGGAGAAGACGATGTCGATGGAGTTGTCCTCGATCTTGAGCTCCGGCGAGGTCACGTCGGCGCACATGAAAGTGATGTTCTTGTAGATGTCCCCATTGATCTCCTCGTTCTGCAACAACACCGAGCGGCAGCAGATCAGATCAGATCATCAGAGGGGAGTGCCAAGGCAAGCATATGGACTCTGTTTGTTGAGGCAAGAAAGCTCACCTTCTTGATGACGCTGTCGATGAAGTCGAGCGCGATGACGTGGCCGGCCTCCTTGGCCAGCTCGCCGGTGAAGCGGCCGATGCCGGCGCCGAGCTCCAGCACCGTCTTGCCCGCGTACGACGGCAGGATGGCCAGCACCTGCAGCAGAGCAGAGCAGATCCACAGCATAAGCAAGCTACAATGGAAACAAGAACCAGTGTGCGTGCCAAAAGTTTAGACAAATCATGGTGGATGGAGCTGTGTCCATCCAGCGACCCACCCCTTGGTGGTCCGTTTGGAGCTCGAGCTCCTCCAGCTCTGCCAGTCTCTCCTCCTTGCTACCCTGCCCTGCCCCCTGCCCGCTCAAGCTCATCTCTCTCGACCCTACGGCGGCCGGCACTGACTGCTCCTTGGTACCCTGCCCAGCCCCCTGCTCGCTCATGGTTCCCTCTCTCTCTCTCGATCCCACGGTGGCCGGCGCGAGTGGTGCGGCGAGTGAGAGTGGCAGCGGGAGCAGGGCGATGATATGGCCGTGATTCACGATGGTGACGACGATATATATGGTACCACCATGCGGTCCTCCGCTCGGGGCAGTGGCCACTGGGGAGCTGAAAGAGCAAGGGAATCATCGTCGCGGGCGGAAAAGGACACGCCGGAGTTGGTGGAGGCGGGTCCAGCGGTGATAGTTTATATGAGGAATCGGTTTGCGCTGCGTGCTTTTCAGTTTTAAAATAACTGAATTTGTTACATGCCACGCACGCTATGGGTATGCAGCTACTATGAGCCACTTATATATATACATATACATAGAAAATATCCTTCGTTCCCGATCCCGATGCATGCCACGCCATACTTTTGGCCTTGAACTGACCATGGTGCCCCTCTACGACTGCTTTGTGATAATTATTGGCTGCATATTTCTGGAGTGATGATCATTGTATATGACGTTCTCGTGCTCTGTTCTTGTTAATGGAAAGTGGGGTGGATGCCATTTTGGAAGAAGAAGAAGAAGAAGAAGAAGAAGATGGTAAGGTGCCAATTCCGTATGTGGCCATGAATCTCTTCTGTTGATCCAACATTTTCACCACTCACTTTCACTTAGTTCCCCACATACACATCCACTAAACCAGAGCAAATAAGTGAGAGTGGCAAGATTTTCAGTTCAGTTCAGGCTCAGTAGTGAGTGGCGCATTCAGATATTCTCTGCAAGTGGATGGTGCTGAGGTCGTGTGATCATTTATTTACATCAAAATATTAGTAGGTTATAGAGTGTCATTTTATAGTAGTAGCACCCATAGCTCCACGTGTCCACTAGCAGTCACAAAATACAAAATCAGATCACCGTCCGAATTCGACGACTTGACTAGCCATGTTTATTTATGAACTAGATCTTCACATTAACAAGCTATATATGGTTAATATTAGATGAGTTGGATTTTTGTAATCATGGTGGAAATGGGCACCGGCGATTCCCCACATAGCAGCCCAGTGCTCCACTGCCATTGGTTTACCTGTCAACCTTTTTTCAGAGGAAAAAGGTGATTTAGCCCTGCTGCTTTCAGAGACCCGACAGATAACTACCTATCATAAGCCTTGTATAATCAAATCAAACTACCTATCAGCCTTTTTAGGGAGCTCCTGGCTCTTATATGGAAAGTCGAGATTCGAAGCTGACTGCTTCCGCAAAAAAAGAAAAAGAAATCCAACTGACACGCCAAAAAGAAAAGAAAAGAAAAAATAATAATTTTCAGCATGTGGGCCTCTGGTCCAGCACTTGGATGTTAGTAACGTTCTCGGCCACCCGTCGTTTGGGCCGAAACGAATGGCCGTCGCCGTCAGGCGGTCGCCATCTGGGCTCCTTTTTTCTCGGTGGCAGAACGCCACGCCACAACACAACAGTACTGGTGTCTAAAAAAACAGTACTACGATCGTACGAAAATGACCACCCAAAAAAAAGGAACAAACATATATCATCATTTATTATGAATTTCTTGTGTCCGTGCCACGCGTACGTATCATCACAAGAATGGATGTACGGCGAGGATCCTCAAAAAAAGAGGATGTAGGGCGAGATTAATCTGGCAGCACCGGAATGGATGCGATGCGACAAGAAGAAGGATGATTGGTGGTATATACAGTACCTCGGGCCTCTCCTCCTTGTCGAGGTCCTTGGCGCGGGAGTCGAGCATCATGGACTCCACGGTGAGGTCCTTGGAGTGCTCCTCCCAGTAGCTCTTCTGCACCTTGCGCTCCACCTCCCCGAACACTGCACGCACGCACATAATCAGTCAACCCATCGGCCACACCATCGAGGTTCGTCAACGCCGGCATCACCGTCCGACGACGAACAACAAAGACGAGATCCGGCATGGGCTTACCATTCTCCACGACGGTGATGGTGTCCATCTTCTTCTCTCGTTTCGAAGTTTTTTCAGAGGCGGAAGGAAGGGAGCAGGGCAGGCAGGGGGAGCGTCGTCGTTTCAAAGGTGTGAGCGTGAGCTGTGGTGTGTGTTTGTTGTTAAGAAGGTGTGAGGCCGGGGGTGGCGGTGGGGTTCAGTTTAGGCGCCCTCGACGGCGAGGCGGGATCGGGAGAAGCCGCGGGAGCGGCGGTTGTTGGAGAGGCCCCTCTGTTGCATGCACCAACGCGCAGCCCTCGAGAGCCGGAAACCTCCTGCCCGACGCCGCCTGCTGCTGCGGAGGAGGAGGAGGTTCCAACTTCCAACTCTGAACGAGCGACCGAACGACCAGGGAGTGGGGCGACAAGAGAGAGTGTGTGTGTGTGTGTGTGTGTGTGTGTGTGTGCGCCTGTGCTGTGCGGTTGCTGATCTGCGGCGAACGGGTCGCGGGTTTTATAGCCGCGCCGGGCGTCGCGGCGGGGGGTGCGCCGCGCCTCTTGCGGTGGCGAGTGGCGACTGGCGAGGACGAAGCGAAACGAATCCCCCGCTGGATCTGGGTGGGCTCCGGCCCGGGCCCGCTTCTCTTGGATCGGGTGTTGTCTGCTGTCGCGGGGCCGGGATGAAATAGGCCGGGTGGCGCCGTGCGGGTGCGCGACTTGTCGCTCCGCCTTTGTTTCTCTCTCTCTCTCTCTGGTTGGTGGTGCCCGTCGCTCTCGCTCTATCGACCACGGCCGCGGCGAGCAGGGGAGGGGAGGGGATGAGAGGTGGCGAGGCGAGTGAAGGGACGAGCGGGGGAATCTCTTGGGCTCGCCAATGGGCAATGGCCGGGCCGACGGAGCAGTGTGGTGGGTGGCGCCGTGACAGTGAGCGCGGCTATGGCGATAGTGCTATGCCGGGCCAAGACGAGCGACGGAGGGAGGCCACACCACATGCATTGCTATCGCCCGCACTGGCGCTTACGACGGAAGTTTTACCTAGCCTAGCAGTGCCGTGTGTCACGTTGCTTCGTTTCCTCTGCTGGGTGAAACTGGCTGCCGACCAAATTCCGTGCCAAATTAGGAGCATCTACGGTCGGGCGCCCCGAACCGATCTCAAACGTCCGGACGGTTCATCTGGTCACTGATCGGCCACAAAAACATCATCCAGTCGGGCGCCTCAAACGGGTCTCAAACGTCCGGACTGGTCGGCACCCCTCATATCCAACCTAAATATGAGGTGGGTATGGGGCCTCCGGACGCGTCCGCTATGGTCGACGTCGAACTGACGATGGAAAACCCGGCAGTCCGACGGACACCTCTTCCGTTGCCGCGGTGTGAACGCCGCGTGGCGCCGTTCCGGCTTGCCGCTCAAGGCCAAATCCGGTTGTTTAAGCCGGCCGGCGTCCCCCAACCCTAACCAACCCACCTCCTTCCTCTCTGCACAGCCACCCAAGCCCGTCCGCCTCCTCTCCCCCGCTCTCCCACGCTCTCCAGCATTGCCATGGTCCGGCACAAGATCACGACGTATGCTATGCTAATGCCGGAGCGCCAGAGGCAGATCACGGAGGAGATTCAGGCGAGGCGCGCCGCCCGCATCGCTACCGGGCTACCTCCGGACTCGCCGGAGCCGGAGGAGGAGGAGGAGGAGAGAGAAGCTACCGGAGCCAATGAAGGTGGCGGATCCGGAGGAGGAGGAGGCGGAGCAGCCTGCTCCGGGGTTCACCATGGTGGAGGCAGAGGTCGAGTTCGTCGTTGCCCAAGACGCTGAGATGGCTGAGCAGCAGGCCGTCCTGGAGTCCATCCAGGATGAAGCCTATGTGGAGGCCAATTGGCGGTTCCTTCGACAAGGGCAGGCGGCGTTTGACACGCTCTTCGCCGAACTCGACGCGGAGATAGAGGAGGTGGAGCCCGGACCGGAGCAGCCGGAGGCATCAGAGGAGCCAGACCTGCAGCTGCCGCCCATGCTGCCGGAGCAGGGCATGAAGATTGTTGACATATCTGACGAGGAGTAGCTAGATCATCTACGTGGGACGTAGGTTTTTTAGTTTGCATGATTTCATATGGATTTAAGAATCTAGTATGTGATGTCCGGATGCAGTTATGTTGATTTCAGGAGTGCTCCGTCACTGCTTGTGGACGCCAATGAAGGTGGCGGATCCGGAGGAGGAGGAGGCAGAGCAGCCTGCTCCGGGGTTCACCATGGTGGAGGCGGAGGTCGAGTTCGTCGTTGCCCAAGACGCTGAGATGGCTGAGCAGCAGGCCGTCCTGGAGTCCATCCAGTATGAAGCCTATGTGGAGGCCAATTGGCGGTTCCTTCGACAAGGGCAGGCGGCGTCTGACACGCTCTTCGCCGAACTCGACGCGGAGATAGAGGAGGTGGAGCCCTGACCGGAGCAGCCGGAGGCGTCAGAGGAGCCAGACCTGCAGCTGCCGCCCATGCTACCGGAGCAGGGCATGGAGATTGTTGACATATCTGACGAGGAGTAGCTAGATCATCTACATGGGACGTAGGTTTTTTAGTTTGCATGATTTCATATGGATTTAAGAATCTAGTATGTGATGTCCGGATGCAGTTATGTTGATTTCAGGAGTGCTCCGTCACTGCTTGTGGACGCCAATGAAGGTGGCGGATCCGGAGGAGGAGGAGGCGGAGCAGCCTGCTCCGGGGTTCACCATGGTGGAGGCGGAGGTCGAGTTCGCCGTTGCCCAAGACGCTGAGATGGCTGAGCAGCAGGCCGTCCTGGAGTCCATCCAGTATGAAGCCTATGTGGAGGCCAATTGGCGGTTCCTTCGACAAGGGCAGGCGGCGTCTGACACGCTCTTCGCCGAACTTGACGCGGAGATAGAGGAGGTGGAGCCCTGACCGGAGCAGCCGGAGGAGCCAGACCTGCAGCTGCCGCCCATGCTGCCGGAGCAGGGCATGGAGATTGTTGACATATCTGACGAGGAGTAGCTAGATCATCTACGTGGGACGTAGGTTTTTTAGTTTGCATGATTTCATATGGATTTAAGAATCTAGTATGTGATGTCCGGATGCAGTTATGTTGATTTCAGGAGTGCTGCGTCACTGCTTGTGGACGCCAATGAAGGTGGCGGATCCGGAGGAGGAGGAGGCGGAGCAGCCTGCTCCGGGGTTCACCATGGTGGAGGCGGAGGTCGAGTTCGCCGTTGCCCAAGACGCTGAGATGGCTGAGCAGCAGGCCGTCCTGGAGTCCATCCAGTATGAAGCCTATGTGGAGGCCAATTGGCGGTTCCTTCGACAAGGGCAGGCGGCGTCTGACACGCTCTTCGCCGAACTCGACGCGGAGATAGAGAAGGTGGAGCCCTGACCGGAGCAGCCGGAGGCGTCAGAGGAGCCAGACCTGCAGCTGCCGCCCATGCTGCCGGAGCAGGGCATGGAGATTGTTGACATATCTGACGAGGAGTAGCTAGATCATCTACGTGGGACGTAGGTTTTTAGTTTGCATGATTTCATATGGATTTAAGAATCTAGTATGTGATGTCCGGATGCAGTTATGTTGATTTCAGGAGTGCTCCGTCGCTGCTCGTGGACGCGTCCGTAAGTGTTTGAGGGGTCATATTTATCATATACGGCTGTAGATGCTCTAACGGGACGCAAACACAAAAAGTGTGGGTTTTTCCAGGACAATGCGGAAAGAGCGTGATCCTTCTTGGTCAGTCATCCACGAGAGATGATACTTCCTCCATCCCAAAATACTTGTCGGAAGAGAAATAATCGCCTCGCCCTAGCCATCGGCGACCCATACCGTCTATGCAGTTGGCAAGCCCGGCTGCTGCGTCCGTAAGTTCCCAGGGCTCACCCGGTGAAGGTCGCTTCGCTTGGAGCGAGCGATGAGATCATGAGATTCCATCATGGCCATGGGGCCGCCATTGATGGCATTGTTTGCTGCATCCGCAAGGCTCGCCAGGGCACGTGGCGTCGACCTTGTGGTGTCGTCGACGACGGGTTTTGGTGACTAGCACAGCACGGGCCAGGGGGGAGGAGATATTGTTGTGTCCGGGTGGTGCGTCCCTGACGTACGTGGAGCTAAATTATTGGCGTGGTGGATACCTGGGCCCAGCCCGATTGATACCCGGGCCCCGCGTGATTGATACCATCGCTGCTTGGTTAACATGATTGCAGTACTAGATTAGCTTAGCTTTTAGCCTCAAAAAAAAAAGATTAGCTTAGCTTTGGATTAGTAGAATATTGCAAAGATTATTGGGTGCTTCTTTCATCAAAGTAGTAGATCAATCCTTTGCACCATGCAACTGGAAGTAGTATATCGTAGCATTGCTTTCGGTGAGATCGGTACCACTGGCTGCTGATTCATTGCATGATTGTAGTGTACTATAGTACCATAGCTTGGGAGCAGCCAAGCAGGCAAAGTCTATTGATTGTTCGGAGCGGATCAAGCCTCGGCAGAAATCGCTGTTTTGACCAAAGGACGAAATCAATTCACAAACTGAACTGTCCTGGAAAAAAATTCACCCAACTGACCTTTTTGTATGACGCCCGACAGTTAGGCGTCACACTATACTGTGCAGCGCCTAACGCACAGGCGCTATACATCTGAACAGCGTGGCACCCTGGAGCCAGGCCTGGCTCCACCCCTGATTGTGCAGCGCCTAGGCGAAAGACGCTACACTATCATGTGCAGCGCCTAGAGGAAAGGCGCTACACATGCATTTACTAACCGCCTCGGGGCAACAGAGAGCAAAGCTGAAAATTGCTAAGTCAGTATGCAGCGCCTGAGAGCTAGGCGTTACACGATACAGTGTAGCGCCTAACGTCTAGGCGCTGCAAGATTGATCCACCGCGTGTGGCCTGACCGACTGAGCTGTAAACGCATAGGGCGTGGCGTGACATGACATGCACGGTCAAAATTTGAGTTACTACCTGCACTTGCCCTGCCTTGCTCGCTGTAGGTAGATATGCCATGCGATGAATCTATCCCTACTGCTGGTAAGTTCTGTTGCGCATTTACTGTTTACGTACGTACTGCCCTGCAGTGGCTAGTAGCGACAGCTCTGTGCTTCCGTTTTACTGTTACCACCACGGGCCGGCCAACACTGTTCTTGATTAACTACACTGGCTAGATGCTAGTTGCAGGGGCGGAGCCAGGATTCAGACATGAGGGGGGCGAGGAAGATAATAATTGTTTGAGAGACACAACACAATAATATAGTCTCAAAAATGTAACTTCATTGTATTGCAACATACGTCCAGTACTCTCTTTGTCCCAGTAAAGTTGAGATATTTATTTTGGGGCGGAGGGAGAAATATTTAAAAGAAAACTACATATCCGTGAGTTGCACATCAACTGGACTTGGGTTCGAATTATTATGTAGAAAGATTTGCATTTGCCATGACAGTCTGAGCTAGAAGCAACGGGCTTGAAAACCAAATATGTTTAGTTGTATTCTCTCTTCATCATTCAGTGATTGAAATAAACGAGCAGTAAAATTAGATTCTTAAATTATAATTTTATTGTATCTAATTAGTAAATTATAAACCACTGCCTTCAATGGAATTGTATTAATTCAAAAAGATTATTATTTGCCAGTGATGTACCTTTGGTTCATTGAAACAGATCTTGTGGTGCGTGATGCCGGTGCAGCAGACAAACCGGCATGGTCCCCATCGTGGACTCAGTCACCGGAGTGGACAGTGGAGTGCCCTCTACCCTGTGACGCAGCGGCGGAAGCAGCGAGAGCCGAGAGACGGCGGTGGAAGCAGCGAGAGTCGAGAGACGGCGGCGTAGGGCCTTGCGGTGCCGGCAGACCTAGAAGCCACGATGCCCACGAACGAAATTACAGGGTAGATAGGAAACTGACTGCCTGATATTACGGATGCACGTAATTTTTTTCTTTCTGATGTGTACAACTAGTGATGCTTTCTCACGTTGGGCTTTGGGCTGGAAAGGTGTCCTGCTAGGCCATTAGCTTTCAACATAGGTCTACAAGTGGTCTGCACTTTACGTATTCGTACTGATGTGTACTAGTACTCCCTATTAACGAAAACTCACAGGGGGGGCGAAGCCATGGGGGTGTCTGACCCCTGCTCACACCCCCCTGCCTCCGCCTCTGGCTAGTTGTACTTCACTGCTCAATGCCTGGTCATTACTGAAGGAGAGACAAAATCTGACGAAACTAAACGGAAATATACTACTCTCTCCCGCGCGCACTCACTCTTGTTGATGTTTGGCTACATATTCCGTTTATTTAATCGATCCATGCACATATGCTCGTTCTGATCATACCCCCGGCTCTTTTTTTTTCTTTTTACGAAGATCATTTGATCTAATTGCATAGTGGCCGACACACAACAGGGATGGAGAAGATCCGCGGTGACCGTCCAAGGGTCCGTGCTTGCTTGCTTTAAACCGCAGGAGCATGGGTTACAAATACGTGACCAGCAGCCAGCCCCTGCCCGTAAGCCAGCCAACCTGCAGATCGACCACAGCAGGTAGTAACTCAAATTCTGACTGTGCATGTCATGGCATGTCAGGTCACGCCGCGCCCTATGCGTTTAAGCTCGCCGGTCAGGCCACGCGTGGTGGATCAATCGTGCAGCGCCCAGAAGTCAGGCGCTACACTGCATAGTGTAGCGCCTAGCTCTTAGGCGCTGCACATTGACTTAGTAATTTTTAGTCTTGCTCTCTGTTGCCTCCGAGGCGGTTAGTAAGTGCATGTGTAGCGCCTTTCGTCTAGGCGCTGCACATGATAGTGTAGCGCCTTTCGCCTAGGCGCTGCACCATCAAGGGTGGGGCCAGGCCTGGCTCCGGGGTGCCATGCTGTCCAGATGTGTAGGTCTATGTGTTAGGCGCTGCACAGTGTAGTGTGGCGCCTAACTGTCGGGCGCCACATAAAAAGATTAGTTGGGTGATTTTTTTTCAGAACAGTTTAGTTTGTGAATTGATTTCGTCCTTAGGGCAAAACAGTGATTTCTGCCTCAAGCCTCTGCTTGGTTCAAGTTGGGATGTATTTTACTGTATTTTGGAAAGAAGATGTGATTCCTTCCTCCATCGGTTGAGCCATCAGCTGGCAGGAGAAGTAGTAGTATACCGTAGTGGTGCTTTCACGGGGAGAGGGCGTCGACGTTGAGGGTGCTGCCAATTTTAGCCGAGGCAGCGATCTTATCGGCGGGATCGCACTGTCGAGCGCCCGGGAAGAATCAAGCCGAGGCGACGACGGCACAGCTTCTTGAATCTGGATGCCTGCTGGAGAATCACGATCTGGGCAAGCTCAAGCGATGCCTGACTGGAGCCAAGGAGATTCACCTGCTCACCTGTGCCAGAGATCCACCCTCCCACCACCACCTACAGGGCTACACAAACTAGGAGGACAATTCGTACGTGTAGCCATGTTATGTAGGTAGGCTGGGGACTTCTCACGAGGCCAAGCGCCGGATCGACCGCTAGTGTTGAAGATTCTTCTGTCTGTCAGTTGCTTTTCTCTTCTTTAACCCATGAGATGAGATGAGACGACAAGCACGTTGAGCAGAGTAGATCGATAGCTAGGGTGGTGAGTGGTGAGATATTGTAATTTGAGACCCGGCGTCACTGTCAGCAGTCACCCTGCTTTAATTATCTGCCGAAAGAAGGCGATCAGCTCCGGTCGATCCATGCGGAAACGGGGAGGACAATGATATGATGGGGAACGGTACAGTCACTGGTCCTTGCAACATGATCGGCACCACTCCCTTGTGAGTCTCGCCTACTTTCTTTTTTGGAAGGGGAGACATCTTACCTACCGATACTTCAACAGCACACTTTAGCCGCCGGCCTGCGTTTCCGGGTTTATTTTGGACAGCCGGAGAAAGTTTACATAACTCAGCCAGGATAGTTCAGCCATCACAGTCACGGCAAAGGAAACACTCCATGATATCATAGCTAAGGAAACACTATCTCCATACTCCACACTCCACACTGAGGCCAGGAGGATGGCATAGCCAAAGAATGGAGGAGATGGCAATTAAACAGCCATGGCAAGAACGAGCGAAATACTCGCCTTTTGTTATATATATAGCCAACGTCCTACTATTTATTGACATATATCTGATGTTACACAGGCCGCTACGTTTTCTTTACAAGCAAGGGTCACTTGGCAGAGTCCCGTGTGCCAAAGCGAATACACATATCGTTACACAGATTTTGACATACATGAATAGAGCCAGGCGCAATGCATATTACAGTCACACGAAAATCGCATTTGCTCGGGGTATACTATTAGCTCCTCGCCTATTGCAAGCCTATAGAAGGCTTCCACCAAATGGGTTGGCTTGCTGTTGCGAGTTATTTGCTGCCGGGAACGCGCCGAAGCCACTATCCAGGAATGGGTTTACTGCTGCAGCGCCAGCGCCCGGATGCTGCGGCTGAACTGGTGGTCCGAAGGGATTCTGATGTATCATCGTTGGTATCTGCTGCTGCTGCTGAGACATGGCAGCCATTTGAACTGACGACGGGGCGGCGACGTGATTCGACATCGCGAAAGGATCGCTTGTCATGAATGGGTTGGGAGCTGATGAACCGTATAACTGCTGTTGTTGTGACTGCCTGTAGGCCCCCTCATCATAAAGGCTGTCCAGGATGAGCTTGTCAAGTCCACCACCCTGCAGATAGTGGCGAAATTTAAGTTTTTTTGCAGGTGAAGGAGCTTCACCAAATAAACTAGAAATTCAGTTTACTATTATAGGTCCACAGAAACTGATAACGCCTCACTGTCACCTAAAAAGAAGGGCTCACCAGAAAAACTACAATCCCATAAAACTAATATAATCAACAGTGTACTCTTAGATTTTTTACACAATAGATACAAAAAGTGCATGTTATAACATCCGGTTTAGATGATATTATGTGGAGGACTATCAAGACAGATTAAAGTGAATAGGTACCAACATAAAAGCAAACACTTTCAACTGCATGGAACAGTAAAAACTGGATCTCCTCTTTTCTGTACCTCAACCCTGAATCTACTTTAGACCCCCTATTGAGAGTACAAGGTGTAAAACTGTAACACAGTGCAAATGACTATATATGATGGTAAATGAGACATACGCCAGAAGAATTATACACGAGCCAAAGATAAATGGGAAGGCGCACGTATCATAGTATCATGCTTATGCTCCTTATTTTCTCGCACAAGGTCCGTACTGTTGGCAGGGTATAGTAGTTTACACATAGAAGTTGTGCTTTTAATATCACTCAGGGGCCATGTGCCATAGCCAGGTGGATATGCAATCTGAATCTATTGGAGCTCTGACACCTGGATGGGGGGCGAGAACAAGATCACGTGGCTTAGATACTTACACTTACAATCGGTGACTAGAGTTTAATTCAATCGCCCAATATCTTCTACTGTTGCATTTTACCTTCCTGCTGTTTACTGTTACCTACCCCACTGGCTAGAGGAAGTTTGTAACGGGATATAAATAGACATGTGCAGTTGCTAAGATTATTGCAGAGATATAGTAGAAACTCCCCATAGCCTTGCATTCTTAGCATTCCTAGCGATCCCTAGTTCAGCTACTATTTCTGAATCTCTGTCAGATCTATCAGGGGTCTGACAACGCGCACTTTAAGATCAGAGGAAGTGCACAGGAACAAACTTCACATTTTGACTGAGAACCACACTAGCCTATGTCATTGGTATAATGCAGGCACTGTCTAATTCAGTCCAAATAGCTGTAATTTGTATGGTGACTCAAGATGGAACGGCAACAATTACAGGCATCAACGAAAATAGCTGGTCCAAAAGCAATTATCATGAGCTATCTTTGGCCATGTGTGAATATTTAGACATGACCTAGCTCGTGTCTTCTGCATGGTAAATGTAGTGCGTTTATTGGCCCACTGCACAACCTAACATGCCTACTGCATAAGAAGATCAAGCAGAACATAACTCACCGTCCTTACAAATATAAGCCTACTGCCCGGTTGCAACAGTTTTCTAACTTGTTATACACTACTTTCAGAGGGGTTGTGTGTCAAACTAACAGAATAATATGGTGCCATATCCGAATATCAGTACATGAGGTACATTTCTTCTGCCACAAGCATGGTTGAACAATCATGATGGTTCTCTACAACAACAAAGCCTTTCGTCCCAATCAAGTTGGATAGGCCGCGATGGTTCTCTACATGTGATTCAATTTCTAGGTAACTTGAAACTACAAACAGATGACGACTAATACTACCCCAATCAATACAAAAACGCCCCAAAACAACATATGGAATTATGGATACCCCCCAGGAAAACCTAAAAACAGACATAACTGGCTGCTGGCAACCAACAGGGTTTTTAACCCTTGTAACGAGCAACGATGACCAATAGCCCAAAACTATCAACAGGATAAATATCCTCAGAGAAGAAAAAGAATGGCAAAGGTGGAGAAACCAACCAATTGACTATCTGTAGCAGATGAATTTGTGTTACTTGGAGCAGTAACAAGGGCGAGTTCCCATCCTGTTGGATCAAATCCTTTATCTTGCCAAGCAGTGCTGCCAGTTGTTGAAGTGCTTGCATCTAATACACACAGATGCAAGAAAAAAAATCGGTTAATTAATTAAGCAACATCATTGGAAGTCACTAAGAATCAATCCTGAGTTCTTACCTGATGTAACTATGGCCAAGGCAAGAGCATTGCTCTCCTCTATTGCTGATACACCAGGGCTCGGGTCATTTAAGCCCTACCGAACAAAGGATATTTAGATTGCCAAAATCATAGCATTCAATATTAATTATGTGTTCTTTACTTACCAAGAGATCACCAGTATCAGCCACAACAGCCTTGGTAGGAGGTGAAACAACTTCAGGGATGGGCTGTACTGGAACAGGTTCTTCAACTGGTGGCCTTTCCTCTTCGACAGGATCAGGTTCAGGAACTTCCTCTGATTCTTCAGGTTTATATGTAAGGAGAAGCCTCTCAGGAAATTCCTGATAAAGGACAGCGCAAAAAATTATGAATTGACTTCCTGCCAGTAACAACTAAACAGCAAAAGCTAACAGAGTCGTACTCCAGGCGTAGCATACAAGGATAAGTCAAATTTATGTATGTTGATGTGCATGTTCTTATAATGTTGTTCAAAATAGCAAGACATGGTATTTTTACCACATAAAAGGTATGACTGAAGGATGCAAACCACTATAAACTATAAAGAAATAATGAGGCTCATGCTAAGGCTCTGTTTAGCAGTGTAGTGGGTTATATAGTCTCGTTTGATTGAGCCGATTTTAGATACTATGGTGGTTGGTTTAACCAAGTTGCTAATGGTTATTAGGGTTGTTCAAAAACGGCTTACTCAAACCATGCAAACCTGCCACTATTCTGTATTCATTTTTCTGAACTAGCTACACAGGTTAAGACATTATACATATTGTTCATGGCAATTATAACAATAATCACAGCAATCGCGAACAGAATCTAAGGGAATTTGCATGCTGAAATTACAGTAGCCATTTCCTGCACATCCACTAAAATTATAATAAAACTAAGGACCAGTAGTGCATTTTAGTATTGACTTTTCCCCGCATGCATTTGTATCACACCTATGATATGATATCAACTGCAGATTCTATCATGCTGTATGCATTGAACATCAATGAAACAGGCTCATCACCAAAAAAATGAAACAATTAACAAATGCACAATACACAATAGGTCCCTAAACTACGAGATGCAAATAACACGATTGGTAGGAAAAAAACATGCAAATATACAAAAAAGCAGAAACAATAAGTTTAATAGTACCACCAAAGCACTCACCAGTGGCTCTCGAACCGGAACCATACGCGGAGCGTCCCTCACGTACTCCTCCATGGTCACAAGAAATGTTTGTGGTGGCTGAGGGAAATTTCTTATATGAGGCATGCCCAAAAAAATTGCTACCAATAGTGAAAGATTAACAACCAGCACAAACGCTCACCTCCCGCAGAGTGGGAAACTGAAAATTCCTTGCAAGTTCTAGACCCCTACAATTTTCATAGAAGTCTGATAGATTCCCTGCCTGCATCAACGAACCAGACTGGGTAAGAATCGGAAGATGCACAGTAATTTTGATCTTCTCAGAATCCAGATACACTCCATATCATCTCCTGGGCACGGGAGCTACCTGTTGGCCAGCCCTCCTGTAAATTTCAAGGGCCTTAAGTGCTTCATGTCTTGCCATCTCAAAAAACTACACACATACACAAAAAATTAATATATCTTGTGTGAAAATTGATGATCACACAAAGTAATAAATTTTCACTAGAAGAGATATTTTACCTTATCGACAAGGTTAATAATTCCATCGTTTATCGCACAATAAATTTTGAAACTCTCTTTTAGCACCTGTATAAAACAGAGTCAGTCATCAGTCATTCACTCCATCAGTCAAATCAACATATAATACTGTATTTTTATTTGATAACATGGCTACACAAAACAGGAATACTAAAGCAAAGATAAATAATTTCTAAATTAGAATATAATCTAAAAAACAGGTGTATAACTAAATAATTCTACAAGATGTCTTACGGTCAACACACCTATGAATAGTACAGATACTTAAGAATATGCTTGAGCATTAACCAATATGGAGCATTGGAAGAAATGTTTGTCATTGGACAGGATATGAATCACATACACAGAAGGAAGGATCAACATCACGCGATAGGCGATAGTGTCTAAGAAACAATTAGAAAGGCAAGGCGCAGATGACTCTCCTACAGTTTTCTTAAAACAAAGAGGACAAGGTGCAAACTGAAGAGTTAAAACAAAGGAGTTCCCTAGACAGTTCCGTTGGTTGCAGCTCCAAGGTCCAGCTAATTTTATACACAAATAACAGAAAAGTGGTTTTCCCCACTTTCACCAATATCAGTAAGACAGGTTGAAGAGCAGGAATTGGCAAATGAGTTTATGAAGGATATCCTCATGTGAAATCAAATAATGCCTCTCAAGTAGTAAGCCTAGAAGAAAAAATACAGTCGACACTAGGGCACAAACAAATCTACGATAAAAACAATTATAGCTTACCAAAGCTAGAGCATATTGCACCAAGTAGTTGTTATTTGCAGCTCCTTCTGGCTGCAATACCAAGAGTAAACTGGCGTCATGTTACATACAGAGGTGAAAATGGCAGAAACTGAGAGATTCTTGCATCTACAGCTTGTTAGCTAGAGTGAAGAGATACTCACCCGACATCCAACAAGCCGATACAGTAACTGCTGCAAAGCTGGCAACTGCTCTAACAGATCCTGGGAATCTAGGTCTCTGGTTCTACTGTGTCCCTGATGGAAAAATAGCATTAGTTGAAGCAGAGATTAGCGAGCGAGAATTTGTACTCAGATTTAATATGTTTGATACTCAAAACTACTGATCTGTAGTGCCAAAAAGAGATATGATGCTTCAGACCTTTTCAGGACCTTGGCCTTGTTTGGATAAACGCTCAGCCTCAACATCATATTTCAGGATCCTGAAGCATTCCAATCTTTCCTCCAAAAACTGACCATATGTGCGAACCCACGCAGAACAGTCCCAGGCTGGACAACACTCAATATTAGTACATAAGGAAATCAAAGGAGAATAAGCAGGCCAGCAGTATTTCCTACCAAATGAAGAGATACTAACCAATTGGACTGGAGTCATCCTTGAAGTTCGAGAGCTGCAGAATCCTCCCCCTTTGTGTAAAATTAAGAAGCTCTTCCCGAAATGTAGGATCGCCCTCCCGTAGAAGCCTATGAACCACTACAAGTGTCTTCAGTGCTACCTGTACGTCACAAAAAAAGGGCATGGCATAAATATTTCTGGATTTTATCATTTTTAAAGTGTACACTTCACTTGATCGTTGATATTACTAACCTAACTATGCAGGACTACACTCACAATCATCACATATGGCTTTATGAGAATACAGCACTATGATGTAGTTGAATACAACCAGCAAAAATGGACCGATAATATGCATAATCAACAGCTCTGGCATTCTAACACCACACATTTGGCTCCAGCATTCAATATGATTTTTCATCTGTTTTGAATAATAAACAGTACTAACATTTTCAGTCCATACACTCTGAAAATATCTCCAACGGAAACTCCATCAACATAACACATAACACGATCTAACGTCCAGTGAGGAACTACAACAACCAATCCGGGTCACCATCTTGCAAGGGAACTTATACATTGGCAACATAGTACAGCAACTGCAACTTGGTACTAAACACCTCCTAAGAGGCCACTAGAGCCAGTAATGAAGCTATCATCCAAGGCAACATCATGAAAACCGTAAATGGACAGGAATGAGGCTTACAATCCAATTGCGGGTCTTGGAGAGGCGGCGAGAGAGCGCGTGGATGCAGTAGGCGATGTCTGCCCGCGGCCTCGCAATGGACGTCGCCGCAGCAATCTCTGCACCACCACCACACAGAGACACACACGATCAATCAAACACCAGCCGAAGCCAACAGAAAGAAAAGCAGGCCTTATCCCCTCCCCTACGAGCCTCCCACCCGTGGGCACGATCTAATTATGAGCCCCAGATTACTCTAAATTAGGCCAAGCAAAATATAGGGGCGTGGGGAGGAGATCGAACGCACTGCGCAGGTGGCGCTCCTTGGGCGGGCACTCCACGTGGTTAGTCGCCTTCACGATCGCCACATCCAGATCCTACAAAAACAAAAATTCCCCGGTCAGAACCGCGCAGATCCGGGCCTCCCGCCGCGCCGCCATCCCGCACGCCCGAAGGGAGAGCCATGGCTCCGGCGGATTCGTGCGCAGACTTAGGTCAAAAAATTCGGCGCAGAAAAGGGGCGCGGGGACAGGGGGGGTTCCGGATCCGGCGGACCTTGAAGTCGGAGTTGATGTTGGCGAGGCTGACGGTGGTGGTGTCCTTGATGGCGCCGTACGCCTTGCGCCAGCTCTGCATCGACGCCATTTTCGTGCCCCTTCCCCGGCTCCGGCTCCGGCCGCCGCTCGCTCGCTGTGTCGTCTTTGGGGTGGGGTGGGGTGGGGGGGTTGGGTTGGGTGTTTGTTCGCGACGGTTTCGCGAAGACGGGGGCGGCGGGTGTGACAGTGCGTGTGGCCTGGGGGAGAGGGGAGGGCGGGGGTGTGATTATGGGTGAGTCCGGGGTGCTTTTTGGGAAGTTGGCGTGGGTGGCGTGCTGGCTGGCGTGCCAGCTTCGGGTGATTGACGGCGTCTCGTCGCCTCGTGCTCTACGCGTGGGCGCGGAAGGTTCGAGAAATTCCGCGGGTTCGAGCGAATGTTGCCCCCGTTTTTACCGTGGAACCCCCCTGCAACTCGTAAATTTGTGTTAGGAGCTAAAATTGCAATTACACTTTACTAGTACACCCTCCGTTGCTAAATATAAGGAGTTTTAGCAGTTTATAAAATATTCAGAAACGGGGGTAGTACATATTTTACTGATGCACATCAATAGTGTCCGAAATGTACCTTACACTCATCATATTCAAACGTACTCCCTCTATTCTAAATTACTCGTCGCTGAAATGGATGTATTTAGAACTAAAATGCATCTAGATACATCCATACATGCGAAAGTAATTTGGAACGGAGGAAGTAAGAAGTGATTTGATTTTGATGAAAAAAGTGACACCAACAATGTTTTCAGGATTTATATGGCCTCTTTATTTACTGACACACAAAATGTTCTAACTTACAATCTAGTAAGATATAGATCCTTTTTTTGTTTCTTTTTACTTATAGGCCGTGCTTGACGAGCTTGAGTAACGCGACCGAATCTCTGTGACGCACTCATACTAACCCAAAGTTGTGGAATGCAAGGGGACATATGAAATGGTTTCATTATGACACTGACATACTGAATGAAGGCATTGCAAACGATCACCTCGGATGATGTCGATTGGACCACAATGGTAGTCGGAACCTATGAAGAGATGTGCGGTGGGGAAGAAACGAGCCCACTATAAAATGCTTATGTTTGACACATCATATTAACTCATTAAAATATGCATGCCCTTATTGCAACGCACGGACAATTACCTACTCCATGAGAAATATTGCAAGGATAAACTCCTCCTAAACCTAAACTCCCGACAAATTTTCTGGCCTTTCTAATCTCCGCCACTGGTAGCACGGCAAAGAGTACTGAATTATCATAGAAAACAATCTACCGGCCAGGTAAGAGCATCTACAACCGAGCACCGCAAACCCCCCTATACGCCCGGGTGGACGGCCCGGTCACTGACCGTTCAAAGAAAATCTACCCACCCGGGCTCCTCAAACCGACCCCACACACCAGGGGTAACCGACACCCCTCATATCGAAGCCAAAACTGGGACGGATATGGAGAGCACCGGGTGCGCACGCCACGCGAACTGACTGTTGGGGCCCACAAGGAAAAACTCCTAAACCTTTCGGCCCGGCGAGCATCTCCTCCGATTATTGATGGCATCGCTCCAGCGCACCATCCGAGGTCCCTAGTCCAGCTATTTAAGCCGGACGCCGGCACCCAAACCCTACTCCATCCACATTTCCCTCCCCTCTCCTCCATCGTTGCCACATTTCACTCGTCGCCGGCCGCTAGCCATGCCCGAGGGACGGTCATGACTTACGTCATGCTCACATCGGAGCGCGCGGCTCCAGCTCATTGAGCAGATCCGGGCTAGGTGCGAATCCTAGATCGCAATCGTCCTACCTCTGGACTCACCAAAGCCGAAGGAGGAGGTGGATGAGGATGAGGAGGTGGGGTGCATGAGTAGGACGCGACCATGGCGAACACGGGGCTGGAGGAGGAGGCGGATCCGGTGCCTCCTAATGCGGGCTTCGGCATGCCCAAGGCGCTGATGGAGTTCGAGGTGGTCCAGGAGGAGGAGGAGGAGGCAGAGCAGTAGGTCATTCTTGACTCCATCCAGTCAGAGACGGAGGTGGAGGCCAACCGCCGCTTCCTCAGCCAGCGGGATGCGGAGATCAATGAGATGTTCGCCTAGCTGGATGGCGGCGAGCTGAAGGAGCGGCAGGCGGCCATCCACCAGGAGGCAGGGCCGTCCGACATGGAGTTCGTTGACATCTTCGGCAACTACGAGTAGTGTAGGCTAGCTTAAGTTATCTACGTAATACGCAAATTTGCATGCTTTTATATGAATTTGAGGTACCTAATATGAGATAGTTGGACACGACGAAGGTAAAATGAGGGGTGACCGGTAGCTGTCCGCGGACGTATAGAAGGTCGGATTTGACAAATCTAGTCGTAGATGTTCTAACTGTGGAAATATCTCAGGAGCTTTCCTTGTAAAAGTGCACCCACTAGGGCATCATTCGGTTTGAATCATAGGGAAAACATGGGAATGGGGATTCTAGAGGAGGATTTTCAGTATATGCATTCGGTTTGTAGAAAACGAGTATATGAATTTCATAGAGATGGTACTCATTTTCTATGTTTTTGCATGAAACTACACTTCCACTTAACCTTGTTTTCTAAGGTAGGAACGAGGCAATGCAATTCATAAGGATGGCAATTGTCGATCATATAACATTCCTATACTACTTCTAATTCCTTTATTCTAGAAAATGCATTGTTTTTTTGTTTTAGAGAAAAGTATGCTTTTCGTCCCTCAACTCTTGGTGAAGTCTAGATTTGGTCCCTCAACTCCGAAACCGGACAACTTGCACCCCCAACTAACGAAACCGGACAAGGTTTGTCCCTGGTCTCGATTTTGACCGTTTTTGATGCTGACTGACCCCGGTTTTGACCGGTGCCGACTAAAATTCGCGTAATCTTTTCATATCCGTGAACTTTTTAAAATTCACATACGCTTTTCAAGTCCACATAGTTTTTCAAGGTCGTGCAATCTTTTCAAAAATAAACATACCTTTTTCAAATCTGTGAACTATTTTGAAATTTGTGTACTTTTTCAAATCCATGATTTTTTTAATTTACGTAATTTTCTCAAATCAGTGTATTTTTTCAACTCCGTGTAATTTTATCGAATCCAAGTATTTTTTTTCAAATCCATCTGTTTTTTAAATTCGCGTACTTGTTTCAAATCCGCATACTTTTTAAAGTTCGTGTATTTTTTTCAAATCCGTGTTCCTTTCCAATCCATGAACTTTGTTTGAAATTCACATACTTGTTTCAAGTTGACATAAAATTTCAAATCCACACATTTTTTTCTAATTCACGTAAAAGATATTCAAATCCGCATACGTTTTCAATTTCACATAAAATTTTCAAACCCAAAAAAGTATACGTGAATAGGAATAAGTATGTCAATTTTTAAAAATTACATGAATTTAAAAAAACCACATGAACTTTAAAGAAGTACGTGGATTTAAAAAAAAGTACGTGAACTTGAAAAAAGTACGCAGATTTGGAAAAGTACACAAATTTTTAAAAAGTTCACGTATTTGAAAAAAATACACGAATTTGAAAACATTGAACGGACTTGAAAAAGGTATGCGAATTTGAGTCGGCACGGTCAAAACCGGGTTGGGACAGCACCAAAACCGGTCAAAACCGTGACCAGGGATGAATCTTGGCCGGTTTCAGTAGTTAAGGGCGCAAGTTGTCCGGGTTTGAAGTTGAGGGATCAAATCTAGACTTCGCCAAGAATTGAGGGACCAAAGCTGGAGTTGTCCGGTTTCTCTTTGTTTTACGATCAGGAAATGCATTGGTTCATTAACCAAGGCTGGCACCGGGATGCCTGGGCAACGGATTCACAGGAACCGCGAGGCCTTATCTGCGATTGAGCAGGGATGTCCCGACCGATTCGCTGTCTGAATCTTCTTTTCCCATGCAGCCGGCCGTCAGGCATAAACTAAACCAGGACGTAGTATAATGACGTTGATTAGTTAGGAGGGTCACCTGAAGAAAAGTAAACACACAGAAAGTATGGCGCTGGCTTCTGCGCCTTTCGGTTGCTTCCCCGGCGTTCCAAGGAGAACATGGTTCCCTTTGATCCGCTGCCAAGGCGAAACCGACACCGGCGTCCACACAAGGCCGCTGGACCCGTGCTATACCAAGTGATAAAAAAAGAAAATACCGAACCATCTTTCAGAGAGAAAGACTTTCACAAAGGAGTAGTCCTGAAGACAAAATTATACTGGTAGGTTATGTTTACGTATGTACTTCCTCCGTCCCAGAATGTAAGACGTTTTGCAAGCTACAGAGGACGGTTCTCGGCAGTTATTTTACGAGTGGAGGAAAGATGGATGTAGGCCAAATCATTAGCCGCCATGCTTTGTGGCGCAATGATCATCAATCAAGCAATCACTCCGACGCGAGCCAAGCCAAGCCCCGTCGTCCTATTTGCTTAATCATTGCCGGTACCATACCAGCCATGAATCATGAATGAGCTCACGGTTGTTGCCCACCTCCCGTTTGGCCACCGTTTTTGTTCAACAAATGATTTGTTTGCCTACCATAACCCGTATGAACTAACCCAACTTGCGTGCATTGACGTGTCGTGGAGGCGTGGACCATGTCCAGCTAGCCTCGCCCGTGGAAGGAAAAGGAACGGCGCGTCCCGACAGCACGGAGAGGCCCGTGTGCTCTTGTCTGGTGGCCATGCGTGCATCCGATGCGGCCGGGGCTTTCGCTTTCCACGCTGCACGCTTTCGTTGTGGGCTTTCACTTGGCACGCACTCGCCAGGATCTTCTACGCGGTAGTAGGCTCCTTCCCCGGACGGCTAGATCAGTACACGCTGCTGGGCATAAATACAGCTGATCGACTGGCTACCAGCTGCAGTTCTGAGCGGCCAGTCGTTGGAGAGTGACGGTTGGGAGGCAGTTTGTCACTGTAGCAATGGACCGTCGAGGACACCCAGGCAAATGCAAGAAAAGAGAGGGGCCAAAATAGGGATGGCACTCCAGCCGAGCCACATGCTTCACCCATACAGTAGCTTCGTCACTCATCAGTCAGGCAATCATCGCGAATGCGCAGTCGACCGACATGTGGTCGGAGATGCTCCAACATGACCGCGGTCATAAGGCTGGCGACGCCATTGCCAATGATAGATAGCACCAAGGCCATGCATGCATGACCTGTCAAGGAATCTCGCACAGCATGGAGGAAGACACCTCCAGATCAGCAAAGCCATCACAGAGTACTCACTCAAGCTAGCACATTCCAGTAGCCATGAAGATTAGAGTTTGCATCCGTTTTTCTCGGTTCGGTTTATACGGTTTATGGTACTCCCTCCGTTCCAAATTACTCGTCGCAGAAATGGATGTATCTATAATTAAAATACATCTAGATACATCCATACCTGCAACAAGTAATTCGGAACGAAGGAAGTATATATTGGCCTTATACTTCGGTTTTACATAGATACGGTTCGGTTTCGGTAATAACCATTTACTTTCGGTTCGGTTCTGATAATAAACATATTAACCAAAGTTGACGCAAATTTTTGAGCCAACACATAACTTTTTCACGTGTAAATACATGATATAATATATATCATAATGAGGAAAAAAATAATTAGAAAAGGATAAACAAGGGACGTTAGATAAGCATTTCGGCCAAACAGGGGCAAACTGGAGCACTAAATGGGCTAGAAAGTATTGTACTACAGCAGCCCATTATGCTTTTGAACCAAAAAACTTAACTTTGGTTAATTCAGTTTAACCAAATAGTTTTCAGTTTCTAACCAAAAAAACCAAAATGCAAATGGTTATCAAATTTCAAAACAGAAACCGAAATTTTGATCCGGTTTTTTTGGTCGGTTTTTGGTTTTGGTTCGATTTTGCACACCCTGACATGGATTATGCACACCCTGACATGAATCTAGTACTCCCTCCGTTCTGATTTACTCATCGTGGTTTTAGTTCAAATTTGAACGGAGGGAGTACCTGTGATGGGTCTCGAGAACTTTGTTTCCACGTGAAACATATATGCATATTCATCGCAGTGTTTCCCATGGACAAATCTGTACTCACCAGCGGTAGAGAGTAGTAAGTAGGATATACCATTGCCGTAGCTACAACAGTCACGTTTTTAGAGAAGAACTGGCCAATGTACATAGCTGCCTACTCCTCCCTGGGGATCCACCGGCTCCACCAGATGCTCTTGCGCTGGCTCGTAAGCTCGTCCATGCTCTCGCTGATCGTCCTCACGATCTTCCTCTGCACCCGCAGCATCGACGCCAGCACGTTCCGCTGCGCGCTGTCCTTCTTCGGCTTGATCTCCTGCACAAGGAAAGAATAGTGGCACAAGCGGTCAGTGTTATCCTACCAAAACATCGTATATATGCACACACTACTGCACACCAGGCCAGCATTCTGAAAACCAAATGAAATGATTGACAGCAAACTCATCAAACAACTCCAGCTTTTTATCTCCGTTTTATCAACTTTCTTTTTTAGTCTCCAGGTCCAATATGATCCCGTCATGCCGGCGCACATGCATACCCTGAGCTCTTGGAGCTGTGCTTCCGTGAAGCCACCGCCCTCCTCGGTTCCCGATTTCGCCATGAGGCCGATGATCCATCGCGCGGCCTCGCTGTAGTCCTTCTGGGTCGCGCGGAACAGCTGCAGCCTCAGGTTCTGCATGACTGACAGGCCGAGGAGCCCTTCGCTGTTGAAGTAGGGATGCGCAAGTGCAGCCTTGGCGCTGGTCCTTTGCCGCGCTTTGTACCGGACCATCGACGTCAGGAGCTCCCATCCGATACCACCATCTAAGTCCAGGATGTCGAAGCCCCTGCGGAGGTCTGGGGTAGCTCGTGGTTCCACCAAGTTCCTCCAGGCTTCCAGGTCGTAGTTGCATCTCTTCAGTTGGCGGTTGAATTGTATCAGGCTGCTGTCAGTTCTCAACGCTGGAAATGCCTGCAAAAGAGTGATTTGTTAGGGTAATTATAAACTACAAGAATTCTAATTCTGACTAGTTATGTTTTGAAAGAAAAAGTTAGTGTACTATCAATGAGCTTTCCTTTTGTGCTAATGCAACACCAGAGAAAGTTGTCACTACAAGCTCGCATGAAGAAATAGGAACATGTTTCGACTAGACAGAACATAGTGCAAGAGTCTATTGATAGCAATAGCGTAGGAGGGATGTTGAATATATGGTTTGTGCATGTATATTGTATAGTCTGGCCCATCTCCTAGTCATTATATAGTTGAGGTTGTGGCTCACCTTGTACTTCATATATACGTGCGCTATGCACCGATCAATACATTGAGTTGCATTGCCAAAATATTCATTTCCAACATGATATCATACCTACGATTCTAACCCTAACTCCTGTCGCCGCCGCCGCCGCCGCGATCCCATCGCCGCCGCCACCACCACCCGCCGCCGCCGCCGCGATCCCATCGCCGCCGCCGCCACCACCCGCCGCCGCCGCCACTTCGTGCCGCCGCCGCCCCCCTGTGTGCCGCCGCCGCCTCGCGCTTCCGCCCGCCACCCGCAGCGCCGCCACCCGCGCCGCGCCGCCATCCCTCCCGCCGCGCCACTTCACCACGCGCCGCCGCCCTCCCCTCTCGGCCATGGCCTCCCCCGGTTCCACCGGTACCACCCGCAGCCGCCACACCAACCCCTTCGACGGCCCCGATCCCGTCGTCATCCGTGATCTCAATATCCTCGCTCGGGTTCCCGTCGTCCTCGACCAACTCACCTCCACCTACTATGCCTGGAAGACGTACTTCTCCCTTGTGTTCCGTGAGTACAATCTCCGGGATCACATCGATGGCTCCGTGGACTCCCGCTTCATGGAGGACGATGAGGAGTGGACGTCCATCGACGCCACTCTTATCCGCTGGTTCTACACCACCATCTCGAAGGACCTCTTCCACACGGTGGTCTCCACCGATGATGACGCTCACGCCGTTTGGACCAAGCTCAACGGCCTCTTCACCGACAACGCGCTCCAACGCAAGGTTTTCTTGCACGGCGAGTTTTTTGGGTGCCAGCAGCTTGACTCGTCGGTCGACGATTATTGCATGCACCTCAAGAAGCTTCTCGACGAGCTCCGTGACCTCGGCGAGAAGGTCTCCGACGAGCTCCTCCTCAGCACTCTCATCGCCAGCCTGAACGAAGACTTCGGGAACGCCGCCTTCAACATCCCTCTTATCACCAACCTGACCTTTCCCAAGATCGTCGCGCACCTGAAGCTGGAGGAGAGGAGGATGCGGATGTCGCGCGCCCGGGCCACCCATACGGCTCTCACCGCCGGAACCCGCGGCGGTGCGCCGCCCACCGCTCCGGCTCCCCCGCCGCGGCCCGCCCAGGGGCCCCTCCACGTGCAGCCGCCGCCCGGGTTCCCATATCCCGCGCCGCCGCAGGCCCCTCCGCCGCCCCCCGCCGAGCAGCAGCAGCGCCGGGGCCAGCGTCGCGGCCGAGGTGGCCGCAAGCATAAGCAGCAGCCGCCAGCTGCCCATGGCGGGGCGGCGCGCCAGCCGCTCCCGCCGGCGCCCTGGCAGGCCGGCCAGAACCCCTGGACGGGGGTTGTTCACGCATACTCCATGCCCATACCGCGCGCCCCCGTCCCCGGTGTTTTTGGCGCCCGCCGGCCCCTCATCAGGCTCTGTACGCGGCCCCTCAGGCGTATCCGCCGGCGCCGCTCTACGGCCCCTCGGCGGCCTATGGGCTGCCTCCGGCCGGTGGGCTCGTGGCGCCGCCGCCACAGCCTCTGCCGTCGGCCCCGGCCCTCCCGCCGGCACCATGGGACCCCGCGCTGCTAGCGGCCCTCCACACCGCCCCCACGCCACAGCAGTACACCGGCGGTGGCGACTGGTACATGGACACCGGAGCCACGGCTCACATGGCCGCCAACCCCGGTAACCTTCTTACCGCTCACCCTGTTCACACTGCTGCTCGCATTACCGTGGGCGACGGTTCTTCCATGCCCATCACTCATGTCGGCCATGCTGCTTTTCCTTCTAACTCCGTTCCATTACATCTTTCTAACGTACTCGTTTCACCTGACATCATTAAAAATCTTGTTTCTGTTCGTTCTCTTACACGTGAAAATCCTGTCACCGTTGAATTTGACATGTTTGGCTTTTCTGTTAAGGATGCCCGTACCCGGATGGTGCTCCACCGATGTGACAGCCCCGACGATCTCTACCCGGTCCACTCCTCCACATCCTCCGTCGCTGCACCCATGGCGCTTTCCGCTGGAGTGGACCTTTGGCATGCTCGTCTTGGTCATCCCAACCCTGCCACCCTTCGTCATATTCTTCGCAGTTTTTCATTCACGTGTAATAAGATCGACGATCACACTTGTCATGCTTGTCGTCTCGGCAAACATACTCGTTTACCCTTTAGCACTTCCTCGCATGTTGCTTCATACCCATTTGAGTTAATTCATAGTGATGTTTGGACCTCTCCTGTTGCAAGTAACACGGGCTATCTCTATTATCTTGTTATCCTTGATGATTTTTCGCACTATGTGTGGACCTTCCCGTTGCGGCGAAAGTCGGATTCTGTTGCCACTCTCACCGCATTCTACTCCTATGTCTCCACGCAGTTTGGTCGCCCCATTCATGCGTTGCAAACAGACAACGGGAAGGAGTTCGATAATCTTGCAATCCGCAACCTTCTCGCCACACACGGCACGATTTTTCGTCTCACTTGCCCGTACACTTCGCAACAAAATGGCCGCGCTGAGCGCGTGCTTCGCACTCTTAATGACTGCGTTCGCACCCTCCTCTTTCACGCCAACGTGCCACCACGTTTCTGGCCTGACGCGCTCGCCACCGCATCACTACTCCTCAACATCCGTCCCTGTCGCACTCGCGGGAACTTTGCTCCTCATCATCTTTTGTTCGGCACGCCACCCTCCTACACCGAGCTCCGCATCTTCGGTTGCTTGTGCTACCCTAGCATCGCTTCCACTACTTCTCATAAGCTCGCACCACGGTCCGTGGCCTGTATTTTTCTTGGCTATCCCCCCAACACCAAAGGCTACCGCTGCTATGATCCTATCTCACATCGGGTCATCACTTCCCGACACGTTTACTTTGATGAGATGGTTTTTCCGTTTCAGCAGGTACCTTCGGATGTTGCGGCCTTGCCCGCTCCTGGTGACGGCCGCTCGAGCGCTTCTCTCGGGCCGCCTCCTGGCTTTGAGGGTGCCCCCGTGCCCCGGGTCGAGTTCCTCCCCGGCCGGTTTCCTTAGGGGCTGCACCCCTCCCGGCGCCTGCGACGCCCCTGCGCCACCATCGGCGCGGGCCTCCTCGGCGCCCCCCGCCCTCGCCGCGGCCTCGCCCGGCGGCCTCCCGCGCCCTCGCCGGCGGCCTCGCCCGCGGCGGCCTCACCCGCGGTCTCACCCGCGGCCTCAGTGGCGGCGGGCTCTTCTTCGTCCTCGCCCGTCGCCCCGGACTCGCTGCCCCGCCCGATGACTCGCTCTCGGGCCGGTACCTTCCGCCCGAGTACGTGGTACACCAGCGATGAGTATCTTCTCGCCGCTTCCGTCTCCGAGCCGTCCCCTCTCCCATCGTCAGCTCGAGCCGCCCTTCGGGACCCTCATTGGCACGCTGTGATGCAGGAAGAGTTTGATGCGCTCCAACGGAACCGCACCTGGAAGCTTGTCCCTCGGCCACCTCGCGCCAACATCATCACGGGCAAGTGGGTCTTTCGGCATAAGACTCGTCCCGACGGGACTCTCGAGCGCTACAAAGCTTGCTGGGTGGTTCGAGGCTTTCGGCAACGTGCGGGCGTGGACTTCACCGACACTTTTGCTCCGGTTGTTAAACCGAGCACGATCCGCACCGTGCTTCAGCTGGCCGTCTCCCGAGCTTGGCCCGTGCATCAGTTGGACGTCTCCAACGCCTTCGTGCACGGCCACCTCGCCGAGCAGGTGTTCTGTGAGCAGCCCACCGGCTTCATCGACGCCACACATCCGGATCATGTGTGCTTGCTCTCCCGTTCTCTTTTACGGGTTGAAGCAGGCGCCTCGGGCCTGGTACCAGCGCATCACTGCCTTCCTGCAGACGCTCGGATTTACATCGACCCGCTCCGACGCGTCCCTCTTCGTGTACCATCACGGGGTTGACACGGCCTACTTGTTGCTCTACGTCGACGACATCATCCTGACGGCTTCCACTGTCGCGCTTCTCCAGCGGCTTACTGCTCGTCTTCGCGATGAGTTTGCCCTGAAGGACTTGGGGCCCCTCCACTACTTCCTCGGCATTGAGGTGGTTCGACGGCCAGATGGGTTCTTTCTGCACCAGCAGCGTTACGCCCATGAGCTTCTCGATCGTGCCGGCATGCTTAACTGCAAGCCTGCTCCCACGCCTGTTGACACCAAGGCCAAGGTTTCAGCTCTGGAGGGCTCTCTCGCATCCGACGCGGCCTTCTATCGCTCCATTGTGGGTGCCTTGCAGTACCTCACTCTGACGCGCCCCGACTTGCAGTATGCCGTTCAGCAGGTCTGTCTTCACATGCATGCTCCGCGTGACTCTCACTGGACCTTGGTGAAGCGTATCCTCCGTTACATACGCGGCACTACGTCCATGGGACTTACACTGACGGCCTCCGCCTCTACCGACCTCGTCGCCTACTCTGATGCGGACTGGGCTGGCTGCCCGGACACACGGCGCTCCACTTCGGGGTACTGTGTCTACCTTGGGCCGTCTCTGATCTCTTGGTCTTCCAAGCGACAGCCCACAGTCTCTCGCTCGAGTGCCGAGGCAGAGTATCGGGCAGTGACTAACGCCGTTGTCGAATGCTCTTGGCTTCATCAGCTGCTCCAGGAGTTGCTTTGTGATGTTCACAAGGCCACACTCGTCTACTGTGACAACGTCTCCGCCGTGTACCTCTCCGCCAACCCGGTCCACCATCGACGAACGAAGCACATTGAGCTCGACATACACTTTGTTCGTGAGTAGGTGGCCCTTGGGCGCATCCGGGTCCTCCATGTCCCGACGGCGCAACAGTTTGCCGATGTTATGACAAAAGGACTGCCTACTTCTGTTTTCGAGGAGTTCAGGTCCAGTCTTTGCGTCTCCGGCGATGCTTCGACTGCGGGGGGTGTTGAATATATGGTTTGTGCATGTATATTGTATAGTCCGGCCCACCTCCTAGTCATTGTATAGTTGAGGTTGTGACCCACCTTGTACTCCATATATACGTGCGCTATGCACCGATCAATACATTGAGTTGCATTGCCAAAATATTCGTTTCCAACAAGGGAGATTAGTATTATGCCATTCAATCCAACGGATAAGAAGCTTCATGTAAGGACAGTTAGAGAACTTCTAGTGCAATAAGAGTTTGGAGTTCCATAGCAGTGTGCTCTAACTTAGGACCCGGGGAACGAACAGGGTTTCACAGGACACAATTCAGTTCTTGCAATAATAAGGGGGAAAAGATCCTACATTAAAATGCAGGAATTAAAAGACGAGTCTATTCCTACATAGATTGGAAAAAATTCCCCTTCATAGCTCGGATACTACTTTTAGATGTATAATGCTACCCCTACCTTCCTCTGGGTTTACTAAAACAAAAGAATCAGCATATACTACCTAGCAAACACATAAATACAGTTACTGTGATGACATACCATCTGCAGGTATATGAGGCCCAAGCTGTATATGTCAAATCTGTCAGGAAGGTTCAGCTGTCAAGAAAATTGCTGCATCAGCTCAAGCAATTATCTTGATGAGAACTGAAACCGAGGGAGAGAAAAAAACAGTTTTGTCACGAATTCGAACTTTTAAAGGATACCTGCCACAGGACTGGAGATAAAGCAGTTGCAACTGGAGCAGAGGGAGCAGATGGTGTTTGCGTGCTCATGATATATTGCTCCGGAGCAGCATACCTGCAAATCATGGGAAAAGATTCAAGCAAATCCCTAGTAAACAGTTCTATGGGAATCCCATTTTCAGCAATACAGTCTCTAATAATGAAGGTAGCTTAGTTACCTTGGATCCAAAAGGAACTCCTTAGGAATATAGTTGATGCCCACTCGTAAATCAGCTGCTGCTCCAAGATCAATAATTTTGAAGGTACGAGATTCTTCCAGTGGAGAAAAGGTGAAAAGGTCAGTAGAGAAGATTTTAGCATGGAATTACAAGCAAATATGTTGGTCATTACCTTCTGAAAATATCACATTTTGGGGTTTTATGTCCCTGTGAACAATCCCTGTCGAATGAAGTCCATCTAGCGCAAACAAGAGTTGTCCCATCACCGTTTGGACAATCTTATTCTCTCTCGCTATTCCCTTTGGTAAATCTTGAACATTTCCGAGAATCTTAGTCTCAACCTGATCAGCCACAAACATATATTAACTGACAAAAAATGCACCAAGGCACACAGTGTTTGTTTGTTTGTTATGGAACTGTCGAGTTAACAATTCATTACATGAGTATCTTTCCCCTTACAAATATATGACAAGAAGAAATGGTTGCACACAATGAGAAGATCACGTTCATGAAAGGAACCTATCCGACTGTTCTCACTAACAGCAGTTGTCAGTTCCGACATTATATCTAGCGAAGTATTTCATCATAAACTAGAGGCCTAGAGCTAATCACCCCTATAAGCTCAAAAGCTCCACCATAGGTCAGTAAGATAGCACAATTCCAGACAAATATAACTGCCCATTTTACCACCCAGGTGAAGGGTGACCAAAACTGGTTAGTTAATTGCAAGGTTCTAGTGCAGCCCAACAAGTTAGCCCAGCTGATAAATATAACTGTTGTCTCACTCTGCAGTTTATTCCAACAACTGAATAGGATGCTACAGCTAAGAATTGGTTAACTGAACCCAATGCAAGCAAGCAACTTGACTGATTAAAAATACATATGCTTCAAGTCTGATGCACTTACATTGTACGGGAACTCCTTGCTTTGCATGAGAGCAGAAAGCGTGTCCTCACCTTCGTAGCGCCAAATAAGCCAGTATTCCTCACCCTTACCTTTGGTTTTGCTCTAGGAAATAATACACATTGTGAGTTTAGGAACCAACCAAACACTAGCAGAGTAGCAGATGAAAAACAAGCTTTAGCACTGAATCGAGAGCATATATACCTCACGGAAGCCGTAAAGAAAATCCGCGCAGCTGCTCGCGCATGCCCTCCTGACACGCTCATTCATCCAAATCTCAACTGCGCCATACTCTGTTGCCTTCTTCACGACCACATCACCTTGCTTGAAGATAGCCAAAACAAGTGGTGTGCATTAGTTATTAGTATGCCTGGTTGGTTTGGAGTCCACTTAACTGACACATGACCTGAATAAGTTGTACTACCCTTTACTGCTCTATCGAAGCTTGATTTCAAAATTTTGACAGGGTTCTAGACATTTTAGCCATCCAACCAAAACCCTCATTCATGACAACTACGCAACGGATTACCAAATCAGCAGATTAATACTGAATGAGCTTGTCGACATGTGCACACAGACACATTTCCACTTCATTCATGAGCAGCTTCATTTGGCCCAAATTCTATCAAAATTGAAGCGAAACATGATGCACATGCAGTTATCCAAAACAGTGGTGTTCACCTTCTCCGCGGCTTTGGGGTCGGCCAGCGACGCCTTGTACACGACCCCGAATGCGCCCTCCCCAAGCTTCTTCCCCGGCACGAAGTCGTCCTGCCCAACCAACCACACGACCAACACCATCAGCAAGAGCCCGAAGAAGCACAGGGGTCGACCGAATCTCGTGGGGATTCTGTATGTATTCAGCTCAGGCGGGCAGCACCTTGCGGAAGGTGGGGCGGAAGAGGCGCTCGGCGAAGGCGAGGACGAACATGTCGAAGAAGCCCGGGGCGACGCCGGGGGTGGCCCAGAGGTAGGAGGCGGCGGCGAACGCGAGCGCGACCCCGGGGGCCGTGATGGTGAGGCCGTCGTTGTGGGGCAGCGTGCTGCGGTAGATGACGTCGCCGCAGGCCATCACGGTGCAGGGCAGGCCCACCCCCACCGCCTCCACCAGCTGCCGCCCCACCTCGGCCCCGAGCTCCGCCGACGCCACCACCGGCCGGAACGACGCCGCCGCGGCGGGGGCCGCCCGGCGGCGCCGGCGGAGGCGGGTGTCGTGGCCGGGGAGGAAGGAGGTCGAGAGGCCGAGGCTGGTGCTGGCCATTGCTGTTTTTTTCCTTGTATTTTTCTTTTTCCGTGGTTCGAAAATGCGGTCACGCTACTTATTCGTGCGCCGTTTTGTTTTTCGAATTATCGTCGCGATAGAAATTCGAACGTGTGGGAGCGGATGTGTGGGCCACGTGGCTCAGGGCCCACCTGTCAATGCCGACGATGCAGCTCATCCCAGTGCCTGGATGGCGGGCTCCCACCGCGCGCGAATTCGTTTCTTCAGAAAATATGAGCTAAATTTCGAATTGAGCTGGTGACTTCATCATGCATTTTTGTGTTTATATTACACGTAAATTATAAATTATAATCATAAGTACAATGAGCAATTGCTCTGTCCAGAAATCTGGGGTTAACTGAGGCTGAGATTTCATTATACGGTGAAATGCAGAGAGAAATGGAGGTGATATAATTGTGGCTGTGGAGAGACGGAGAAGGGGAGAAGCATCAGCTTAGCTAGTGGCTAGAATTAGCCGTCGGGTGTTGATAAACTTGGTACGGCGGACTACTGCTGGTCGAGTTCGCGCCGTGACAAAAATATCTGGGATGTAAATTTTACACGCCACTGCTGCTTGCTACTCTTTTTTTTTTTTGAAACTTCGGCACTTTATTTACGGTAAAAAGCATCAGTATACAAAGATTCTCTCATCAGGTCCGGGGCAGAATAGAAAACACCACAGTTTGCAGCTTGTTCACAGAACCTAGCTAGTATGTGCGCCAAAGAATTCAGAGACCGTTTTTTTTTTGTTTTTTTTTGCAATTCAAATTCAGAGACCGTTTAACATGGCAAACAGACACTGAAGAGAAAGGCTCCAGCAGGTACTTACGTCTGCCACAGTGCCACCACCGCGCACACAGCCGATCTGTCGAATTTCCGCGAGTTGACCCGTTGCACCAGAGAGAGGCAGTCAGAAACGAAAATCACAGAGGCAAAGCCTTCATCACGGGCAAGGGAAACAGCACGTCTAAGTTCAGGCATTGCAGTCCCATGTATGATGAGCTGGCTGCATGCCACCTGCAGACAAGTGCCATTGTGGTCTCGAATTACAACACCAACGCCAGTGCCCCCCTTGTGTGAATTACTGTAGAAAAGACTGCAGCATCAACATTGACCATCGATCAGAGGAAGATGTCGTCTCACGACTGTGCCGGGTAACAGCCTAACAGGCTTGAAGAAATACTGCAGAATTAGATCCACACAGGCCCGGACCTTACACCAACGCCAGTGCCCCCCTTGTGTGAATTAGAAAAGACTGCAGCATCAACATTGACCATCGATCAGAGGAAGATGTCGTCTCACGACTGTGCCGGGTAACAGCCTAACAGGCTTGAAGAAATACTGCAGAATTAGATCCACACAGGCCCGGACCTTCAGAGCGGCACGGGTCTGCTCCCACAGGAGGTCCATCCCCCACAACATCAGAAACTCATATAACTCTGCTCATAACATGAGAAAGCCATACATGTATTTGATTCTTTTTCTCTCGTTCCTTGCTAACCGAGTTAGTAGCCTGACCATTTTCTTACCATGAAATTAAACTTTATATCAGAGAGATCATGAGCACTTTAAACCCCCTGCCTAGTTACCATCGTGGCAGAAGGGCATACCTCAGGACAACGGGATCTCACCGTCTAGGTGAATTATGATGATACTGTGTTTGGTCTAAGCTCACGTTTAGGGCATACCTCTTGTCTCTTGAGCAGAGTTGTAGCAATCATAGAGCGATGGTTGCGTCTAAGTTTTGAGTCGCTGTACATTATTGTGAATGCTGAGGATTTAGATAACTTAACAAATGTGTTACTGACATAGTGAGTAACACAACAGATTGTTGTGCATTTTCTTAACATCTTGTAATTCTTTTTTCATTATTAGATTGATCCCTTTGTTAACCCGATGGCAATCTTCTTGTTACAAAGATGTCTGACGGAAAAGATTGCAGACTGCAAATGAAGATTAAAAGTGCTATGGCTTGAAAGAGAAGCACTGCTCGTGGGATGACTGAGATAAACAGGTCTAATCTATTTCTTGTAATTTATAAAACTTGGTAAATGCATATTTACCAAATGCATAAAGCTTTTAGCATGAATCAAACGGATAGCACAACATTAGCCATTACTGGCTCAAATTTAATCCAACAGATATGATCACCTACACAATTAAAAGCGCCATATAATTGCGACAACAATGATAAATTGACAACAGGGGACATAGTGCTCTCACGGTCTCACCTGATTCCAGAAACAAGTGGACAGAAGATTGGAAAGCATCCTGGCAAAGAAAACATCCCTTCATCGCCCACCACTCACAGTGATTCCTTGTTGGATGAGGAGAGAAGGCTACACCGTGTATCACTGTGTACCTCTGTAATTCCTGCAGATCAGCGGCACAACACACTGTATTGTCAAGAGTAAAGTTCTTGATGCACTCTGGCAGATAAACAAACAGGTGTGTCATGGCCTCATAGGTCTCACCAAGTCTACAAGGACAGTGAAGAGGCCGCTCAGGTTACACGACGTCTGGGCGTCCAGTTTCCTGGATCATCTCGTCGAAAAGAAAATTCTCTCGCTCGTGTCCAGTGAGCCACCATCGGAAGCCGGGAGCATTACGTCGAACACCTTGCGGCCATGGCGTCCACACGAGAGCCCGCAGATGCCCCGACCCGCACACACGCTGACTGCCGACGAGCGGGAAGGGTGAGGCGGCAGACGCTCTCCGCTTACTACAGCGGCGCCCCGTCGTCCTCCCTCCTCCGGTGCTCCCGGCGTCTCCTCCGGCCGCGCCGATGTACACTCCAGAAATCTGGAACGGGCCCGGGCTGACGCGTCCGTTCTTTTCTGTACCGGGCCTTCAGTTTGGCCCGTTTCGACGTAACTGGAGAAGGGACTGTATGTTGGCTATACAGTATTAGTACCATACTGCTTACGGAAGGGGATCCACACTGATTTATAAGCTGGTTTCAGGACGAGGTGTCACCACTTGACATGAGTGGTGATCTATCTCCAAAACAATGAACAATAGATAATTGTGAATGTCACATGCATGACTCTCTCAAGGGTGATTTCCTTTAGCTGAGCATGCGGGCACACACACACTGACATGGTGTGTGTGCATAACTTTTTTCTATTTCATCTATTTAACCTTTTATTTATTATTATTTAAAAATGCTCAATATATTTGACCTTTTATTTCATTAAATATCCATTTAACCTTTTATTTAATAATTTTATTAAAAATGAAAATACATTTGACCTTTTATTTCATTGAATATCAATTTGACAAATTGACTTTTTATTTTTACAATACTCGATGCACTTGACTTTTTATTTTTCATTCATCAATATATCTAAAAAAGGGTTGTACACATGCCGACTAGCGTAAACGGCGAGGCGTTAGATGCACCCTGCCTACTACAGCGCCGCCCCACCACCCTCCTGCCTCCGGTTCTCCCAGCCACTCAAGAAATCTATTTTTTTTGGATTACTCCAGAAATCTAGTGCGGACCGGGGCTGACGGTCTGGCGCGTCCGTTCTTTTCTCTGTATATCCGGCCTTTGGTTCGGCGGCCCATACCGAGGTAACACAAGAAGGAACCAAAGTCAGCAATACAGTAATCATCGCCTCTGACGCTAAGCAGGTTGTTGCAGATATAAATAAGTTTTTCAGAGAAGGCAATGGAGCAATCATTAGTGAAATCATAGCTCGTTCTAGTTTATTCCAGTGTAGCTTTACTTTTGAAAGTCGCAAAGTGAACTTAGAAGCTCATAAGCTAGCCAAGCAATCTCTTTCGTTAGGGCTGGGGCTCCATGGTTGGTTTGGCCATCCTCACGACCCGACATGTACCCCACAACCTATGGTCTTTGATGAATAAAGCTTGGATAATTCTCAAAAGAAAAGTAATAGTATATTACCACACCGCTTACAAAACGGGCCCAGACCGATTTATAAGTTGGTTTCAAGACGAGGTAATCACCATTTGGCGTGAATGGTAAGTTATATAAAAAACAATGAACAATAAATAATTATGATTTCACCATGGCATGATTCTTTCAAGGGTGATTTCCTTGAGCACGAGCATATGTCATGTTTACCAACACATCGACATGATGTGCACAACTTTTTCTATTCCACTTATTTGGCCTTTTATGTTTAGAATTACTCAATATATTGACCTATTGTTTTGTTATAAACCTATTTGACTTTTCATTTTCACAATACTTAACTGTTGGAAATATGCCCTAGAGGCAATAATAAAATAATTATTATATTTCCTTGTTCATGATAATTGTCTATTATTCATGTTATAATTGTGTTATCCGGAAATCGTAATACATGTGTGAATACATAGACCACAATGTGTCCCTAGTGAGCCTCTAGTTGACTAGCTCGTTGATCAACAGATAGTCATGGTTTCCTGGCTATGGACATGGGGATGTCATTGATAACGGGATCACATCATTAGGAGAATGATGTGATGGACAAGACTCAATCCTAAACATAGCACAAGATCGTATAGTTCGTTTGCTAGAGTTTTTCCAATGTCAAGTATCTTTTCTTTAGACCATGAGATCGTGTAACTCCCGGATACCGTAGGAGTGCTCTGGGTGTACCAAACGTCACAACGTAACTGGGTGACTATAAAAGTATACTACGGGTATCTTTGAAAGTGTCTGTTGGGTTGACACGGATCAAGACTGGGATTTGTCACTCCGTATGACGGAGAGGTATCTCTGGGCCCACTCGGTAATGCATCATCATAATGAGCTCAAAGTGACCAAGTGTCTGGTCACGGGATCATGCATTACGGTACGAGTAAAGTGACTTGCCGGTAACGAGATTGAACGAGGTATTGGGATACCGACGATCGAATCTCGGGCAAGTAACGTACCGATTGACAAAGGGAATTGTATACGGGGTTGCTTGAATCCTCGACATCGTGGTTCATCCGATGAGATCATCGAGGAGCATGTGGGAGCCAACATGGGTATCCAGATCCCGCTGTTGGTTATTGACCGGAGAGCCGTCTCGGTCATGTCTACATGTCTCCCGAACCCGTAGGGTCTACACACTTAAGGTTCGGTGACGCTAGGGTTGTAGAGATATGAATATGCAGTAACCCGAAAGTTGTTCGGAGTCCCGAATGAGATCCCGGACGTCACGAGGAGTTCCGGAATGGTCCAGAGATGAAGAATTATATATAGGATGTGCAGTTTCGGCCATCGGGAGAGTTTCGGGGGTCACGGATATTGTACCGGGACCACCGGAAGGGTTCCGGGGGTCCACCGGGTGGGGCCACCCATCCCGGAGTGCCCCATGGGCCAAAGTGGGGAGGGGAACCAGCCCATAGTGGGCTGGTGCGCCCCCCTTGGCCCACCCCATGCGCCTAGGGTTGGGAACCCTAGGGTGGGGGGCGCCCCACCTGGCTTGGGGGGCACTCCACCCCTTGGCCGCCGCCCCTCCTAGGAGATCCCATCTCCTAGGGCTGGCGCACCCCCTAGGGGGCCTATATAAAGGGGGGGGGGGAGGGAGGGGGCAGCCGCACCCTTGGGTCTTGGCGCCTCCCTCTCCCCTGCAACACCTCTCCCTCTCGTAGTAGAACGGCGAAGCCCTGCTGCGGTGACCCCTGCATCCACCACCACGCCGTCGTGCTGCTGGATCTTCATCAACCTCTCCTCCCCCTTGCTGGATCAAGAAGGAGGAGACGTCACGCTGACCATACGTGTGTTGAACGCGGAGGTGCCGTCCGTTCGGCGCTAGGATCTCCGGTGATTTGGATCACGTCGAGTACAACTTCCTCATCCCCGTTCTTTGAACACTTCCGCGCGTGATCTACAAAGGTATGTAGATGCAATCCGATCACTCGTTGCTAGATGAACTCTTAGATGGATCTTGGTGAAACCGTAGGAAAATTTTTGTTTTCTGCAACCTTCCCCAACATCAACACATTTGACTTCTTATTTCAATAAAATTATGGACGATCAAGAGTGATAATGTTCATGCTTTGGGGCGTATAGCTTTTCTTTATTCCATTTATTTGAACTTTTATTTTTAGAATACTTAATACACTTGACCTTTTATTTAGTTATAAAACCAAATTGACTTTTCATTTTACAATACTCAATACATTTGACTTCTTGTTTCAATAAAATTAAGGAGAATCAAGAGCGATATTTTACATGCTTTGGGTGCATAGTTTTTTATTCTATTTATTTGACCTTTTATTCCGTTAGTGATCAATGTGACTTTTCATTTTACCATACTTGATACATTTGACTTCTTATTTCAATAAAATCACGGAAAATCAAGAGCAATAATGTTCATGCTTTGGGGTGCGACCCCTGTCTACACCTGTAGACCTATTGTATGTGCATGCCCATGTGATGAGACCGAGCTGTTCTGCAATAGAATACTTGAAGATACATCAACTTCAATGTAGGTTTTTGGTGATGTTTTTGAGATATCAGAAAGGATACGGATATATATATTAGGTTATTATAGGGATCTTACAAATTATGGGGAATCTAGAGCGCCAATGTTTGTGCTTTGGGGCATGAACCATGTTTGCAATGTCAGATCTATTGTATGCACGCTCCTGTGACAAGAACAAATTGTTTAGGAATAGAATATTCGATAGATAAATCAACTTCAATGCCAGTTTCTGGATATGTTTTTGAAATGTCAGAAAGAACATGAATATAATGTGGGTCGTATATGGGATCTTAAAAAATTACAAGAAATCTAGAGCGCTGATGTTCGTGCTTTGGGGCACCGTCCATTCTACACCGCCGGATCTAATATATATGTTCATGCTCGTGCGATGAGGGCAAATAGTTGGATGGAAAAACTTTGATTTGATCACGCATGCTTGACGTTTTGCCCCCATGCATTTTATCATCGACATTTACACACGAAAATGTTGAATTCACACATCTCTTATATATTTTGTGCAAATACTAAAAGTAATAATTCTTGATGACTTTTATGATGATTGATGAGTATGCCTTGGAATAACCTTTGTCGTGTTTTTTTAATTAATACTCATAAAAAATAAAGTGTGTGTACTAATGAATTTGTATACATGAGGATGTTTTGACACAACCTTTATACATGAATATTAAATTACTGAATATACTAAAAAAAGAATGTTTTTGCATCCGAAAACAAAACAAGTGCTCCCAAGCACCCTTTAAACTCGCTTGTGTGATGTACGTACTTTCTTATCACTTTTTTTCTAACTAGTTAATTGCCCGTGAGTTGCAATGAAGGCATAAAATGTTCTAAGGGGCTAAGGGCAATGCTGAAAGGTCTTCACAACCTGGATGCACACAAGATTTATAGACAAAACATGGAAAGTTAGTATACCCTTAAGTTTGCAAGGTTATATAGCATTGACCAAACACAGCCTCTGAAAATAAGAGATCATAATATGGGTGCGGATAATTCCATCTGACTGGGGAGTTTAGGTGCACAATAGAATGACATGTTTCTGGAGGGGTGTTTTGGCTCCTGGGAGCATATGCTCCCGGATTAACAGTAAATTTAAAAAGAAACAAAAAAACTGATTTTTCTATAGATGTTCGTGTTAGCGTCGCAAGCATGCTTGAAAAAGTTCATGCGAAACGGAGCAGCAGTGTTTTGTCAGTGAAGAAACAAAATTGGGATGACATTTGGTCTTCAATTTGTTTTTTTTTTTGCACAGGCTAAAATGCTTAACCTTTTTGCCTCAAAATTTGCAGGTAGCATTTGGATGTGACTACGTAGAATTTTTGTCTTGATTTTTTTGACATTTGAAAAATTACTTTTGGGCCCGGGAGCATGTGCTCCTGGGAGCCAAATTGAATTCCGGATATGTTTCATTCGATCATGTTCCCTGATAGATTGCATATCTTCTATGCTTCTTATTTCAAACTTTTCCTCCTTAGATAATTGTTGTTTAAATCCATGTTCCATGGTTACCATCTAATGATCTTTCAATTGTGCAGCTAGACACTCTTCAAAGATATAAAATAGATAACCAGAACATTGTGATTTGAGAGGCTTTTGCGTAGTTGATCTCATTTAGCAAACATTACATGTCTTTTTGAAAAAAAATTAGCAAACATTACATGTAACTAAGTACAAAGTAGATATGACGGCTGTGAGCCTACTGGATGTATAAAGGAATAAAAAGTTGGGCTGGAGATATGACAGGCTGTGAGCCTGTGATACATCCAGTAGGAATAAGGACGCCCGTTTGAACCATTGCTTGAAGCACCTATATGAATACAAAGTTAGCTACTTAGATGTTCTGTGAAATTTCAGAGGGTCTACAAACATTTTGTATCTATACAGTTGAAGCATCACGAAGAACTTGCTTAGTCTCTTTCATAAACTCCATGAATACTTGAAGCTGCTGCGGCCCTTCAAAGATACTTGGACTTACTAATGCAGATAAGAAGGAAGAAGATTAGATTAACTAGTACATGATGACTTCACAGGAAACAAAACATTTTTCTAGAACCTTATCATCACCCCAAAGTCGTAGAAGTACAACGGCATACCAACCCGATTTTCATTACCGATAACTGAAACATAGCAATGTCCTGAGTTCTGACCACCCATGATATTACGAGTTCAACAAGCTGAAAACATAGCAGGTACAGACGAGTCACACCAAAAAACCTAAGAAAGTAGCGATAACGGACACCAATGCTTATTTATTTAGGGAAACATAACAGAGTTTAGACCAGCATCATTGCCGAGCACACGTCTCAGGTGCCACCAGTACTGGAAGCCTCCCATGCTTCTGGGAACTGAAAACTGCAAATGGGAAAAGGTGACAGTAAAGAGTAAGTTTTTTTTTTGAAACGAGGCAAAAGATTTGCCATTTTCATTGATTAAGAAGAAGAGAATTGCCAGGTTAATTGATGGAAAACCGGGCTAAAACCGATACAACTCAACCCACATGACATGGGCATCACCGGCCAACCTGGCCACCGACATGGGACACAAAGCTGCAAAGAAGAAAGGCATTCGCCGAGGAGTCACAAGCGTCATCATCATCACCGGTTGCCTCGAACGAGCGACTCCGACTTCACCATAGAGCTCCAACCTCAAAGCCAACCTGCAAACAACTGTATAGAAGCCACGACGGCACATGCCACCGGATGGCCACACGCGCAAGCAACTGACAGCTCCGATTTTGACGACGAGCCTCACCAGGGAAATATGCAAGACTTGCGCCGACCGTGCCCACAGAAGAGCACCTCAGACACGCCGGGAAGAACCGACTACCGAAGTCCACACCGCGACCCGAGCTCCTCTCAACGACATCATCGTTGCCAAACAGAAACCAGCGCCCCGCCTCAGCACACCACGCGGCGAAGATGCCGCAAACCACCAGTCTCCCAGTCGTAGCCGGCTCCGAGACGATGCCCCCAAGGAGGAGAAAGACGCGAAGACGCCTTCATCGTCCGACCCAGCGGATCTGAGGTTTCCCTCCGGAGTCAAAGCCGTGGGGAGGAGGAGCACACCTCCACGACAACGCTTCCAAGAAAGATCACGGCACCCGCGGGCGCCGCCGTCGTCGGCTCCGAAGAAGACTGGAGCAAAGATTTCTCCTGAAGATGCGCCGACCACCTACCACCACCGACCGCCGCCCACCAGCCACCACCTGCTGAGGCCGACCTCATTCAGGCCACGGGATCCCACGATCCACCGCAACATGACACGCACCACCCCCTGGCCGAAGCCGCCATCCACCACCGCAGCACCACCGTGGCCACCACCACCGCAGCAACCCACGCCGCATCGCGAAGCGCAGCACCCAGATCGATGCACCACGCACCAGATCCAATCGGAGCTGCACAGGCGAAGCAGCAGAGCAGACGAGCAGGATCCCCCTCCGCAACACACCTCGCACTCCAGAGAAGCACACCCGCCACGCACAACCGGTCACCGCGCCCGACGCACACCTGCAGCCACCGCGCCCCGCTGGTCTCCGCGCCCCACGCGTACAGCCGGATCCGAGGAGCCGCCGCGCGAGCGCGCGCCGTCCACGCCCTGGCCACATCAGGAGCTCGGACCGAGGCCGCCGCCCCGGCGCCCCACACCGTCCGCACCAACTGCCGCCCGCAGGATCCCAGATCGGATCGGGACCGCACAAGGCCGACGACCGTGACCGCGCGCACCACGACGGCGCGCCCACCGCCGCGACCAGACGCCGCGCCACATGCCGGAGACCGCCTCCGCCGCGAGCAGCAACACCGCCATGAGGCCAAGCGCCGGACAGCCGCGACCCGCACGCGAGTGCCCCTCCTCCCGAGCGAGCAGTAGCTAGAGAGCGCCCCGCCGCCGCCGGCTCCGCGCAGGCTTTGCCTGCCGGAGGCCACCGGCGATGGCGAGGGGGAGAGGAGGCTGGCATTGGGGAGGCCGCGGGAGGGGCGGTGGTCGCCGCCCGTGCCGCCCCGGGGAGAGAGCGACGCGGGGGCCAGGAGGGTCGCGGACCACCCTACCGGGCTTTTTGAACTATCTGCGGTCCAAGAACGAAGATCGTCAATGGAGTAGAGTAAGTTTGGCTTCAAGATGTCCTCAACTGATACAGATAGGAGAATAGCATGGCTAGCAGTTCGATGCAGAGGAATGCAGCTTGACCAAAGTTCTTGTGTTTGAAAACAAAGTTGCCTTGACCAATTTTCTCTGCTAACATACAGTCATGAGAGCAATTTACATGGCCATCAGAAGCCACCATCTCGTCCAGTTTTCCTGATCATCGGAAGTCGGAAGCATTATGGCGAACACCTTGCGACCATGGTGTCCAGTGTCCACGGCTACAGCGGTGCCCCGTCGTCCTCCCTCCTCCCGTGCTCCCGGCCACTCCTCCGGCCGCCGATGTACTCAAGAAATCTAGTGCGGGCCCAGGTTGACGGTTTGGTGCGTCCGTTCTTTTCCTTGTACCGGGCCATCAGTTTGGCCCATGTCAAGGTAAGGAGCCGGTTATATCGTATTTGAAATTTTGAATTGTACCACACCGCTTACGGAAGGGGATCCAAACCGATTTATAATCTGGTTCCGGGACAAGGTCTTCACCACTTGATAAGAGTGGTAAGCTATATCAAAAACATTGAACAATCATCAGTAATTGAGATTTCACCAAGTCATTGTTCTTTCGAGGGTGATTTCCTTGGGTATGAGCACATGTCATGTTTACCTACACACCGACATGGTGTGCATAGCTTTTTTTATACTCCATGCATTTAACTTTTAATTTTGGGAATACTTGATACATTTGACTTTGCATTTCACTAAAATTATGGAGAAACGGGGAGCGCTAATGTTCGGGTGCAAACCATGTCTACACTGTTAGACATAGATTTTTCTTTAATTCATGCATTTAACTTTTTCTTTTTTGAATACTCGATACATTTGATTTTGTATTTCACTAAAATTATGGAGAAACGGGGAGCGCTAATGTTCGGGTGCAAACCATGTCTACACTGTTAGACATAGATTTTTCTTTAATTCATGCATTTAACTTTTTCTTTTTTGAATACTCGATACATTTGATTTTGTATTTCACTAAAATTATGGAGAATCGGGAGCACAGATGTTCAGGTACGACCCATGTCTACACCGTTAGACATATTCTATTGGCACGCTCTTGTGATTAGACCTAACTGTTCTGAAATAGAATACTCGAACATACATCAACTTCAATGTAAGTTCTCAAGATGTTTTTGAAATATCAGAAATAACATGAATGTATGTTGGCTTTATTAAGAGGAATCCTTTTTTTTCATGGTAATACCTGTTTTATTTTTATCATAAGGATCATAGTCGAAATCACGTACACAACGATATGACAAAATTGAAAAGATAGCAGAACTCTAGCCTTTGCACAAAGGAACACCAGCCAGCAAGGAAAATACAATCAAGACAGAAAAGACCTCTCAGCTTCACCAACGGTGGCCACCTACCTTTGGCACCACCACAACAACCACTAAAAGCAAAAATAATGGATCACCTCCTCGCCCGAGTTCCACGTGTCTCCATCGCTGATATGCAGGTTTGAGTACCTCCAAAGTGGCTTACCAAAGGCGAAACCATTACCGTTGAACGAATCAGACCGAGACAATACCCCAGATACGCCATTGAACTCCAGATCTGACACCCTGCATGACTAAGACGTCCGGGGAGAAAACCATGCCTGTCATCCATGAACCACAAACCCAGCACGCAGTCCACCATCTTCCAAACGCCACCATTGCAGACCACAATCTGCATCCGCTCTGGACTACATCCCAATCTCCGTGAGGCGCTGGAGCAAACATCGTTGCAACGACGGAGCCCAAGAACACAAGTCCACCATGGGGATTTCGCTACCATCACACCATCCTTCCTTGAACAGACTGATTTCTAAATCCATCCTCAACCATAGGACTGATCGCCTCGTTGGGAAAGGATCCGAAGAATCTTTATTCAGTGACGTCATCGCCGCCGCCGAAGCCAAGATGATGAAGAACCTAAAAAACCTAGATGAGGGCCGAAAAACGATTCATACACGTGAATCTGGCGACCCCCTCACCACCGACGACCGAGGTCGTCAGCGGAAAGGAGCCGGAGGACGACAACGGAGAAATTCTCTTGGTGGCGGCCGCTAGTGCGATGGCTTAGTGTCCACATGGAGGCGCATGTCCGCCTGTCCGAGAAGATCATGATGAAGGCGGATGTGGAGGCGGCGCAAGCGATCGCCGAACGGAACACTGCCAACGTCGGAAGCCCTTCGTCGTTCACACTAGGTCGCAACGACCACGAGGCCGAACCATCCGTGTCAATCGGCGACCGCACCTCGACCAACAATGTCCACAACCAGACACGAACTCCGTCGAAGGGTAGGATGTGGGACACAAAGCCATCCGACCCATACGTGCCCATGACCAACGCAGATTTAGACTAGGGTATCTTTTGGTAGGTAAACAAAATAGGGTATCTTTTTTTTTTTGAGGGTCAAGCAAAGCTTGTATATTACTGGTGTCTAGGCAAATCACCTAGGACACGTTCAGCCACACTGGCTGGTACATCGGACTCCCACTGCAAGGAGTGGTTTACATCACATAACCGACCAAGTTTAGCGAGTGCATCTGCTACAGAATTCGCCTGTCGTTTACATAACATAATTTCATGATGGGAGAACCATAACTTGAGCTGTAGCTTGGTGTCTTCAATGATCGCAGAATAAGCAGAGGAGTCTACTGTCCGCACATCCATGGCTTCCGCAAGGAGCTGGGAATCGGTCTCAAAAGTAACCCGCAGCATCCCCATATCCGAAGCAAATGAAACGGCTTCCGCCATGGCGTAAACCTCAGCAGCAAAGGCGTCAGCTGTGTACTCCTTCCGGCCAGCTCTTGCAGCAAGGACAGTTCCGGCCGCGTCTCTCGCCACCACACCCCAGCCCGCATGTGTCTCACCCGGCCGGTGCGATCCATCGAGGTTGACTTTGATCTTGTCACTCGGAGGGGCCTTCCATGGTGTTCCGTTTGTGGTGACCACCTGTTTTGCATAGATTTGGTGGTACTCTAGAGCGCAGCACCTCGCCCGCCTTGCCACATCCGCAGCTGTGTCCGCTAACTCCCCTTCTCGCAATTTATTACGGTTGCTCCACCAAAACCACCAGAAAGTCAGGATCAAGATGCGTTTTTCCTCAGCTAGTCCCCAAAGAAAGTCCAACATTACATGCACAGACGTGATCCCCTCCAACTGCATTCTTTTAGGTTCCAAAAAGAGATCCCTCCAAACATCCTTCACAACCTTGCACTTGACAAATAAATGAGCTCCGTCCTCCTCAGCTCGGCCGCAGAATTGGTAGGTAAACAAAATTGCCTACAATAATGAAGATTACATGTCCGCTTTTGTTTGATGTACTGGGTTGGTTGTCCGGCTGCCATATACGGACCCATACATGGACGTAGTGTGTCCGGTTTAAGGTACGCCGTTGGAGGCCCTTATCACATATATAGTACATACTCTTGAATCATAAGGAATTGAAATCAGGATAGTTTTAAAATCTCTAGCCCTCAATTTAATTTACGAACCACCACTGGTAGAAAAAAGGCCTGTTGTCCCGGTTGTAAGGGCCTTTTGTCCCGGTTCCTGAACCGGTACTAAAGGGTCGGTACTAATGCCTTCCCCCTTTAGTCCCGGTTCAATCCAGAACCGGGACTGATGGGCCTCCACGTGGCCTGTGCGTGGAGCCCAGGCAGGAGACCCTTTGGTCTAGGTTGGTGGCACCAACCGGGACCAATAGGCATCCACGCGTCAGCATTTCTGTGGCTGGGGTTTTTGCTTTTTTTGAAGGGGGGGGGGTTTGGGGGTTTTGAAGGGGTAATTTAGGTGTTTCATATATTGTGTTAGCTAGCTATAATTAATAGAGAGAATTGTCCTCTCTTATGTCCGTGCTTGGTCGACGCTACGTATTATACATACGTATAGAGAGGACTAGACACGCTAGCTAGCTAGTAAGCAAACGAAGGAAACAGAAGATTGTCATGAACATATATGCATACAGAGAGAAGTGATATCGACCACCTCTCCTTCTCCGAGAGATTAGTCGAACAACAAGTTCTCGTATATCTATCCAACACTACCGGCTACATATATACAATAATTATCTCTTACAAATATAATTATACGGACTCATGGTCCACATAGTATTCTCCGACTTCAGCGATCACGTGGTCAAGAAAGAATGCCGCCAATTCCTCTTGAATTGCTCGCATGCGAGCTGGTGCTAGGAGTTCATCCCGCTTTCGAAACATCTAATTTGAAGAAGGGGGTCAATACATAAATATATGAATGAATGAAACTCAACACAAATGATGGTAATAAAATAAAATTATGAATGTTGTTATTTACGTACTTCATATTGTTCGTCAGTGTAGCCCCGCTAACAGGTCGTGTGGCGGATGGACTCGCAAACGTAGTATCCACAGAAATCATTCCCTTGTTCCTGCCACAACCACTTTACAAGAAATAGAGGTCAATCAAACTGATAAGCAAGAATGCCAAATGGTATTGATGAAACCAGCTTTTGAATCAATAGGAGATGCGCGGAACATGCTACTATAGTACTTACTTTCGGGTGTCTAAATTGCAGCTTCTTCGGGAGTCCTGGAGCTTTTTTGGAGAATTTTTTCCAAACCCTGCCAGACAAAGAAAACAATTACTTGATATATCAGGAAATGAACAAAATTGCTGATATGGTGGATAATGATCGATTTGACTTACTTCTCGAGCATTTGAGTCATGTCCGCATAGTCCTGGGGATCTTTTCGTCTTGAGTCTAAGACGGTTACTAGTCCCTGCTCAAGCTTAATCTCTAGGAGAATATAGTGGTAACTGCACACGCATGCATAACCCATCAATTACATTACTATAAACTTGACTAATATATAAGGGAAACCGAATATGCACAAGACAGTAACACTCACTTGAAGTTGTAAGGAAAGAGTATTATATCTTTGTTTTCATTTATTACCAACGATCGTAGCAAGTTGGCCTCGGTAGCTGCGGCATGAAATTTAACCTGAGTTGCATCTATGAGATATGTGTTAATGAACCCAATATCACCGACTTGTCTTTTCTTCAATTCGGCGATCTTCAATCTGCATAATATAGTGAGGATGATTATAAATACATGCAATGAAAGAGCTGAGCTATATAGAGAGACTTAATGACAGAAGTAGTACTACTTACAGACAGTAGCAGGTGACCGTTGTTTTATCGAGGGCCAATTGATTGAAAAACTGAAAGAACTCCTCAAATGGAACAGGCAACAGTTCAATTCCAACGAGGTCATGCTCCTTTTTAACTTTCACATACAAAGTACTCCTCCCCATAGAGTCTCTGCAGATTTTCAAGTACCAATCATGCAATCTTCGCATCATCGTTGATAGAGATCTTTCATCTTTGACGAGAGGCTTTTCGTACTCGTATCTTTGTATCTGCACCTCCATGAAATCATAATGTACATCGTCGGGCAGGTAATCGCCAAGATTGCTATAACCGGGCACCATCCTCGGATCATTAGCGACGTTGTCGCTAGGCACCTTGAGCGGGGGGCACGATTGCTTCACTTGTTCGCCAAGCTGGGCAATTTGTTTCCCAGCTCGTCGTTCTTTCAGCCTTTGATCACTGACAGTACTTCCCGACCGCTCCGCTTCGGCAAATTCCTTTCCAATAATGCGCTCATAGTTTCCTTTCGGCGGAGACTTGGGTGGTTTTGTCAGGGAAGCCAGAGTGCGCTTCGCTTTCACCGGATCTACCTTCTCCTCCGGAGGTGGATGTTTCTTTGCTTTCACCCCTTCAAAGTAGTTCCTCACTTCTTCTCGTGCGATCTCGGCGTTCTCCTCCGGGGTCCTCTCGTATGGTAACTTCTCTGGAGTCTTCAGAGAAGGACCAAATCTGTATTTCCTCCCGCCTCTGGCTGTACTGCTAGACGCCGGCAGAGCAGACGGAGCGGTTGTCTTCTTTACTTGCTTATGAGGCGGAGGAGAAGGACTACGACGCGCCGGAGCAGCCGAAGCGGCGGCAGGTCTCTTCTGCCCTTGCTGACGAGGCGGAGAAGGAGAAGGCTGGCTGCTCGGGCGCGTCGGCGCAGGCGGAGAAGGAGGCGGAGTGCCGCCACGCGCTGGAGAAGGAGCCGGTCGAGTGCCCTGATCGTCACTCGCCGGAGGAGGAGGCGGTGGAGGAGGCGGGGTGCCCTGACTCGCCGGAGGAGGAGGCGGTGGAGGAGGCGGAGTGCCCTGACTTGCCGGAGGAGGAGGAGGAGGCGGAGGCGTCCAGTTCGGAAGTTGATGAGCTCCTTCCGCCATAGGCATGGAGTCTTCAGAGCAGACCCCAGCCTAGTCTCCCCTTCACCGGTAGGGTGGTCAAGCTGGAGGTCCTCAAATCCCTCTGTTATTTCATCCACCATCACCCTAGCATATCCTTCTGGAATGGGCCGACAGTGAAAAGTTGCGCCGGGTTCAGTAGGATAAACAGAGCCAACAGCCGCCTTGACCTTCAAATTCATCCATTGCGTCATAAGGTGGCAATTTTGAGACTCCGTGATAGCATCCACGGGATAGCTGGCAGGAGCCGTCAAGGCATGCTCCGGCTGAAGCAGCTCGGTGGAAGCCACGCTGCTTCTCCGCTGAGATGGTGGGGTAGCTTCGGGGGAAGCTTCGGCAGTACGTTTGCTGCGATTTGCTTCTCGTTCCTCTATCGCTTGTACCCTTGCTTGCAGCGCCTGCATTTGGGTCTGCTGCAATTTTTTCCCCTCTCCTGGGATTTGTAACCGCCTGCGTCCGGAAACCCAACCTTCCACGGAATGGAGCCTGGCGTGCCTCGTGTCCGTTCAGGGTGCTCAGGATTCCCGAGGGCCATTATGAGCTCGTCGTTCCCTCTGTCTGGAAAGAACGTCCCTTGCTGCACTGCTTCGATATACTGCTGAAGCTTCCTGACTGGTATGTCCATTTGATCGTTCGTCCAAATGCACTTCCCTGTTACAGGGTCCAAGGTTCTGCCAGCCCCAAAGAACCAAGTCCGGCAACGGTCTGGTCAGTTAATTGTCTCTGGTTCGATCCTTTTATCAACCAGATCATTCTCAATCTTGGCCCACTTAGGCCGGGCTACGAGGTAGCCACCTGACCCCGTGCGATGGTGATGCTTCTTCTTCACAGCATTTTGCTTGTTTGTCGCCGACATCTTCTTACTCTTTTCCGATGTCTTGTGGGCCACAAATGCGGGCCAGTGATCTCTGATATTCTCATATCTGCCCTTCAATTCTGGTGTCTCTTTATTTTTGACAAACTTATTCATGTTGGGGAACGTAGCAGAAATTCAAAATTTTCCTACGTGTCACCAAGATCTATCTATGGAGAGACCAGCAACGAGTAGAAAGAGAGTGCATCTACATACCCTTGTAGATCGCTAAGCGGAAGCGTTCAAGTGAACGGGGTTGATGGAGTCGTACTCGTCGTGATTCAAATCACCGATGATCCTAGTGCCGAACGGACGGCACCTCCGCGTTCAACACACGTACAGCCCGGTGACGTCTCCCACGCCTTGATCCAGCAAGGAGAGAGGGAGAGGTTGAGGAAGACTCCATCCAACAGCAGCACAACGGCGTGGTGGTGGTGGAGGAGCGTGGCAATCCAGCAGGGCTTCGCCAAGCACCATGGGAGAGGAGGAGTAGGGAGAGAGGTAGGGCTGTGCCAGAACTTCGTGTGTAGCTCCCATGCGCCTCCCCACTATATATAGGGGTGGAGGGGCTGGTTTCTTGCCCTCCAAGTCCATTGGGGCGTTGGCCAAGGTGGGAGGAAAGAAATCTCATTATTTCCTTCCCCACCGATTGTTATCCCCCCTTTTTAGGGATCTTGATCTTATCCCTTCGGGATATGATCTTATTCCTTCTAAGGGGGGATCTTGGTGCGCCTTGACCAGGGGTGTGGGGCCTTGCCCCCACTACCCACGTCCATGTGGGTCCCCCCATGCAGGTGGGCCCCACTCCGGAACCTTCTAGAACCTTCCCGGTACAATACCAAAAAATCCTGAACATTTTCCGATGGCCAAAATAGGACTTCCCATATATAAATCTTTACCTCCGGACCATTCCGGAACTCCTCGTGACGTCCGGGATCTCATCCGGGACTCCGAACAACATTCGGTAACCACATACAAACTTCCTTTATAACCCTAGCGTCATCGAACCTTAAGTGTGTAGACCCTACGGGTTCGGGAGACATGTAGACATGACCGAGACGTTCTCCGGTCAATAACCAACAGCGGGATCTGGATACCCATGATGGCTCCCACATGTTCCACGATGATCTCATCGGATGAACCACGATGTCAAGGACTTAATCAATCCCGTATTCAATTCCCTTTGTCTATCGGTATGTTACTTGCCCGAGATTCGATCGTCGGTATCCAATACCTTGTTCAATCTCGTTACCGGCAAGTCACTTTACTCGTTCCGTAACACATCATCCCGTGATCAACTCCTTGGTCACGTTGCGCATATGATGATGTCCTACCGAGTGGGCCTAGAGATACCTCTCCGTTTACACAGAGTTTCTTCATCTTGCCCACATGGTTCGCATGTCTCAAACTTTTCAAAAACGAGTGAGTCCAAAGATCCATCAACATGGAGCTTCTTCATGCGTTTTATACCATTATGACTTACATGGCAGTGCCACAAGTAAGTGGTACTATCATTACTATCTTATATCTTTTGGCATGAAAATGTGTATCACTACGACCGAGATTCAATAAACCATTCCTTTAGGTGCAAGACCATTGAAGGTATTATTCAAAAATAGAGTAACCATTATTCTCCTTAAATGAATAACTGTATTGCGATAGACATAATCCAATCATGTCTATGCTCAACGCAAACACCAATCTCGGTGGTAGAGGGAGCGTGCGATGCTTGATCATATCAACCTTGGAAACACTTCCAACATATATCGTCAGCTCACCTTTAGCTAGTCTCCGTTTATTCCGTAGCTTTTATTTCGAGTTACTAACACTTAGCAACCGAACCGGTATCCAATACCCTGGTGCTACTAGGAGTACTAGTAAAGTACACATTAACATAATGTATATCCAATATACTTCTATCGACCTTGCCAGCCTTCTCATCTACCAAGTATCTAGGGTAATGCTGCTCCAGTGGTTGTTCCCCTTATTACAGAAGCACTTAGTCTCGGGTTTGGGTTCAACCTTGGGTTTCTTCACTAGAGCAGCAGCTGAATTGCCGTTTCATGAAGTATCCCTTTGTTCCCTTGCCCTTCTTGAAACTAGTGGTTTCACCAACCATCAACAATTGATGCTCCTTCTTGATTTCTACTTTCGCGGTGTCAAACATCATGAATATTTCAAGGATCATCATATCTATCCCTGATATGTTATAGTTAATCACGAAGCTCTAGCAGCTTGGTGGCAATGACTTTGGGGAAACATCACTATCTCATCTGGAGGATCAACTCCCACTCGATTCAAGTGATTGTTGTGCTCAGACAATCTGAGCACAAGCTCAACGATTGAGCTTTTCTCCCTTAGTTTGCAGGCTAAGAAAATCATCGGAGGTCTTATACCTCTTGACGTGGGCACGAGCCTGAAATCCCAATTTCAGCCCTCGAAACATCTCATATGTTCCGCGACGTTTCGAAAACGTCTTTGGTGCCTCTACTTAAACCATTTAATTGAACTATCACGTAGTTATCAAAACGTGTATGTCCGATGTTCGCAACATCGACAAACGACGTTGGGGTTCAGCACACTGAGCGGTGCATTAAGGACATAAGCTTTCTACTGATCGCATAATCGCTACTATCAACTTTCAACTATATTTTCTCTAGGAACATATCTAAACAGTGGAACTAAAGCGCGAGCTTACGACATAATTTGCAAAAGGTCTTTTGACTATGTTCAGGATAATTAAGTTCATCTTATGAACTCCCATTTAGATAGACATCCCTCTGGTCATCTAAGTGATCACATGATCCGAGTCAACTAGGCCGTGTCCGATCATCACGTGAGACGGACTAGTCATCATCGGTGAACATCTTCATGTTGATCGTATCTACCATACGACTCATGCTCGACCTTTCGGTCTCCGTGTTCCGAGGCCATGTCTGCACATGCTAGGCTCGTCAAGTTAACCCTAAGTGTTTTCGCTGTGTAAAACTGTCTTACACCCGTTGTATGTGAACGTAAGAATCCATCACACCCGATCATCACGTTGTGCTTAGAAGCGACGAACTGTAGCAACGGTGCACAGTTAGGGGAGAACACTTCTTGAAATTTTGTAAGGGATCATCTTATTTACTACCGTCGTCCTAAGCAAACAAGATGCATAAACATGATAAACATCACATGCAATCAAATAGTGACATGATATGGCCAATATCATTTTGCTCCTTTTGATCTTCATCTTCGGGGCTCCATGATCATCATCGTCACCGGCACGACACCATGATCTCCATCATCATGATCTCCATCATCGTGTCTTCATGAAGTTGTCACGCCAACGACTACTTCTACTTCTATGACTAACGCGTTTAGCAATAAAGTAAAGTAGTTTACATGGCGTTCTTCAATGACACGCAGGTCATACAATAAATAAAGACAACTCCTATGGCTCCTGCCGGTTGTCATACTCATCGACATGCAAGTCGTGAATCCTATTACAAGAACATGATCAATCTCATACATCACATATCATTCATCACATTCTTCTTGGCCATATCACATCACATAGCATACCCTGCAAAAACAAGTTAGACGTCCTCTAATTGTTGTTGCATGTTTTACGTGGCTGCTATGGGTTTCTAGCAAGAACGTTTCTTACCTACGCAAGACCACAACGTGATATGCCAATTGCTATTTACCCTTCATAAGGACCCTTTTCATCGAATCCGTTCCGACTAAAGTGGGAGAGACTGGCACCCGCTAGCCACCTTATGCACCAAGTGCATGTCAATCGGTGGAACCTGTCTCACGTAAGAGTACGTGTAAGGTCGGTCCGGGCCGCTTCATCCCACAATACCGTCGAAACAAGATTGGACTAGTAACGGTAAGCATATTGAACAACATCAACGCCCACAACTACTTTGTGTTCTACTCGTGCAAAGAATCTACGCAATAGACCTAGCTCAGGATGCCACTGTTGGGGAACGTAGCAGAAATTCAAAATTTTCCTACGTGTCACCAAGATCTATCTATGGAGAGACCAGCAACGAGTAGAAAGAGAGTGCATCTACATACCCTTGTAGATTGCTAAGCGGAAGCGTTCAAGTGAACGGGGTTGATGGAGTCGTACTCGTCGTGATTCAAATCACCGATGATCCTAGTGCCGAACGGACGGCACCTCCGCGTTCAACACACGTACAGCCCGGTGACGTCTCCCACGCCTTGATCCAGCAAGGAGAGAGGGAGAGGTTGAGGAAGACTCCATCCAACAGCAGCACAACGGCGTGGTGGTGGTGGAGGAGCGTGGCAATCCAGCAGGGCTTCGCCAAGCACCATGGGAGAGGAGGAGTAGGGAGAGAGGTAGGGCTGTGCCAGAACTTCGTGTGTAGCTCCCATGCGCCTCCCCACTATGTATAGGGATGGATGGGCTGGTTTCTTGCCCTCCAAGTCCATTGGGGCGTTGGCCAAGGTGGGAGGAAAGAAATCTCATTATTTCCTTCCCCACCGATTGTTATCCCCCTTTTTAGGGATCTTGATCTTATCCCTTCGGGATATGATCTTATTCCTTCTAAGGGGGGATCTTGGTGTGCCTTGACCAGGGGTGTGGGGCCTTGCCCCCACTACCCACATCCATGTGGGTCCCCCCATGCAGGTGGGCCCCACTCCGGAACCTTCTAGAACCTTCCCGGTACAATACCGAAAAATCCTGAACATTTTCCGGTGGCCAAAATAGGACTTCCCATATATAAATCTTTACCTCCGGACCATTCCGGAACTCCTCGTGACGTCCGGGATCTCATCCGGGACTCCGAACAACATTCGGTAACCACATACAAACTTCCTTTATAACCCTAGCGTCATCGAACCTTAAGTGTGTAGACCCTATGGGTTCGGGAGACATGTAGACATGACCGAGACGTTCTCCGGTCAATAACCAACAGCGGGATCTGGATACCCATGATGGCTCCCACATGTTCCACGATGATCTCATCGGATGAACCACGATGTCAAGGACTTAATCAATCCCGTATTCAATTCCCTTTGTCTATCGGTATGTTATTTGCCCGAGATTCGATCGTCGGTATCCAATACCTTGTTCAATCTCGTTACCGGCAAGTCACTTTACTCGTTCGGTAACACATCATCCCGTGATCAACTCCTTGGTCACATTGCGCATATGATGATGTCCTACCGAGTGGGCCCAGAGATACCTCTCCGTTTACACGGAGTGACAAATCCCAGTCTCGATCCGCATAAAACAATAGATACTTTCGGAGATACCTGTAGTGCACCTTTATAGTCACCCAGTTACGTTGTGACGTTTGATACACCCAAAGCACTCCTACGGTATCCAGGAGTTACACGCTCTCATGGTCGAAGGAAGAGATACTTGACATTGGCAAAGCTCTAGCAAATGAACTACACGATCTTTTGTGCTAGTCTTAGGATTGGATCTTGTCCATCACATCATTCTCCTAATGATGTGATCCCGTTATCAACGACATCCAATGTCCATAGCCAGGAAACCATGACTATCTGTTGATCACAACGAGCTAGTCAACTAGAGGCTCACTAGGGACATATTGTGGTCTATGTATTCACACGTGTATAACGATTTCCGGATAATACAGTTATAGCATGAATAAAAGACAATTATCATGAACAAGGAAATATAATAATAATACTTTTATTATTGCCTCTAGGGCATATTTCCAACAATTCAACTCTTTCTTCCACCTCCTGAATAGTTCTGCCATCCTCTTAAGAGCAAAAGACTTGATTAATTGCTCTTTAACTGGCTTCTCTGGATCATCCTCTGGCGCTAGGATGAAATTTGACTTCAGCTCAGTCCAAAGATCATTTTTCTGCATATCATTGACATAACACACCTCAGGGTCTTCTGTAGCCGGCTTTAACCATTGCTGGATGCTGATCGGGATCTTGTCCCTAACCAAAACCCCGCACTGAGCAACAAATGCGCTCTTTGTCCGGAGGGGTTCAATCGGTTGGCCGTCGGGCGCGATTGCTATGATCTCAAACTTTTCATCCGAGCTCAACTTTTTCTTCGGGCCTCGTCTCTTTATCGAAGTTGTGCTCGATCCGGAGGGCTAGAAAAAAGAACAAAGACTTAATTAATATGTGTACATACCAAAACAATGAATGCATCAATTAGCTAGTCAGTAGAAGCTTAACTAATATATATACCTGGCCGGACTCGGTTCGGTCACCGGAGACGTCATCACGGTCTCCTTCTTGCACCGGCATTGGGTCACCGGAGCCGTCCTCACGGTCTCCTTCTTGCACCGGCATTAGGTCACCGGAGCCATCATAATCATAGCCAGCTGCTTCCAGACCATCGGTGTCGTTGAGAAACAACGAGACGACGGCATCACTTCCTCGTGCGATTATGTCCCCCAACAACTCTTCTTGTACTTCGTCTCGGGCGGTGTCCATAGTTTCTACAAATATTAACAACATGGCAATTATTATTCAAACATGACAGATGGATATATTAGTGGCAAACGTAGAACTAATATTAATTAGTGGCCTCGACGCTGCTTCTCTAGGGTTTGGGGTGGCCTCGACGCTGCTTCTCTAGGATTTGGGGTGGCCTCGACAACGCTTCAAGGATAAAAAAAGAGGAAGAAGAATAAAAAAAGAGGAGAAGAAAGAATAGAGGAGTTTCTATTCTTTCTTCTCCTCTTTTTTTATTCTTCTTCCTCTTTTTTATCGGGAAGGAGGGTCGTCGAGGGTCACCGAGCGGTAGAGGAAACCCTAAATAGCAAGTATCGTGGGTGTGAGATACATGTGGCCGTCGGTGTCGGACACTACATCCACGTCCCACAAGTGACGTGGGCGTCGAAGTCCGCGCCACTTGTGGGACGTGGATGTAGTGTCCGACACCGACGGCCACATGTATCTCACACCGACGATACTTGCTATTTAGGGTTTTCTCTACCGCTCGGCGACCCTGACCCTCGATGACCCTCGTTCCTGATAAAATAAAGAGGAAGAAGAAGAAAAAAGAGAAGAAGAGGAAGAAGAAGAAAAAAAAGAGAAGAAGAAAAAAAAGAAGAAGAGGAAGAAGAAGAAAAAAAAGAGAAGAAGAAATTCTTCTCTTTTTTTCTTCTTCTTCCTCTTTATTTTATCGGAAACGAGGGTCGTCGAGGGTCAGGGTCGCCGAACGGTAGAGGAAACCCTAAATAGCAAGTATCGTGGGTGTGAGATACATGTGGCCGTCGGTGTCGGACAGTACATCCACGTCCCACAAGTGACGCGGGCTCGACCTAAATAAAAAAACTAATACATATAGGAAGAAGAAGAAAAAAAAAGAGAAGAAAGAATAGAGGAGAAGACTTCCTCTTCTTCCTCTCCTCTTCTTCTCCCTCTTCTTCCCCTTCTTCCTCGCCTCTCTCATGAATGTCCGACATTCTCGACCCCCCCCCCACGTGTCGAAGAAAAAAAGAAGAAAAAAAGCCTCTCCTCTTCTTTCTTTCTTCCTCTTCTTATTTTCTTCTTTCATATCCTTCTTTTTCTTCTAAGTTTTAGCATATTCTAAATCTTCTTCTAACTTTCTATATATGAACAAAAAACTTTCTATGAACAAAATATTCTTTTTTCTTCCTCTTCTTTCTATGAACCAGAAAATTACATATATGGAAAAAGATTAATACACATATGAACAAAAAAATACACATATACATACACATAGCCATACACATAGCCACATACATACATACACATATACATTATATATATATGAACAAAAACGAATAAAAATGAAGGGCGCGTAGGGGCGGCGGCACGGCAGGGCAGGGGAGGCGCGCGGCGTGGCGACATGCGGCGGCAGCGAAGGGCAGGGGCGGCGTGCGGCGGCCGCGCAGGGCGGCAGCGCGCGAAGGGCAGGGGAGGCGCGCGGCGGGGCGACATGCGGCTGCAGCGAAGGGCAGGGGCGGCACGCAGCAGCCGCGCAGGGCAGGGGCAGCGCAGGGCGGCAGCACGCGAAGGGCAAGGGCGGCGGCGACGGTGGCCAGTACAAGGGGAGGAGCAGGGGAACAGGCGGCACTCACAGCGAGGTGGCGTCGGCGACGAGGAAGGCTCGGGGACAGCGGACGGTGAAGGCGCGCTCGGGGGCGAGGGCAGGGGCGCGCGGGCTCGGGGGGCGGCATACGGCGTCGATCTAGGCAGCCTTGCGGCGTCGATGAGCTCGGCGTCGTCGGGTGGGCCGGAGGGCAACTGGCGATGAGTTCGTCAAATTTTCCTAAGTCCTGCTTATATACACAGAGTATTGGTCACGGTTGGTGCCACGAACTGTGACCAATGCCTCCCTTTAGTCCCGGTTGGTGCCACCAACCGGGATTGGTCACGGTTTGTGGCACCAACCGTGACCAATGCCCCCTTTAGTCCCGGTTGGTGCCACCAACCGGGATTGGTCATGGTTTATGGCACCAACCTTGACCAATGCCCCCTTTAGTCCCGGTTGATGCCATCAACCGGGACCAAAGTGTTGGGGAACGTTGCAGAAAATTAAAATTTTTCCTACGGTTTCACCAAGATCCATCTATGAGTTCATCTAAGCAACGAGTCAAGGGAGAGAGTTTGCATCTACATACCACTTGTAGATCACGAGCGGAAGCTAGCCAAGGGGATGGTGATGATGGAGTCGTACTCGAACGTGATTCGGATCACCGATGTCCAAGTGCTGAACGGACAGCACCTCCGCGTTCAACACACGTACGGGACGGGAGACGTCTCCTCCTTCTTGATCCAGCAAGGGGGAAGGAGAGGTTGAGGAAGATTGCTCCAACGGCAGCACGACGGCGTGGTGTAGTTGGTGCAGCAGTACTCCGACAGGGCTTCGCCAAGCATATACGGAGGAGGAGAGGTGTTGGGGAGGGGAGGGGCTGCGCCTTGGCTTGTGTTCAGCTCCCATGCGCCTCCCCACTATATATAGGGGTGGAGGGGCTGGTTTCTTGCCCTCCAAGTCCATTGGGGCGTTGGCCAAGGTGGGAGGAAAGAAATCCCATCATTTCCTTCCCCACCGATTGTTATCCCCCCTTTTTAGGGATCTTGATCTTATCCCTTCGGGATATGATCTTATTCCTTCTAAGGGGGGATCTTGGTGCGCCTTGACCAGGGGTGTGGGGCCTTTCCCCCACTACTCACGTTCATGTGGGTCCCCCCATGCAGGTGGGCCCCACTCCGGAACCTTCTAGAACCTTCCCGGTACAATACCGAAAAATCCCGAACATTTTCCGGTGGCCAAAATAGGACTTCCCATATATAAATCTTTACCTCCGGACCATTCCGGAACTCCTCGTGACGTCCGGGATCTCATCCGGGACTCCGAACAACATTCGGTAACCACATACAAACTTCCTTTATAACCCTAGCGTCATCGAACCTTAAGTGTGTAGACCCTACGGGTTCGGGAGACATGTAGACATGACCGAGACGTTCTCCGGTCAATAACCAACAGCGGGATCTGGATACCCATGTTGGCTCCCACATGCTTCTCGATGTTGTCATCGGATGAACCACGATGTCGAGGATTCGATCAAACCCTGTATACAATTCCCTTTGTCAATCGGTACGTTACTTGCCCGAGACTCGATCGTCGGTATCCCAATACCTTGTTCAGTCTCGTTACCGGCAAGTCACTTTACTCGTACCGTAATGCATGATCTCGTGGCCAACACTTTGGTCACCTTGAGCTCATTATGATGATGCATTACCGAGTGGGCCCAGAGATACCTCTCCGTCATACGGAGTGACAAATCCCAGTCTCGATCCGTGTCAACCCAACAGCTACTTTCGGAGATACCTGTAATGCACCTTTATAGTCACCCAGTTACGTTGTGACGTTTGATACACCCAAGGCACTCCTACGGTATCCGGGAGTTACACGATCTCATGGTCTAAGGAAGAGATACTTGACATTGGCAAAGCTCTAGCAAACGAACCAAACGACCTTTGTGCTATGCTTAGGATTGGGTCTTGTCCATCACATCATTCTCCTAATGATGTGATCCCGTTATCAACGACATCCAATGTCCATAGCCAGGAAATCATGACTATCTGTTGATCACAACGAGCTAGTCAACTAGAGGCTCACTAGGGACATATTGAGGTCTATGTATTCACATGTGTATTACGATTTCCGGATAATACAGTTATAGCATGAATAAAAGACAATTATCATGAACAATGAAATATAATAATACTTTTATTATTGCCTCTAGGGCATATTTCCAACAGTCTCCCACTTGCACTAGAGTCACCAATCTAGTTACATTGTGATGAATCGAACACCCATAGAGTTCTGGTGTTGATCATGTTTAGCTCGCGAGAGAGGTTTAGTCAACGGATCTGCGACATTCAGATCCGTATGTACTTTGCAAATTTCTATGTCTCCATCTTGAACATTTTCATGGATGGAGTTGAAACGACGCTTGATGTGCCTGGTCTTCTTGTGAAACCTGGGCTCCTTGGCAAGGGCAATAGCTCCAGTGTTGTCACAGAAGAGTTTGATTGGCCCCGACGCATTGGGTATGACTCCTAGGTCGGTGATGAACTCCTTCACCCAAATCGCTTCATGCGCTGCCTCCGAGGCTGCCATGTACTCCGCTTCACACGTAGATCCCGCCACGACGCTCTGCTTGCAGCTGCACCAGCTTACTGCTCCACCATTCAACATATACACGTATCCGGTTTGTGACTTAGAGTCATCCGGATCTGAGTCGAAGCTAGCGTCGACGTAACCCTTTACGACAAGCTCTTCGTCTCCTCCATAAACGAGAAACATGTCCTTTGTCCTTTTCAGGTACTTCAGGATATTCTTGACTGCTGTCCAGTGTTCCTTGCCGGGATTACTTTGGTATCTAGCTACCAAACTCACGGCAAGGTTTACATCAGGTCTGGTACACAGCATGGCATACATAATAGATCCTATGGCTGAAGCATAGGGGATGACACTCATCTCTTCTTTATCTTTTGCCGTGGTCGGTGACTGAGCCGAGCTCAATCTCACACCTTGTAACATAGGCAAGAACCCCTTCTTGGACTGATCCATTTTGAACCTCTTCAAAATCTTATCAAGGTATGTGCTTTGTGAAAGACCTATGAGGCGTCTCGATCTATCTCTATAGATCTTGATGCCTAATATGTAAGCAGCTTCTCCAAGGTCCTTCATTGAAAAACACTTATTCAAGTAGGCCTTAATGCTTGTCCAGAAATTCTATATTATTTCCCATCAAGAGTATGTCATCTACATATAATATGAGAAATGCTACAGAGCTCCCACTCACTTTCTTGTAAACGCAGGCTTCTCCATAAGTCTGCATAAACCCAAACGCTTTGATCATCTCATCAAAGCGAATATTCCAACTCCGAGATGCTTGCACCAGCCCATAAATGGATCGCTGGAGCTTGCATACTTTGTTAGCGTTCTTAGGATCGACAAAACCTTCCGGCTGCATCATATACAGTTCTTCCTTAAGATGCCCGTTAAGGAATGCTGTTTTGACGTCCATCTGCCATATCTCATAATCATAGTATGCGGCAATTGCTAACATGATTCGGACGGACTTTAGCTTCGCTACGGGAGAGAATGTCTCGTCGTAGTCAATCCCTTGAACCTGTCGATAACCCTTAGCGACAAGTCGAGCTTTATAGATGGTGACATTACCATCCGCGTCTGTCTTCTTCTTAAAGATCCATTTGTTTTCTATCGCTCGCCGATCATCGGGCAAGTCTGTCAAAGTCCATACTTTGTTTTCATACATGGATTCTATCTCGGATTTCATGGCTTCAAGCCATTTGTTGGAATCTGGGCCCGCCATCGCTTCTTCATAGTTCGAAGGTTCACCGTTGTCTAACAACATGATTTCCAGGACGGGGTTGCCGTACCACTCTGGTGCGGAACGTGTCCTTGTGGACCTACGAAGTTCAGTAGCAACTTGATCCGAAGTACCTTGATCATCATCATTGGTTTCCTCTTCAGTTGGTGTGGGCATCACAGGAACATTTTCCTGAGCTGCACCACTTTCCCGTTCGAGAGGTAGTACTTCATCGAGTTCTACTTTCCTCCCACTTACTTCTTTCGAGAGAAACTCTTTTTCCAGAAAGCATCCGTTCTTGGCAACAAAGATTTTGCCCTCGGATCTTAAGTAGAAGGTATACCCGACAGTTTCCTTAGGGTATCCTATGAAGACGCATTTTTCCGACTTGGGTTCGAGCTTTTCAGGTTGAAGTTTCTTGACATAAGCATCGCATCCCCAAACTTTTAGAAACGACAGCTTAGGTTTCTTCCCAAACCATAATTCATACGGTGTCGTCTCAACGGATTTAGACGGTGCCCTATTTAAAGTGAATGTAGCTGTCTCTAGAGCGTATCCCCAAAATGATAGCGGTAAATCAGTAAGAGACATCATAGACCGCACCATATCCAATAGAGTGCGATTACGACGTTCGGACACACCGTTTCGCTGAGGTGTTCCAGGCGGCGTGAGTTGTGAAACGATTCCACATTTCCTTAAGTGTGTGCCAAATTCGTGACTTAAATATTCTCCTCCACGATCTGATCGTAGGCACTTTATCTTTCGGTCACGTTGATTCTCCACCTCATTCTGAAATTCCTTGAACTTTTCAAAGGTCTCAGACTTGTGTTTCATTAAGTAGACATACCCATATCTACTTAAGTCATCAGTGAGAGTGAGAACATAACGATATCCTCCGCGAGCCTCAACGCTCATTGGACCGCACACATCGGTATGTATGATTTCCAATAAGTTGGTTGCTCGCTCCATTGTTCCGGAGAACGGAGTCTTGGTCATCTTGCCCATGAGGCATGGTTCGCACGTGTCAAACGATTCATAATCAAGAGACTCTAAAAGTCCATCGGCATGGAGCTTCTTCATGCGCTTGACACCAATGTGACCAAGGCGGCAGTGCCACAAGTATGTGGGACTATCGTTATCAACTTTACATCTTTTGGCATCTACACTATGAACATGTGTAATATTACGCTCGAGATTCATTAAGAATAAACCATTGACCATCGGAGCATGACCATAAAACATATCTCTCATATAAATCGAACAACCATTATTCTCAGACTTAAATGAGTAGCCATCTCGTATTAAACGAGATCCAGATACAATGTTCATGCTCAAACTTGGCACTAAATAACAATTATTAAGGTTCAAAACTAATCCCGTAGGTAAATGTAGAGGCAGCGTGCCGACGGCGATCACATCGACTCTGGAACCATTCCCGACGCGCATCGTCACCTCGTCCTTCGCCAGTCTCCGTTTATTCCGCAGCTCCTGCTGTGAGTTACAAATATGAGCAACGGCACCGGTATCAAATACCCAGGAGTTACTACGAGTACTGGTAAGGTACACATCAATTACATGTATATCAAATATACCTTTGGTTTTGCCGGCCTTCTTATCTGCTAAGTATTTGGGGCAGTTCCGCTTCCAGTGACCCTTCCCCTTGCAATAAAAGCACTCAGTCTCAGGCTTAGGTCCATTCTTTGACTTCTTCCCGGTAACTGGCTTACCAGGCGCGGCAACCTCCTTGCCGTCCTTCTTGAAGTTCTTCTTACCCTTGCCCTTCTTGAACTTAGTGGTCTTATTGACCATCAACACTTGATGTTCTTTCTTGATTTCAGCCTCTGCTGACTTCAGCATCGAGAACACTTCAGGAATGGTCTTTTCCATCCCCTGCATGTTGTAGTTCATCACAAAGCTCTTGTAGCTTGGTGGGAGCGACTGGAGGATTCTGTCAATGACCGCCTCATCTGGGAGGTTAATGTTCAGCTGGGTCATACGGTTGTGCAACCCAGACATCTTCAGGATGTGCTCACTGACAGAACTGTTTTCCTCCATCTTACAACTGTAGAACTTGTCGGAGACATCATATCTCTCGACCCGGGCATGAGCTTGGAAAACTAGTTTCAGCTCTTCGAACATCTCATATGCTCCGTGATGCTCAAAACGCTTTTGGAGCCCCGGTTCTAAGCTGTAAAGCATGCCGCACTGAACGAGGGAGTAATCATCAGCGCGAGTTTGCCAAGCATTCATAATGTCTTGGTTCTCTGGGACGGGAGCGTCACCTAGCGGTCCTTCTAGGACATATTGTTTCCTGGCAGCTATGAGGATGATCCTCAGGTTCCGGACCCAGTCCGTATAGTTGCTGCCATCATCTTTCAGCTTGGTTTTCTCTAGGAACGCGTTGAAGTTCATGTTGACATGAGCGTTGGCCATTTGATCTACAAGACATATTTGCAAAGGTTTTAGACTAAGTTCATGATAATTAAGTTCTAATCAAATTATGAACTCCCACTCAGATTAGACATCCCTTTAGTCATCTAAGTGTTACACGATCCGAGTCGACTAGGCCGTGTCCGATCATCACGTGAGACGGACTAGTCATCGTCGGTGAACATTCTCATGTTGATCGTATCTTCCATACGACTCGTGTTCGACCTTTCGGTCTCCGTGTTCCGAGGCCATGTCTGCACATGCTAGGCTCGTCAAGTTAACCCTAAGTGTTTTCGCTGTGTAAAACTGTCTTACACCCGTTGTATGTGAACGTAAGAATCCATCACACCCGATCATCACGTGGTGCTTAGAAGCGACGAACTGTAGCAACGGTGCACAGTTAGGGGAGAACACTTCTTGAAATTTTTGTAAGGGATCATCTTATTTACTACCGTCGTCCTAAGTAAACAAGATGCATAAACATAATAAACATCACATGCAATTATATAGTTGTGACATGATATGGCCAATATCATATAGCTCCATTGATCTTCATCTTCGGGGCTCCATGATCATCTTGTCACCGGCTTGACACCATGATCTCCATCATCGTGTCTTCATGAAGTTGTCACGCCAACGACTACTTCTACTTCTATGGCTAACGCGTTTAGCAATAAAGTAAAGTGAGTTACATGGCGTTCTTCAATGACACGCAGGTCATACAAAAAATAAAGACAACTCCTATGGCTCCTGCCGGTTGTCATACTCATCGACATGCAAGTCGTGAATCCTATTACAAAGAACATGATCTCATACATCACAATTCATCATTCATCACAACTTCTGGCCATATCACATCACATGATCAATCGCTGCAAAAACAAGTTAGACGTCCTCTAATTGTTGTTGCATCTTTTACGTGGCTGCAATTGGGTTCTAGCAAGAACGTTTTCTTACCTACGAATAACCACAACGTGATTTTGTCAACTTCTATTTACCCTTCATAAGGGCCCTTTTCATCGAATCCGCTCCAACTAAAGTGGGAGAGACAGACACCCGCCAGCCACCTTATGCAACTAGTGCATGTCAGTCGGTGGAACCGGTCTCACGTAAGCGTACGTGTAAGGTTGGTCCGGGCCGCTTCATCCCACAATACCGCCGAAGCAAGAAAAGACTAGTAGAGGCAAGTAAGATGACAAAATCCACGCCCACAACAAAATTGTGTTCTACTCGTGCAAAGAGAACTACGCATAGACCTAGCTCATGATGCCACTGTTGGGGAACGTTGCAGAAAATTAAAATTTTTCCTACGGTTTCACCAAGATCCATCTATGAGTTCATCTAAGCAACGAGTCAAGGGAGAGAGTTTGCATCTACATACCACTTGTAGATCACGAGCGGAAGCTAGCCAAGGGGATGGTGATGATGGAGTCGTACTCGAACGTGATTCGGATCACCGATGTCCAAGTGCTGAACGGACAGCACCTCCGCGTTCAACACACGTACGGGACGGGAGACGTCTCCTCCTTCTTGATCCAGCAAGGGGGAAGGAGAGGTTGAGGAAGATTGCTCCAACGGCAGCACGACGGCGTGGTGTAGTTGGTGCAGCAGTACTCCGACAGGGCTTCGCCAAGCATATACGGAGGAGGAGAGGTGTTGGGGAGGGGAGGGGCTGCGCCTTGGCTTGTGTTCAGCTCCCATGCGCCTCCCCACTATATATAGGGGTGGAGGGGCTGGTTTCTTGCCCTCCAAGTCCATTGGGGCGTTGGCCAAGGTGGGAGGAAAGAAATCCCATCATTTCCTTCCCCACCGATTGTTATCCCCCCTTTTTAGGGATCTTGATCTTATCCCTTCGGGATATGATCTTATTCCTTCTAAGGGGGGATCTTGGTGCGCCTTGACCAGGGGTGTGGGGCCTTTCCCCCACTACTCACGTTCATGTGGGTCCCCCCATGCAGGTGGGCCCCACTCCGGAACCTTCTAGAACCTTCCCGGTACAATACCGAAAAATCCCGAACATTTTCCGGTGGCCAAAATAGGACTTCCCATATATAAATCTTTACCTCCGGACCATTCCGGAACTCCTCGTGACGTCCGGGATCTCATCCGGGACTCCGAACAACATTCGGTAACCACATACAAACTTCCTTTATAACCCTAGCGTCATCGAACCTTAAGTGTGTAGACCCTACGGGTTCGGGAGACATGTAGACATGACCGAGACGTTCTCCGGTCAATAACCAACAGCGGGATCTGGATACCCATGTTGGCTCCCACATGCTTCTCGATGTTGTCATCGGATGAACCACGATGTCGAGGATTCGATCAAACCCTGTATACAATTCCCTTTGTCAATCGGTACGTTACTTGCCCGAGACTCGATCGTCGGTATCCCAATACCTTGTTCAGTCTCGTTACCGGCAAGTCACTTTACTCGTACCGTAATGCATGATCTCGTGGCCAACACTTTGGTCACCTTGAGCTCATTATGATGATGCATTACCGAGTGGGCCCAGAGATACCTCTCCGTCATACGGAGTGACAAATCCCAGTCTCGATCCGTGTCAACCCAACAGCTACTTTCGGAGATACCTGTAATGCACCTTTATAGTCACCCAGTTACGTTGTGACGTTTGATACACCCAAGGCACTCCTACGGTATCCGGGAGTTACACGATCTCATGGTCTAAGGAAGAGATACTTGACATTGGCAAAGCTCTAGCAAACGAACTAAACGACCTTTGTGCTATGCTTAGGATTGGGTCTTGTCCATCACATCATTCTCCTAATGATGTGATCCCGTTATCAGCGACATCCAATGTCCATAGCCAGGAAATCATGACTATCTGTTGATCACAACGAGCTAGTCAACTAGAGGCTCACTAGGGACATATTGAGGTCTATGTATTCACACGTGTATTACGATTTCCGGATAATACAGTTATAGCATGAATAAAAGACAATTATCATGAATAATGAAATATAATAATACTTTTATTATTGCCTCTAGAGCATATTTCCAACACAAAGGCCTTGTGCTGCTGCGGCGTCGAAAGTTTAGTCCCACCTTGCTAGTTGAGAGGGGTGCGCAGTGGTTTATAAGCCCCACTGCCGCACCCCTCTCGAGCTTCTCTCCATTGCAGGCTTACGGGCCCAATTATCACTGCTATGCCTATGGGCCTACTGGGCCTCCCGCGGGCCTGAATCCTGGCCCTTGGATGGGTTTCTAGTCGTATTCAGGTCGTGGGGGCCCAGTAGGTGGCATTTTTTTTGTTTTTTTGTTGCTTCATTTATTTTATTTTCTTTTGTTTTTTGCTTTATTTTTTAATTCTTTGTGCTTTTAGTTTTAGAAAAATTATAAACTTTTTGTTAATGCCATTAGTTTTCAAATTTGAAAACACTTTTTTGTTTTTTTGTTTTCTTTGTTGATTTATTTATTTTATTTTGTTTCTACTTACAACAAAATACTTATTGTTGCTATTTTTTTCCTGTTTTTTTGTTTTGTTTTCTGCATTATTTATTTTCTTTTGTTTTTTTGCTTTATTTTTTTATTATTTTTGCTTTTAGTTTTAGAAAAATTATAAACTTTCTGTAGTGCCATTAGTTTTCAAATTTGAAAACACTTTTTTTGTTTTCTTTGTTGCTTTATTTATTTTATTTTGTTTCTACTTACAACAAAATACTTATTGTTGCTATTTTTTCTAGTTTTTTTGTTTTGTTTTTGCATTATTTATTTTCTTTTGTTTTTTGTTTTTTGCTTTAATTTTTAATTCTGTTTGCTTTTAGGCTAGCAAAATTATAAACTTTCTGTTAGTGCCATTAGTTTTAGAAAAATTATAAACTTTCTGTTAGTGCCATTAGTTTTCAAATTTGAATAGTTAAAAAATTGAATTCTTTGAAATTTGTGTGAATCACAAGTTTGTGATTAACTTACTAAAAAAATGAGAATAGATGCGCTTATAGAGAAAATTCAACCTAAATTCATACTAAATTTCTATGAATTTCAGAGAAATTCACTATGAATTTAGGTTAAAATTTTCTCTATTAGGGCATCTATTTTCACTTTGAGAGGAACTCAACAAGGCAGAGAGGGAAGGGCTTATAAATCGGTGTGAGCCCCCTTCGGTTGGCGAGGTGGGACTAAACTCTGCCCGCAACGAGGACCAACCCTTTAGTCCCGGTTTGTGGCACAAACCGGGACTAATGGTCATGGGCCAGGGGCGAGGAGCAAAATTATAAACTTTCTGTTAGTGCCATTAGTTTTAGAAAAATTATAAACTTTCTGTTAGTGACATTAGTTTTCAAATTTGAATAGTTAAAATTTGAATTCTTTGATATTTGTTTGAATCACAAGTTTGTGATTAACTTTACTTTTTCCAGTTTTTTTTTTGTTTTTTGCATTATTTATTTCCTTTTATTTTTTGCATTTTTTAATTCTTTTTGCTTTTAGGTCAGAAAAATTATAAATTTTCTGTTAGTGCCATCAGTTTTAGAAAAAATTATAAACTTTCTGTTAGTGTCATTAGTTTTCAAATTTGAATAGTTAAAATTTGAATAATGGTATTACGGGGGCCGAACCATAAGACATGAAAACATTTCAAATGAACTCTGAAAAAGTTGAAAGTTGGCATGATATCATAATTTCACCCACATAGTATGTGCATATACAAAACGGACAATGGTAGCATGTTCGTGTGTTACAAAGTTGGCATGGTATCATCATAATAGTTGCGGGAGAAAGTCTGCACTTTTTCTTCGCTTGTGTCATTTGCTTATTGCGCCGTAACCATGGATAATCTTCATTGTTTATTAGGATGCTTGGGTCAGCCTTGACATTGAAGGGAGGAATTTCATGAAACTTTTCATAATTTTCAGACATGTCTGTCTTGCCGTCCACTCCTAGGATGTCCCTTTTTCCTGAAAGAACTATGTGGCGCTTTGGCTCATCGTATGATGTATTCACTTCCTTATCTTTTCTTTTTCTCGGTTTGGTAGACATGTCCTTCACATAGATAACCTGTGCCACATCATTGGCTAGAACGAACGGTTCGTCAGTGTACCCAAGATTTTTCTGATCCACTCTTGTGATTCCATACTGTGGGTCTACCTGTACCCCGCCGCCTGACAGATTGACCCATTTGCACTTAAACAAAGGGACCTTAAAATCAGGTCTGTAGTCAAGTTCCCATATGTCCACTATGTAACCATAATATGTGTCCTTTCCGCTCTCGGTTGCTGCATCAAAGCGGACACCGCTGTTTTGGTTGGTGCTCTTTTGATCTTGGGCGGTCGTGTAAAATGTATTCCCATTTATCTCGTATCCTTTGTAAGTCAGTACAGTCAAAGATGGTCCCCTGGACAACAAGTACAACTCATCACAAACAGTGTTGTCACCTCTGAGACGTGTTTCCAACCAACTGCTGAAAGTCCTGATGTGTTCACATGTAATCCAGTCGTCGCACTGCTCCGGGTGTTTGGAGCGCATACTGTTTTTGTGTTCATCGACATACGGGGTCACCAAGGTAGAGTTCTGTAGAATTGTATAGTGTGCTTGAGACCAAGAATATCCGTCCCTGCATATTATTGAGTCTCTTCCAAGAGTGCCTTTTCCAGTCAGTCTCCCCTCATACCGCGATTTAGGGAGACCTATCTTTTTAAGGCCAGGAATGAAGTCAACACAAAACCCGATAACATCCTCTGTTTGATGGCCCATGGAGATGCTTCCTTCTGGCCTAGCGCGGTTACGGACATATTTCTTTAGGACTCCCATGAACCTCTCAAAGGGGAACATATTGTGTAGAAATACGGGCCCCAGGATGACAATCTCGTCGACTAGATGAACTAGGACGTGCGTCATGATATTGAAGAAGGATGGTGGGAACACCAGCTCGAAACTGACAAGACATTGCGCCACATCACTCCTTAGCCTTGGTACGATTTCTGGATCGATCACCTTCTGAGAGATTGCATTGAGGAATGCACATAGCTTCACAATGGCTAATCGGACGTTTCCCGGTAGAAGCCCCCTCAATGCAACCGGAAGCAGTTGTGTCATAATCACGTGGCAGTCATGAGACTTTAGGTTCTGAAACTTTTTCTCTGGCATATTTATTATTCCCTTTATATTTGACGAGAAGCCAGTCGTGACCTTCATACTGAGCAGGCATTCAAAGAAGATTTCTTTCTCTTCTTTCGTAAGAGCGTAGCTGGCAGGACCTTTATACTGCTTCGGAGGCATGTCGTCTTTTTCGTGCAAACGTTGCAGGTCCTCCCGTGCCTCAGGTGTATCTTTTGTCTTCCCATACACGCCCAAGAAGCCTAGCAGGTTCACGCAAAGGTTCTTCGTCACGTGCATCAAATCGATTGAAGAGCGGACCTCTAGGTCTTTCCAGTAGGGTAGGTCCCAAAATATAGATTTCTTCTTCCACATGGGTGCGTGTCCCTCAGCGTCATTCGGAACAGCTACTCCATCGGGACCCTTTTCAAAGATTACGTAGTGTAAATCATTGACCATAGCAAGTACGTGATCACCGGTACGCATGGCGGGCTTCTTCCGGTGATCTGCCTCGCCTTTGAAATGCTTGCCTTTCTTTCGACATTGATGGTTGGTCGGAAGAAATCGACGATGGCCCAGGTACACATTCTTCCTGCATTTGTTCAGGTATATACTTTCAGTGTCATCTAAACAGTGCGTGCATGTGTGGTATCCTTTGTTTGTCTGTCCTGAAAGGTTACTGAGAGCGGGCGAATCGTTGATGGTCACGAACAGCAACGCCTTAAGGTTAAATTCCTCCTGTCTGTGCTCATCCCACGTATGTACACCGTTTCCATTCCACAGCTGTAAAAGTTCTTCAACTAATGACCTTAGGTACACATCAATGTCGTTGCCGGGTTGCGTAGGGCCTTGGATGAGAACTGGCATCATAATGAACTTCCGCTTCATGCACATCCAAGGAGGAAGGTTATACATACATAGAGTCACGGGCCAAGTGATGTGATTGCTGCTCTGCTCCCCGAAAGGATTAATGCCATCCGCGCTTAAAGCAAACCATACATTCCTTGGGTCCTTTGCAAACTCATCCCAGTACTTTCTCTCGATTTTTCTCCACTGTGACCCGTCAGCAGGTGCTCTCAACTTCCCACCTTTCTTTCGGTTCTCACTGTGCCATCGCATCAACTTGGCATGCTCTTCGTTTCTGAACAGACGTTTCAACCGTGGTATTATAGGAGCATACCACATCACCTTCGCAGGAACCCTCTTCCTGGGGGGCTCGCCGTCAACATCACCAGGGTCATCTCGTCTGATCTTATACCGCAATGCACCGCATACCGGGCATGCGTTCAGATCCTTGTATGCACCGCGGTAGAGGATGCAGTCATTAGGTAATGCATGTATCTTCTCCACCTCCAATCCTAAAGGGCATACGACCTTCTTTGTTGCGTATGTACTGTCGGGCAATTCGTTATCCTTTGGAAGCTTCTTCTTCAATATTTTCAGTAGCTTCTCAAATTCTTTGTCAGCCACAACATTCTCTGTCTTCCACTACAGCAATTCCAGTATGGTACCGAGCTTTGTGTTGCCATCTTCGCAGGGGTATAACCCTTTTTTGTGATCCTCTAACATGCGATCGAACTTCAGATTCTCCTTTTGACTTTCGCATTGCGTCCTTGCATCGACAATGACCCGACGGAGATCATCATCATCGGGCACATCGTCTGGTTCCTCTTGATCTTCAGCAGCTTCACCCGTTGCAGCATCATTGGGCACATCGTCTAGTTCCTCTTGATCTTCACCAGCTCCCCCCGTTGCAGCATCACCGTATTCAGGGGGCACATAGTTGTCATTGTACTCTTCTTCTTCGCCGTCTTCCATCATAACCCCTATTTCTCCGTGCCTCATCCAAACATTATAGTGTGGCATGAAACCCTTGTAAAGCAGGTGGGAGTGAAGGATTTTTCGGTTAGAGTAAGACCTCGTATTCCCACATTCAGTGCATGGACAACACATAAAACCATTCTGCTTGTTTGCCTCAGCCGCATCGAGAAACTCATGCACGCCCTTAATGTACTCGCAGGTGTGTCTGTCACCGTATATCCATTGCCGGTTCATCTGTGTGCATTATATATAATTAAGTGTCCAAATTAATAGAAGTTCATCATCACATTAAAACCAAAGTGCATATATAGTTCTCATCTAACAACATATAACTCTCCAGAGCATCTAATTAATTAAACCATACATTGAAACTATGTAAAACATTTCAATGCGAAAACAAATGCGATCATAATCGCAACCAAGGTAACAATTGATCCAACGACATAATGATACCAAGCCTCGGTATGAATGGCATATTTTCTAATCTTTCTAATCTTCAAGCGCATTGCATACATCTTGATCTTATGATCATCGACGACATCCGCAACATGCAACTCCAATATCATCTTCTCCTCCTTAATTTTTTTTATTTTTTCCTTCAACAAATTGTTTTCTTCTTCAACTAAATTTAACCTCTCGACAATAGGGTCGGTTGGCATTTCCGATTCACATACATCCTACATAAATAAAATCTATGTCACGTTGGTCGGCATAATTTTCATAAACAATAAATGAACCAATAGTTATAAAGATAATATATATACCACATCCGAATCATAAACAGGACGAGGGCCGACGGTGGCGGATACCAAAACCATCGCACTATATAAGATGCAATAATAAAAGTAATAAAATAATACAAGTATCTATGTAAACATACAAGTAAGAATATTTTTCCTTTCAGAAAGAAGATAAGAACAAGAGGCTCACCACGGTGGTGCCGGCGATGAGCTCGGCGCGGGTGATCGACGGCGGTGAAGACGGGGACGGGGCATGACGGACCGCTAAACCTAGACAAATATTGTGGAAAATGGAGGTTGGAGGTCGAGCTTTGAGAGGAGAAAGCTTAAGTAGTGTGGCTCGGGCATTCCATCGAACACCTTGTGTGCATAGGAGGTGAGCTAGAGCACCACCAAGTCCTCTCCCCCTTGGCCAGAGAAAAACAGAGCATTAGGGTGCTCTGCTCGCGAGCGAGGGGTATATATAGGCACCTCATTGGTCCCGGTTGGTGACATGAACCGGGACTAAAGGGGAGCCTTTGGTCCCGGTTCAAGCCACCAACCGAGACCAATGGTGGTGGGCCAGGAGCGAGGCCCATTGGTCCCGGTTCATCCCACCAATCGGGACCAAAAGGTCCAGATGAACCGGGACCAATGGCCCACGTGGCCCGGCCGGCCCCCTGGGCTCACGAACCGGGACCAATGCCCCCATTGGTCCCGGTTCTGGACTGAACCGGGACTAATGGGCTGACCCGGCCTGGACCAAAGCCCTGTTTTCTACTAGTGTACACTCCCTCACAATCCCTCCTCATGTGAGATCTGTCGTGTCCTCTGAGTGTGATCATCGACATCTCAGCGTGATCACTTAGAATTTTGTTTACAGAGAATATTGGTTTGTGTTTTATATCTATGAAACAAGACGAGAGCCTGTTTCCGAGAATATATTCAGGTGGTGTGACGCGTATTTACCGAATGCATAAAGCTTTTATTAGGAGTCAGAGATGATAACATGACATTAGTCGTTACTGGCTCAAAATAGTGATAGAAACGGAGTTTGACTGAAACTGTAGTTGTGTTTGCATTGATGTTCAGTACATGGTACATATAGAGCTGCACCCAGCAGTTTTTTTTGCGAGGAAAAACTTTCAATCTATTCATCAACTGTTGAGGTAGTACAAAGATGCATCCAGCAGTTACAAGAGTCGATTGTGTGCATGATTGTGAATAATGCGCTATGTACAGGCAAAGACTAAGTCACAAGATAACTGAACATGACATGAATAATGTACACACTAACAATTAGAACAGAAATGATAACCAATAAATTTTTTTAAAGCCATGTAACTGTGACGACAATGACGACAGGGGACATAGTGCTCTCACGGTCTCACCTGATCCCTGAAACAAGTGGACAGAAGATTAGAAAGCATCCTGGCAAGAAAATACACCTTCATCGCCACATCGCCCACCACTCGCAGTGATTCCTTTCTGGATGAGAAGAGATGGCTACTCCATGTCTCACTGTGTACCTTCATAATACCTGCAGATCAGCGGGAGACACCATATAGTCAACAGTAAAGTTCTCAATGCACTCGTGGCAGATAAACAGGTGTGTCATCGGTCTCACCAAAGCCCAATGGGCGTCCAGTTTTCCGGATCATCTCGTCGGAAAAGTTCTCTCGCTCGTGTCCAGTGAGCCAGCATGGGAAGCCGGGAGCATTACGCCGAACACCTTGCGGCCATGCCGTCCACGCGAGAGCCGGCAGATGCCCCGACCAGTACACACGCCGAGTGCGGAGTGCCGACGAGCAGAAAGGGTGAGGAGGCAGACGCACAGCGCGGGTCCGCCGGCCACCGCCCTCCCTCTCCTCCGGTGCTCCCGGCCCCTCCTCCCGCCGCTCATCTACTACACTCCAGGAAGACAAAATACTACTGGCCTGGGCCGACGGTCTGGCCCATCGGTTCTTTTCCCTGTACCAGGCCTTCAGTTCGGCCCCTATCGAGGCAACACGAGGAGGAGTCGGCTACACCGTATCAGTATAGTACCACATCGCTTACGGAAAGGGATCCAAACCGATTTATAAACTGGTTTCGGGACAAGGTCTTCACCATTTGGCGTGAGTGGTAAGCTATATCAAAAACAATGAACAATAGATAATTGTGATTTCACCATGGCATGGTTCTCTCAAGGGTGATTTGATTACCTTGAGGATGAGCACATGACATGTATGTAAACACCGACATGGTGTGCATAGCTTTTTTTATTCTGACTATATATGAATTTTTTATTCCAAGTATATATACGATTTTTTAAATTTTAGGATATACTCAATACAATTTGACTTTTTATTTCATTTGCCGATGCGACCCTTCTCTACATCGTTAGATCTACTGTATATGCAATGGATCTAACAATGTAGACAGTGGTTGCACCGCAAATCATGGGCTTCAACACTGTTGATTGTTTAATATTTTAGTGAAAATAAAAGTCAAATATATCAAGTAGTATAAAAATAAAAATAAAAATGTGCATGTATAGTAGATCTAACGATGTAGGGAAGGATCGTATCGACGTAGACATGGTTCGCGCCCCATACAATTTGACTTTTTATTTCATTTGCCGATGCGACCCTTCTCTACATCATTAGATCTACCGTACATGCACATATTTTTTATTTTTATACTACTCGGTATATTTGACTTTTATTTTCATTAAAATATTGGACAATCAACAGTGTCGAAGACCATGCTTTGCGGTGCAACCCCTGTCTACATACAATTTGACTTTTTATTTCATTTGCCGATGTGACCCTTCCCTATATCGTTAGATCTACTATACATGCACATATTTTTTTTATTTTTATACTACTCGATATATTTGACTTTTATTTTCACTAAAATATTGGACAATCAACAGTGTCGAAGCCCATGATTTGCGGTGCAACCACTATCTACATCGTTAGATCCATTGTATGTGCACGCTCTGTGATAAGACCAAACTGTTCTACGGTAGACTACTCGAAGATACATCAATTTCTATATAGGTCTTTGGTAATGTTTTTGAGATATACTCCCTCCGTTCCGAATTACTTGTCTTGGTTTGTCTAGATACGGATGTATCTAGACTTTTTTAGTGCTAGATACCTTCGTATCTAGACAAATCCAAGACAAGTAATTGGGTAGATACATCCGTATCTAGACAAATCCAGGACAAGTAATTGAGAACGGAGGGAGTAGTAAGGAAGATGAATATATGTTGGCTTACATATGAGAGCTTAAAAATTGCATGGAATCTTTAGCACAAGCGTCCGTGTTTTGGGGCGCGAACCATGTCTACATTGTCAGACCTATTGTGTGTGCACCCTCATATTATGAGGCAGCGTTGTTCTAGAATAGGATACTCGATAGATACATCAACTTCAATGTAGGTTTTCGAAGATGTTTTTGAAATATAAAAAAAGTACTTTTTTTTATTTTGACTATATATGAATTTTTTATTCCAAGTATATATACGATTTTCTAAATTTTAGGATATACTCAATACAATTTGACTTTTTATTTCATTTGCCGATGCGACCCTTCTCTACATCGTTAGATCTACTGTACATGCAATGGATCTAACAATGTAGACAGTGGTTGCACCGCAAATCATGGGCTTCAACACTGTTGATTGTTTAATATTTTAGTGAAAATAAAAGTCAAATATATCAAGTAGTATAAAAATAAAAATAAAAATGTGCATGTATAGTAGATCTAACGATGTAGGGAAGGATCGTATCGACGTAGACATGGTTCGCGCCCCATACAATTTGACTTTTTATTTCATTTGCCGATGCGACCCTTCTCTACATCATTAGATCTACCGTACATGCACATATTTTTTATTTTTATACTACTCGGTATATTTGACTTTTATTTTCATTAAAATATTGGACAATCAACAGTGTCGAAGACCATGCTTTGCGGTGCAACCCCTGTCTACATACAATTTGACTTTTTATTTCATTTGCCGATGTGACCCTTCCCTATATCGTTAGATCTACTATACATGCACATATTTTTTTTATTTTTATACTACTCGATATATTTGACTTTTATTTTCACTAAAATATTGGACAATCAACAGTGTCGAAGCCCATGATTTGCGGTGCAACCACTATCTACATCGTTAGATCCATTGTATGTGCACGCTCTGTGATAAGACCAAACTGTTCTACGGTAGACTACTCGAAGATACATCAATTTCTATATAGGTCTTTGGTAATGTTTTTGAGATATACTCCCTCCGTTCCGAATTACTTGTCTTGGTTTGTCTAGATACGGATGTATCTAGACTTTTTTAGTGCTAGATACCTTCGTATCTAGACAAATCCAAGACAAGTAATTGGGTAGATACATCCGTATCTAGACAAATCCAGGACAAGTAATTGAGAACGGAGGGAGTAGTAAGGAAGATGAATATATGTTGGCTTACATATGAGAGCTTAAAAATTGCATGGAATCTTTAGCACAAGCGTCCGTGTTTTGGGGCGCGAACCATGTCTACATTGTCAGACCTATTGTGTGTGCACCCTCATATTATGAGGCAGCGTTGTTCTAGAATAGGATACTCGATAGATACATCAACTTCAATGTAGGTTTTCGAAGATGTTTTTGAAATATAAAAAAAGTACTTTTTTTTATTTTGACTATATATGAATTTTTTATTCCAAGTATATATACGATTTTCTAAATTTTAGGATATACTCAATACAATTTGACTTTTTATTTCATTTGCCGATGCGACCCTTCTCTACATCGTTAGATCTACTGTACATGCACATATTTTTTATTTTTATACTACTTGATATATTTGACTTTTATTTTCACTAAAATATTGGACAATCAACAGTGTCGAAGCCCATGCTTTGCGGTGCAATCCCTGTCTACATACAATTTGACTTTTTATTTCATTTGCCGATGCGACCCTTCCCTACATCGTTAGATCTACTATACATGCACATATTTTTTTTATTTTTATACTACTCGATATATTTGACTTTTATTTTCACTAAAATATTGGACAATCAACAGTGTCGAAGCCCATGCTTTGCGGTGCAACCCCTGTCTACATCGTTAGATCCATTGTATGTGCACGCTCTGTGATAAGACCAAACTGTTCTACAGTAGACTACTCGAAGATACATCAATTTCAATATAGGTCTCTGGTAATGTTTTTGAGATATAGTAAGGAAGATGAATATATGTTGGGTTACATGTGAGAGCTTAAAAATTGCATGGAATCTTGAGCACAAGCGTCCGTGTTTTGGGGGCGCGAACCATGTCTACGTCGTCAGACCTATTGTGTGTGCACCCTCATATTATGAGGCAGCGTTGTTCTAGAATAGGATACTCGATAGATACATCAACTTCAATGTAGGTTTTCGAAGATGTTTTTGAAATATAAAAAAAAGTTGAATACATGTTGGGTACATGGGATCTTCAAAAACTATGACGAATCCATGGCACTGACATTTTTGCTTCGCCACATGATCCATGTCCACACAGTCGAATCTACTATAGCGCAGATTCGTGTGTTGAGACCAAGTAGGCTGGATGGCATGGAAGCTTTGATTTGATCGTGCATACCTGACATAACGCCCTGATGCATTTTATCATTGAAATTTACACACGTAAAGTAGTGAATTCGCACCTCACTTATCTATTTTGTGCAAACAACAGAAGAAAACTAATTCCAGATGGTTTACTTAGATTAGTATGCTTCGATAGAACCTTTGTCATGCTTTGGCACAACCTTTATATAATGAATATTAAATTATTAAATATACTAAAGGGAAATGCTGTTGCGTCTGGTTTTGAAAATGAAGTGAGTGCTCCCAAGCACCATTCTACTTGCTTGGATGATCTACTATCTTATCACATTTTCTAGTGATATGTACCCTCTTTAACCACAATGAACTGAGATCAGGATATGTTGAAAAGTCCGATCCATTCCAATAAAACACCAATTTAATTTTCAATTCACAGTCTCCTCACAATCTTTTCCCATGCGATATGCATCAACCCCTCCGTATGGTTTGCATATGAACTTGCACGCCTCTCAGAATTACACGGTGGCCATCTTCCTGCGCGACAACATTGGTCTCTATCATGACCATTTTATTTCATTTTGTATAAAATTCAATAATGAAAATGTATTGAAAAATCAGGTAGGCCTTCTTGAGCTGTTTTTTTATGTATTCTTGAGCTGTTCTTGGATGTTTAGTTGACGACATACCTACGTGTCTTGTGAACAACTGGGTCCCACCGGCTCACTTCTCCTTCTCCAGTGCGGCCCCGATAAGACGAGCAGAGCCTGGCTAGGGTTTTGGGATTTCGTCGGCGGAATCGACCGCCACCTCGTCTCCACGAGCAACCGCCGCCGCCTTCCCTCGCCCCCGACGTCGTACGCCCCGGCCACCTTCCTGGAGCTCCGCCGCCTCCCTGCCCCCTCCTCCTCGAGCACCACCGCTCTCGATCCCCACTCGCGCCGCCCGCAGATCTGATTCAGGGGTTCCCGGCTCTCCCATCCAGGGTCAGGGTCATACTCGTCGGCCACCATGCAGGTCAGTAGCCCCTGACCCAATCTCTCTTATGCTGCTTATTCTCCCCAAAATATTCGATTGGCATTATATGTGGTCTATTTAATATTTATTCTTGTCTGCTAACTGAATTGATTTTTAGTAGTATTAGCTAAAAACCCGTGCAATATATGCTCAATACCTGTCGAATTGTTGTTACATTTACCTTTTCGTATTGTATTGGTGGTTAGCTTCGAGTAGAGTAGTTGCTTTAACATGGTGTGTGCCACAATGTCAGCCTTAGAGCTCAGATGCTGTTGTATGTTTTGAATTGCACTTTCATGATGTCTGTTTTCTTAATTTGCTTATTTCGAGTAATTCTAGTAAATACAACCCGGTCATCTATTGATTTCTTGCCTTCTTTTAGCTCGCTTCAGCTTAAAGTCTTCAACTAGGTCATAGTCTTCCAATGCATTGTCGCTTTAGTAACAGCCTTTTATATTTTAACTGAATCGCTTGTCAGTTCTAATACGAATCACTATTTTAAAGGCTAGTGACAGGTTCAACATCAATTCTCAACTTGAGCATCTTCAAGCCAAGTATGTCGGAACAGGGCATGCTGACCTGACCAGATTGTAAGTATCTCATTTCTTGTTTTAAAAATGCTGTACTAGCTAACTGGTATTCTTGGTTGGGCATGGGCTGGTAAGATATTAACCATTACGTTTCCTTGTATTACAGTGAATGGGCTGTAAATATCCAAAGAGACAGCTATGCATCTTATGTTGGACACTATCCGATGTTGGCATATTTTTCCATTGCTGAGAATGAATCTATTGGAAGGGAGCGTTACGAATTTATGCAGGTATGTGTGAAAGCAATATATATTAACTTGCCTGCTGAGTTTTAGCTGCACATTGTGTACAACTGAACGAGTGTATAAAGGTTGGCATATATTACAATTAGTATCGCTATTGACTTATGTTACTTGATTGCATTAGGCTTTCACCTGTGGGATGCTCATGCTAGTCTTGCTTTTGTTAATGGAACCTCTCTTTGCATCATAACTGGCCCTTTTTAAATGGTGACCATGTACCATGAAAGTGCTGTTATAGTGTATCACAATGCAAGCTCATTAAATACCATATTGTTGCTGCAAATTGTAGCTGGGCAGGTTTCTCTACTGGGCCATAATACATCATGGTCAGAATCTGGCTTGAAGTTATTTCGTTTCCATGCTACCAAAGAATAGTGTAGTGATGTGTGACAGTTTGTGGTACTTCATGTTTATAAATATACACCAACTGAGCGAACACAGGTTTCACAACCCTTTCTTGAAGTGATATGAGAGATACTTCATGTCTAGAAATACGGTTTCAGAATGCCCAGAGTTTAAGTTTATAAGTTTTACCCCAGTATACACAAAATTATTGACATATTTGTCATCAAAGGGTTAAAAATGTAGCTTGAAGAGGTTCCACATCATCTAAATGGTTCACATTCAAATGTCAGATGGCTTTTCCATATATTGAATGGCGGAAGCAAAACACACTGGACTTAAATTGATTATTTCCGGCTTTCAAACTGATGCAAACCTTAATTGAAGGCTAGCTGGCCATATTTTGTTAATTCACATTTTTACCATCTACTGTTAAATAGGCTTCAATTTCAAAGCCATGTGTACATTCTGTGCTATGCAATATGGATAAGGAGAGCCAAGCTAGTTATCTAATGTCAGCATTTATCTTTCCCATTTTATTGTGGTATTGATCAGTGTAGTACTCTAGTATCCCAGTGTGACAGTTTCTATCTATGATGCGGTATTTGCTCTGCAATAAAAATTGTGAATAGAATTTCTCAGGTTGCAATTGCGCATGCATAGAGAAAAACACTGCTATATCTATCGTGTTGCAGGCTTGTGGTAAAATGTATAAATCAACATTTATACTCAAAATTGAAGAAAAAAAAATTCAACCTGCTCTGCCCAGGTTTTCTATTTGAATCCCTATGCTATGTTTGTTATGCTATTGATCTGTTTCTGTGTTTCATCAAATTCATTTTGTTGCCATCTGATTTAGCAAGTTTGAAGTTCTTAATGTATTTACCAGTATCTGAGGTAGTCGCCCTCCATGTGTTGTATTTGGCCATACTATATTGTCTCCATTTGCATGTTTGTCCACTTATTTATCAAGCAGCTGTATCGACGAGTATTCTAATATAGACCATGTTTCTGGTCTTGCAGAAAATGCTGCTTCCCTGTGGCCTCCCTCCTGAGAGAGATGAAGACTGAGGAGTCAGTACTGTAGTGCTACCTCCACAGCAGCTTGTGTTCAGATGATGTTTGTTACCAAAGTCTTAAGCTCAGGCACTTTGTGTGGTTGTGTTTGAACATCTTTAGCACTGTGCACCCTGTTCTTGCTTGTAGTCCTCTCTATCTCTATGGATCCTTACCCGTTCAGATTGGTTTGGTTATCCCGCTACCATCTCGTTTAAATTATGGACGCAGGTGGCTATCTTTTCTCATGAATGGGTAAATGTAATGTGATGTCGTATCTGCATCTTGCCATCTGTGAACGACTGAATCGAATTGCAGCAGAACATGTCGAAACTGCAATATTTTTGAGAGTTCATGTCGGTTTCTGAAGCAACAGCAAATTCGATGGATCTGTTTGCTGAAGTTTTTGACAGAGTCTGCCATACATATACGTGAACACTGCAACTAGTCTGAATCCAATTTTCTTCTGCCTTCTGTATCCTGATCATACCAAATGTCACTCCAGCCAGTAACGAAATCACCGTGGCATACGGTGTAATACGCGTAAGCAGTCCTAGAGAGTAGTATACGCACTGGCGGTTTCGATTTCTTGGGCCGGGTCCAGTACATCGGCAGATGGCCTGGTGGGCCGCGATGCATACACACAGGCCATCGTTTTCCTTTGCAGCGGCCCTCTCTCGCTTCATCCCCACATCCCGGCGCCGGGAGGAAAAGCTACCAGGATGCGTCTCGTCAGCCTCACCCGCGCGGCCACTCACGTCCGCGCGGCGTCGACGACGGCAACCATAGCGGCGGCGCTGAAGGTGGGCGACGCGCTGCGCCCGCGCCGGCGGCGGTTCACGGAGGACGACGTGGCGGCGTACGCGGGGGTGAGCGGCGACCGCAACCCCGTCCACCTTGATGATGCCTTCGCGCGCGGGACGGGCGGGTTCCAGCGTGGCCGCGTGGTGCACGGCATGCTCGTCGCCTCCCTCTTCCCCGCCCTCATCGCCTCCCACTTCGTGCGCTCCTTTCCTCCCCCTCTTTGCCATTCCGCCGAACGGCTGGCGGGCTTCCCACCCTGATCTGACGGCTGCTTCCTCGTGCAGCCTGGAGCCGTGTACGCGAGCCAGTCCCTCAAGTTCGCGGCGCCGGTGCACGTCGGAGACGAGGTGGTCGCGCAGGTGCAGGCGCTCCACATCAAGGCCACCGGCGGAAGGCACATGTATACTACCACCTAGCGCCATTTTTGTATCTTCTAGCATTGCGCTTCCTGGCAACTAATAGCAATATCTGTTGGGCAGCGTCAAGTTCGCCACCAAGTGCTTCATGGACGATGAGGAGACTCTCGCCATCGACGGCGAGGCCATGGCTTTTCTGCCCACGCTGCAGCTCAGCGCCGAGGCAATCGAGTGACAAGTATGTTGATTCGATGCTATGATTGATCAATTTGGAACAGGGCGACTTTTATCTCATGATGAACCATTCCGCCTTCGCATAAGCTTCGGGCCTCAGGGACATGAGATTGCAGCTTTGTTGGGAATAGCTCGTTGCAGTCTTCCTGTTATGATTAACAGCATGAGCAAAGAGTAGTATATCACTTCAGTTTTCTGAACATTCAATGGGTTGGGTGTTCATGCTGACTGTGATAGGAGCTGAAGAATTTCAACAGATTAATTTGAACCACTAGGCATACTCAGTAGATTACTTCAGTTGCTCAGTACTACTTCTTGCTGCTGCTCCATACTATTTCTGCCGCTGCTCAGTACTACTTCTTGCTGCTGCTCCATACCATTTCTGCCGCTGCTCTGTTGTGAAGAGTGGAAGATAGGAAATAACGTGGTCTGCTTAGTTCGCAAAATAACAAATCTGAATCTTGTACATTTAAACTGAAATCTTCTAGGAACTGAAGAATTTCAACAGAATAACTTGAACCACTAGGCTGTAACCTGAGAAGATGTGTTCCCTCTTTCCCTCCAAAACTGAGCAGAAGCAAGTTGTAGTACTAAGCAAAAGGGAGTAATTGACAAAAAACTACCACATTTCACGTATCCGTCCCACTGAACTACCACATTTTGAAAACTGACCAAAAACTCCAGATTAGTGATAATTTTGTGACAAAAAACTACCAGGTTGAGTTGATGATCGTTTTTATGATTTTAAACCTGTTTATGACATGCGGGACCCGCGTGTCAGAGCTGATGTGGCGGAAAAGTTACCTCCGTTTATTTCGACAGTTAGATTAACCGTTATTACAGGTGGGTCCCACATGTCAGCATCTACCTTCTTCTTCCTCATCCTCTTTCTCTCTTAAGCATTTCAACGAACACTTGGTGTTCGTACCCGCGTGGTGAAACAGAGCATGGGCACGCTGTCGAGGACGCGGAGCTCGCCCTACCGCGTCGCCGGTGGCCTTGTCTGCAAGCTCGTGGCGTTGGCCGCCGCGAGCCTGGTCGCGAACCCCAGCCTCAGGCAGCTCGCCAGCGTCTCCTCCCTGCCCTCCATCTCCCCCCGCAGTGCCGCGTCGACCAACCGGAACGCCTGCTGCCTCTTGTCCTCCCCCGCCGCCCACTGGCAGAGCTCCACGCTCGTCAGCGCTCGCCCGGCCACCAGCTCCAGCAACACCATGGCGAACTAGTACACGTCCCACTTGGTGCTCGACTTCGTCGTGTTCTTGGCCGCCTCGGCGCCCGGTAATGCGCGGCCGCCTCGGCGGAGGAGGAAGGCCCGGCGCCGGCCAACGGGCTCGCCCCTCCTCCTGCTCCGGGCGGCGGCGGCGACAGGTCGGCAGGCTCTTGTCGTGGAGGTATGCCAGGCCTCTCGCCATGCCGCGCGCGATGCGCAGCCGCGCGCTCCACCCGAGGTTCATCGGCGGCGTTCCCGGGTCCAGCAGCGGACAGGGCGCGACACCGGAGCTGGACGTGTCGTGGACGCTGGCCGTCGAGAAGAGGACGAGGAGGAGGAGCGCGCGGAGCATAGGAGAGGAGGTGCCCGTGGGCGGCGCGGGCGAGCACTGGCCTGAGGGCGCCGGAGCCGGCTTCTTTCGCGCGGAGGAGGAGGTCTTTGGCATGGACGGACCACTCCGGCAACGGGCTGGGTGGATGCGATGGCGGAGGAGCGGCGACGCCCTGCCCGACCACATGCGTGCTCGAATGATGCACATGAAGTGTTTGTTAAAATGTCAGAGAGGGAAAGAGGAGGAAGAAGAAGAATGACATATGGGCCCCACCCGTCATAACGGTCAACATGGCAGTCAAAATAAACCGAGTTGATGATTTCCGCCACGTCAGCCCTGACAAACGGGCCCCTCCTGTCATAAACGTGTTTAAACCGTCTAAAATGGCTATTTTACGAAAGTGGTAGTTTTTTGTCACGAAATTATCACTAATCTGTAGTTTTTGGTCAGTTTTTAAAATGTGGTAGTTCTGTGGGACGAATACGTGAAATGTGGTAGTTTTTTGTCAATCACTCAAGCAAAAGGAGAGCAAACAATAAGCATCCACCCCGAGGTCTTCCTTCAAAAATTTTAAACTTTATAAACAACACACTTCAGATGTCTAATGAACAATTTTACATCTGGACTCACTTCCGAAAACTCAAAATATTTCAAAATCACAGACATACCACTTCAAGGAGAAAAAACAATAGAATTGATGGCCGCCTTTAGAACTGACTAGCAATGAGACATAGAAGTATCAACGTGCAGCAGGACCAGTAGGCATTGTTGGCTCCCTGATAACATTATGCTCCATCTCAATTGTAGTGTTGTTCTGGCTCACATGGTGGACCGATCGGTGGTGTAGGCATGATAGCTCAAGTTCGGGACATCACCGCTGCTACCGCCGTGGAAGCCGTTGTTTGTGTTGCCTCCAACACGCCCATTCTCTAGCTCGACACATTCCTGCAATTGTGCCACCACGTCGGTCATGGTGGGACGCTGCACCGAGGCTTGTGCAGTGCACTTGAGTGCGATATCTGCAACCTTCCACACCCCGTTGACATCATATCCACCACGCATGCGTTCGTCCACCACACCCTCAATATTGCCCCGCGTTAGTCGCTGGTGCACCCACTGGGTTATGTTGACGGGCACCGCCTCCTGTAGGCTGGCTGGCTTTCCTGTGACTAGCTCTAGCAGTACGACACCAAAGCTATACACGTCACTCTTTGCTGTTGGCTGCATCGTCGCCTGGTACTCTGGATCAACATATCCGGGTGTGCCAATGAGTGTGTTCATGGACACGTGGGTTTCATTGTCATTGCTGAAGGCCTTGGACAAGCCAAAGTCAGCGATCCTAGCCTCCATCTTTGCGTTCAATAGGATGTTGGTTGCCTTCACGTCTCTGTGGATGAGGGGCAGGTAGCACCCCTTGTGTAGGTACTCTAGCCCTGCACATCACCAGACCAGCCAGTGCTCAGGTTATTGAGAACACTAAACATTCAATGGCAAACTTAATATAATCTGCATTCACATATGTACCCTGTGCAGATTCAAGTGCGATTCGGAGTCTCTGTGGCCAAGTCAAACATGCTCCATTGCGGTTGCTTCCTGCAAGTAGGTTGACACTGGAACATGAATATCAACTCTTTTTTTTTTCAGTTCAAAGTGCTCAGGTAATAATATATCGCCTCCCCGACCAAGCACTCGCTGGAAGTTGTTTGTTATCATCTGAAGCTCCCTGTATGTGAACTGGCGGCTCTCGAGTCGCAACGAACCATCCCCGCAGACATCGTTTACCATTGCATAGCTTGTCGTCATCGTTTACCATTGCATAACCGGTAAGGAGGGAGTATAAAGCATAGTACTCTAGTGAGTATCTTGTATCTAGTACATGAGAATGCATGCATTCAAGCCACCCAGGATGGAATTAAAGCTCCATTCATCACACCATGCTACTCAACCGGGGAGCTGTCAGTCTCTACCAAAACCCAGGACATGCTAATAACAAAGAGCAAACAAAAGACTTGGAACTAATTGAGTCAAGCACGTACGTTCATACCCGAAAAAAACCCCACATGATCTAATCGAGTTTTAAATCCTAACCTCTGTACTTCTATGTCTGCTGATTTTTCCTACCCTCTACTTTTTCACATGATAGCCTAGATGAATCAACATTGTCAACACACAGGTAATAATGCAGCATTAATATGAACGCAGGGCTCTGAATTGATACACCAGTACACCACAATTATACAGACATAAAATGAGATTTGGCAGAACAAACCACAAAAAAACGGCAGCCCCACACTTGCTAAGAGATATTCAAGGCGTGCAGGCTCGAGCCAGACACATTTAAACGCCCGACCATTGGCTAGCCCACCATCCCATTTAAGATGTCTATCACATACGTGTATTCATTTAATGTGGACTGTGCGGCTGGGACGTATAACGCGAGTATTCGTGCGGTGTGTGAATTTACGCGGCGCGTATTGCAAAAGTGCTAATAAAAGTAGCAATCACAGCGCGTCGCCGGACGGCCTCGATAACGGCAGCGCGTAGCCGCATGTCCCAAAAATTCATGTCCGCGCATATACACCCTATATAACAAATAGTAATTATCAAAAAGTAAAAAAAATGTTTTTGAAATAAACTTGACCTTCTGTTGTACTCGTATAAAAAGTTTGGGCAAGGAAGAACTTTCATGGTATTTTTTGCTGGGAAAAAAATAATATCAACACTATATAAAGTTACTATTCAAACTTTTGTCTTTGAAATATTGTTGTTTTGCCCTGAAGTTGATGTCAGTTTTTCCCTCTCAAAACTTTTTATACGGGTAGAAAAGAAGATATAGTTTATTTCAAAAAAGTTTTAGAAACTTTTGAATTTTTTCGTAATTACTTTTTTTCCCTATCAGGTATATATAAATCCGAGAAACAAAGGGTATTTGTAATGAAAATTGTAAACCCACGTTCTACATGATTTATTAATCCGGAATAAAATAAACCAAGGTAAGTAGTTCATCGCTATGAACAACAACTTGATTTGATCAACATTAGAAAAAATGAACGTACATAAAGCATGTCACCATGATTGGAGAACAATGAAAGTATTACATAATCCTTTACTGAATAGGAAGCATTTTATTAAACAATATGTTGGCCGCGCAGAGAGAAGTTGTCTGAAGATTACTGGAAATAAGATAAGTAAATTTAAGATGATAAGTTCAGTAGTAATGTTTAGTGTAGGAACAGTTGACTGTCCAGTACTGGAAGCAAGGATTTTAGGTTCTGTCATCTCCATAAATCACCGGAGTGCTGAAGTGTTAATCTTCAATTCTTGTCGCGGGCGCGAAGTGCAAAATCTGGAGGTACAGCGAGTTGAAGCCAAAAGTGACGGATACAGGTACAGAGTGTAAGAGGATTTGGCAGTTGGTAGATGAGACACTGGTTTAATGCCATGCGGGCCTGAGTCAGAAGTACAGGACAGTACGAATTGATAAATTGTAGGTGTGACAGAATATAGGAGGGAAAGTCAGAATACTGATAGCAGATGGGGGGATCGGGAGGGTAATGAATGGTGAGATTCCAGGGACAGATGTCCCCAGGAACCAACAGGCATTTCCCGCAAACTTACCTTAGATTCAGGGAGCCATCTTGAACACTTTTGAGAAGTCCGGAGGGAATTTGATCCATTGAGCTGGTTGGCTGACAAATCCTTGTATATGAACAAAATAGTATTTGCATGACTCAAAGTAATTGGGGGGAAAGGATCAAAATGTTACAAAACTTGCTCAGCTTAAAGAACAGTCAATGAAGTCAACTGCGAAAGGGCATTTGGAATTGAGCCTGTCAAGTTATTGTTTGACAGATACCTGAAACATCTGAAAACCCCCCTCTGAAACCACCTTTATTCAAGAACAAGAAAACCACACATAAATCTTCTCCAGAAACAAAGAAACTATAAACGAGGCAGTTTCATGTAGTCATGTAATATGCTCCAATATATCTCGTTAATTCTGTCTCCAACAAAGTCAGTACAGTACTACTCCCTCTGTACGCTAATGTAAGATGTTTTTTTTTCTTTCTTCTAATTCGAATGTATATAGACATATTTTACTGTGTTTGTTCACTCATTTCAGTCCATATGTAGTCCATATTGAAACCCAGCCTTTTTTACCAGCACCAAACAAACATGCTAGGATAATCTTCTCTACGCAAGACAAGGACAAAGCAAAGAACTGTTAACCGTTTACCAATAGCTTATTTTCCATCCTCTATGTGGACAGTTTCTGATAGATAGGTGAGCCTGGCTGGCCTTCTCTCCGTTTGGGCTGTTGCTTTGCCAGGTAAGTGAAAATCGGTCTAAACAGCAAAAAAGAACCAGTCACGTTTTCTCTACTTGATCTAGGTGTTGCCGTCGAAAGCAAATCGTTCTGCACAAAAAAAGGGTGACTGGAACAACAAGTTCCAGGCACCCGTGTCATAGACGCTCCCAACATTAAGACAGATGCTGCAAGATATTAATTACCATTGTGCACAATGATAGTAATTTACATGCTAACTGAAAGCTGCCGACGACACACTCAAAACAAAGACCCATTCGTTCTATCTGAGACCATAGAGATGAACACATCTCGCGACTAGTACATTATTATCCAAGGGGAGATTTCTAACTTTTTGTTTTTTTGCCTTTTGCTTCTCAAGCGCCAAATCTGAAAACAGCGAGACACATTGATGAATGATGGGAGGCGGTGATCTACTGGTCCATCCTCATGATGCAGCGCAGGCCCTCCCCCTTGAGCATGAGGTCGAACGCCGTGTTGATCTGCGAGAAGGGCACGCTATGCGTGATGAACTTCTCCAGCTCCAGCTCCTTCCTCATGTACATCTCGACGACTTCCGGGAGGTCGGTGCGTGGCTTGTAGTTGCCGAAGAAGGTGCCTTTCAGGGTCCTCTCGTTGAGGAAGTTCATTGGGTAGGTCTTGAACACCGCCTCCTTGTGCGGCACGCCAACCAGCACGGCCACGCCCCACCCCTGCATCCACCAGGTTGCAACATTCAGTCTAAACTCTTCTAAAGCAGAGGGTGTGATTAATTATCGTTGGAGTACAGATATGTTATTTATAGTAGGTATAGTGCGAGCTACGTACATCGTGGACACATTCGAAGGCGGCGATCATTGCATCGATGTGGCCAGTGCACTCAACCGCACGGTCGACTCCGCCATTGGTCATCTCGACAAGCACCTGGAGAGCATCATTGTTCATGTCATGAAGATTGAATAAAGGGGAAAATGTTTACTGAGGGACATGGACAACAGACCTCTTGCACGGGCTTAGTGTGGTCCTTTGGGTTCACAAAGTCTGTGCATCCAAATTTCTTAGCTGAAAAATAATGTAGTACATGCTGTTAGGTTCAGTGTTCTATCAATCCGAAAACATTTGCCAAGACACCCTTGTTTTAAGATTATTGTACCTTGTTCGTATTTTGCAGGGTTCAAATCCACACCAATGATCCTTGATGCCCCAGCCATCCTGGCCCCTTCCATGGCCTGCTCATGTGAAAAGCATACAGTCATTATTCATGGCTATAGCGCATAATTCTCTTCAGCCTGTAAAAAATATGTCGTGGAAGATTAACATCTTGGAATGTTACTCACAGCAAGTCCTACAGCTCCAAGACCGAAAATTGCCACCGTGGAACCCTTTTTTGGTTTTGCGACATTGAGCGTAGCACCAAGTCCTGAAGAAAAATGACAACTCAGCAACTAATCAAGGCATCCTAAACCATTGTGCTTCATTTGGAAACAATGGCATGTGACGAGCTGTTATATCAGTCTTACCAGTTGAGATGCCACAGCTGAGAACACAAACTTTGTCAAGGGGCGCCTCGGGGTTGATCTTTGCGAGGCAACCGACATGGATGACGGTGTACTCGCTGAAGGTGGAGGTCCCGACGAAGTGGAAAATCGGCTTCCCATTGATGGTGAAGCGAGACTGCCCATCGCCGATCATCACGCCACGATCGACGTTGATCCTGAGGAGATCACAAAGGTTGCTCTCCTCTGACTTGCAGTGGGCACAGTCCTTGCACTCGCCGGTGAACACCGGGAGGACATGGTCACCCGGCACAAGCTCAGTCACACCTTCTCCGACGCTCTCGACGATGCTGCGACAAAGAAGCTATTTGGTGTAAAGAGATGCCAGAAAAGATAAACTATGAAGAGCAAACATGCTGAGGAGATTAACTAGTCCAAAACTGTATGATTGTACAGAGCAGTTTGTGATGTGAGCTTGTGTCATGGATGACGTTTTCCCATGATTCTTCATAGCAGAGGCGGAGGACGGAAAGAAATTAAGGTCTGGCAAAGTCTTAAGGAAAGAATTCTTTTGATGCAAATCGAAAGAGTCGACACACATTACAGCAAAAAAATCAAATACAATAAAAATGTAGGCATGTTTCAATAGGAAAACAACCTAAAACATATTGATAATGAATCTTCCAATGGCTAGAAGACCCAGGCAATGGCAGTGCCCTACCCGCTAGGCGCCTAGGTCCTGGCTGGAGCTGCCAATGGCGTTGTTGTCGCTGCCCTCTAGGCCCCCAGCCTGCCGTCGTTGGCTGCCCCGTCGCGGTCGCCTGCCTCGTCCTAGCGACCTGGCCAACTGCCGTTGGCTGCCCCGGTGCGGTCACCCGCCTTGTCCTGGCGACCTGGCTAGCCGGCGCCGCCGCACTAGTTAGGGTTCGCTGCGTCGGCCGCCGGGTGGAGTAAGAAGTGGTGGAGTCGTGGAGACGTGCGTGTGGGGGGAAATATCAGGTGCTCCCATCCTTGGGGTGCTCTAAATGAAAATTGAGAATCGAAAATGTGAAATCTAGCATAAATAGTGTCATAAAAAGACAAAAGCAACATTAGACACTATCCATATCTGAATTTGTCTTTTTTGTTTCTCAAAGTAAATTTCGAGTTTGGATCTGAAATTTTTAGGGGTTGTATTCATATTCCTTGTGAGCATTCACATTTTTTTCTGAAAATTTTGAGACATTTAAAATTGATGTTTTCAAATTGGAGCATGGGGAGCACCCCAAGGATAAGGAACAATTGGTATTTTCCCGTGTGTGTGTGTCTCGATTGGGTCATGTGTTCTCGACCTGGCTCGACACCTCGACCGGTTCATATATTTTTTTGAGGGAACGGGAGAGCTTTATTGCATATTAATGTTTATAGGGATACAAAACGGGTCTGGAGGCCCTGTGAACCAGACATGCCTACCCCCACGCAGGGAGGTTGCATATATTTAGCTAGAGCGTGAGCGTCCTTATTTGACTCTCGCCGTTCGTGGTCGAAGATGACCATCTGAAAGCTATCTTTCCACCTATCTACTTCCTTCAGGATAGCACCATAAGCTGTCATTCTGTTGCCTGAGTTAATGTTCTTGATGACACTTAAGCAGTCTGATATTATAAGCACTCTAGAAACCTGTAGGTCAGCAGCCAAAGCCATAGCTTCACATATCGCTTGTGCTTCGAGGGTTTGAGGATCAGTCATTCCAGCTTGCACAACTGCCGAAGCACCTTGAAAAATGCCTTGGTCGTTGCGGCATACAGCTGCTGCTGCTCCCACTTGCAGATCTTTAGATAATCCACCATCGGCATGTATCTTGGCTATGCCCGTCGCAGGAGGTGTCCAACAAACTGATGGAACAGGGGTTCTTCCTCCGGCCTTTTTCAACTGACGGTTTCTTATTTGTGCATCTACTACGTCAGCCATAAACCTTGTGACAAATGCATGCGTGGACAGTGGAGCTTGAAATTCCTCCTCATAGATCGCCCTTCTCCTTGCCCACCAAACTGCCCACATAATCACCAGCGTCCGTGCAAAAAATTCCGGCTCCAAATTTCTGCTCTCCTCGACCGGTTCATCTGCTTCGTGCATGGGCGCTCGATCGATTCTAGCCCAACTAGCTGGATGCGTCGGCCCATCTATCCTTTTAGCGTAAAACTGCCAGCGATCAAAACTAGCCAGCCGTAACATACATACGTATACAATTTTTTTGCTCCGAGTCAAGGTATGGCGGCTGCCATACCCTGCCCGTGCCCACTGGAGGCCTCCGCCGGTGCTTCATAGTATGTTTTATCCCATTGGCAATAAAATATGGACACTTGCTTTATGTAGGGTATATGAATCTAATACCATTGACAGAGATCAGTACTCAGGATGACTAGAATTAGAAGCCAGAGAGAATAAACTATGATTTAGGATTCAAGATTCCTCCTCCAAGCAACAGCTGAAACAGAATAAGACAGAGACAGAGACAGAGAGGATGCATATTTACCCTCCAGCTTCATCATTACAAATCCAAGCAGTTTTGACCCTGCACAAATCCAAGCAGAACATCATTACAAATTTCATTAGCCACTGATGCATCACTGCAATTTACCCAATAGGAAAACACAAACGCTTTTGAGATACATATACAATTATTTGAGTGGATACCTTGGCTTCCCAGAAGTAGACGTCGGTGTGGCAGAGGGCGGTGTAGAGGATCTTGACGCGCACCTCCATGGCCTGCGGCGGCGCCACCTCCACCTCCTCGATCGACAGCGGCTTCCCGGCCTCCCATGCCACCGCCGCTGCAACCAACGAACCGCACAATTCAGATCTCCACCCGTCCTCAAAACATCAACCAAAATCAGATGAAACTGACTACCATCTGAGGAACACACCTTTGCACTTGATCACCTTCCCGGCGGTCGCCATCCTTGTCGCTAGAAGAAGAGAAGGATGGATCTCTGTCGCTGGTTCTGCTTTTGCAGTTCGTTGCTAGATTGTGGTGAGGGACGAAGGCGGGGCTGGGACCTGTATATATACCGCAGGCGCTGGAGTCATCGGCGAGTAATTAAGGGTGGCTTGGAGTGCAAGGGGGGAAAGAAGAAGGCGGCTGAAACAGGGGTGTCTCCCTGCGGCTCTGCGCGCGAGTCCGCTGGTTTCAAAATTGGGCCCGTGTGGTATCTGGAAAACGTTGTGACGTGATCAGGGGGCTACAGCCTACAGGTCAACCGGTAGCTGGGAAAGAGTAAAAAACCAGCGCTGAGGCCGGCCGGAGAGGGCTGACTTGCATTTGGTGGCCGAAACCGGGGCGACCGAGCAAACCAACTGCGAAAACAACAGCTCGGTACCCTGTTTTGCAACGGTCCACGAGCCCACGACCTGGCGCATCGTCGTCGACGGGACCAGGCGCCAATCCCTCGTTTTACTGAAACGTTTTAAAATCTGCAGACATTCTTCGTACTCGTTAACTTTTCTCAAATTACGGAATTTTGAATTACATAAACTATTTTCAAATTTATCAACTTTTTTAGATCCATGTTGTTTTAAGTCAATGGTCAAACTGGTTAAATTGGTCAAAAGTTGATCGACAAACAGTTAATGGAGCGGAAAAAAAACGGCGAATGAACGAAATCGGTTGCATGCGTGAGCGAGTCATCCGTGCGCTTGTTTGGCCAGTCCACGCAAGCGGCAGGTTTAGTAATGGCGCCTGAAGCGCCGATTAGGCACTGCCGGACGAAGCTCAGTTGAAAAGGCCGATCGTAATTCGTAACTTCAGCAAACACTGTTAGGTAGGAAGTAATAAAAAATTTATTTGACCTCAGCACATAAAGTTGACTGTCTCAGCCCAGCGGCACAAGTACAAAATTCAGCGAAATGGACTAGTTTTTTTTTAGGGAATCGAAATGGAGTAGTATGTATCGCCTTCCGCTCGCCTACAGGCGGTCCGACATCGGCTGCGGCCCAATAAGAACAACAATCGTATTTTCATTACACAAGTTCTCTTTTTCGGCAAACTGCAACCGTTCATGTCTAGAACCAGGAACCGGTTTACTTTGGTCCGGTTTTGGTAAGGTTCCAGAGGTTTTTCTTTTTGCATAGTTTTCCATATTTTTCTTCAGTTTCTATTTTTTTAATTTCTTTTCGATTTTCAAAATATACAAAAAAATCATGAATATTTTTTCCAAATACCTAAGTTTTTTTCAACGGATGCATATTTTCTCAGTTCACGGCATATTTTTAAAGTCTTGATCAATTTTCCAATATCCTGAACATTTTTTAAAATCTTATTCACCAAACAAATTTTCAGATTCACGAATGTATTTTAAGACATGAACGATTTTCAAATTTATACAATTTTTTTGAAATTGCCAACATCTTTTCAAGTTCATTAACAATTTTCATATTCATGAATGTTTTCACCGAACATTTCTCAATTCTCGTTCACCGAACAATTTTCAATTTCACGAATATTTTTCATTGAATATTTTATAACTCTCTTTCACTAAAGAATTTTCAAAAATAAATAAATTCATGAACAATTTTTAAATTTTGGAACAAATTTTAAAATCTACAAACATCTTTAAAATCTGTTATTTTGTTTTCTCTAAAATTGTTGGGCAATTGCTAGTTTTTGAAGATTCCGGTGAATTTTATGAACTATTTTTGATTTGCGGGACCTTTCTTTTTATTATTTGTGAAGAAAATGATTGGTGAGAAAAACGCAAAACTCATATACAAATTAATTTTCAAAACGTGTGCTACAAGAGTTGATCGTGAGCGTGGCTGGCGCTGTGACCGATTCAGGAGGGGTGTGATCGCTATAAGCCAACATCTTTTCAAATTCATGAAAAAAAAATCATATTCGTGAATAATTTTCAGTGAACATTTCTCAATTCTTGTTTACCGAAAAGTTTTCAAACTTAGTGAACGTTTTTCAATTCTCGTTCACTAAGTAAATTTCAAAATTTTAAATTCAGGGTTTTTAGAAATTCATGAACATTATTTAAATTTTGGAATAACTTCTAAAATTCACAAACATTTTCAAATCTGCGAAGTTTTTGTAAAGTTGTTGAACAATTGCCAAAATTTTGAAGTTTTTTTGTGAATTTGTGAACTATTTTTGATTTGTTGGACCATTTTTGTATTGTTCGTGAAGATAATGCCTGTTTAGAAAATAGCAAAAGCCATACAAATTAATTTTCAAAACGCACGCTACAGGAGTTTTTTTTACGGTAAGACCTTCATGGCTAGCTTTATTAACCTTAAATAATAATTACATCATCTGCTAAAATTTAGCAATAGTAACCGGAGGTGCATCCACCCATAAAGAAGGGGTGTTTGTACGCCCTCACTCAGCTAGCTCACGAGCAATTACATTTGATTCTCTATTACTGTGCTCAATAGTAATCTTCCCGAACTCTCGTAATAACTCTCTGCAATAATCTAAAACTGAAGCCGCCATCATAGAATGTCTCTCATTCAGATGTATAGCATCGACCACAACAGAATTATCCATCCTTACCAAGACGTTATTGCACCCCATACTTTGAAGTAACTTTAAACCTTCAAGTAATGTCGCCACTTCTGCAGAGACGACATATGCGACATGCTCAATGCGAGAAGTAGAAGCAACAATGAAATTACCTTTGTGGTCTCTAACTATTGCCCCACATGACCGTCCATGCAGATCCTCAATAAAAGACACATCAACGTTTAGAATTTATGGCACTGCCAAAACAATGGGACATGTGTTCCGTCTAGGTGCAACAGTTTGTTTTGCTGCCGCTCAAGTGAAGTTAAGAGCCAATGCATGAACGGAGGTGTTGACTGGGAGCGTGGCTGGCACATAAACACGACCACTTTTTTGCGAGGAATAAACCCAAACACTTGGCAGTCATAAGTTTAGATCGTGTGGTATGAGTATATTTACGTTGGATCAGAGGAAAGGCGCAGACCAACAAAAAACTGGCTCCATTACGACAAAGACTCCATGTTCTTTTCATCATGGTGATACGTGTCACATTTATATCATAAGAAATATAGTATAAGTCACACATACCAACCTGGCAAAATGAATTCTGAGCAACGTTCGTTACCCGCCTCTGCCTCTAAACTCTTTTATGCATGATTAAGATATCTTTGTATTTCTCTCCGATCTATTGATTTGGTTTGGCCAACTAGATTGATCTATCTTGTAATGAGAGAGGTGCTTTGTTTTGGGTTCAATCTTGCGATGTCCTCACCCAATGACAGAAAGGGTAGCGAGGCACATATTTGTATTGTTGTTATTAAGGATAAAAAGATGAGGTTTATATCGTATTGATTGGGTCTATCCATCTACATCATGTCATCTTGCTTAACACGTTACTCCGTTCTTGTTAACTTAATACACTAGATGCATGCTGGATAGCTGTCGATGTGTGGAGTAATAGTAGTAGATGCAGGAAAGAGTCGGTCTACTTGTCACGGACGTGATGCATATATTCATGATCATTGCCTTAGATATCGCCATGACTTTACGCTTTTTTATCAATTGCTCAATAGTAATTTGTTTACCCACCGTATGCTTTCTTTCAAGATAGAAGCCTCTAGTGAAAACTATGGGCCTCGGGTCTATTTTTATCATAATATTTTCAGACCTACAAAACCAAAAATCCAAAAATACCTTGCCGTAATTTATTTATCTTCACTTTATTTTGCACTTTTATTTATCTTTTATACCTATCTCTATCAAATCTCAACCTTGCAAGTAATCGTGAAGGGGTTGACAACCCTTTATCGCGTTGGTTGCAAGTATTTGTTTGTTTGTGTAGGTGCAACTGGTGACTTGTGTGTTCCTCGTACTGGATTGTTACCTTGGTTCTCAAACTGAGGGAAATACTTATCTCTACTTTGCCGCACTACACTTTCCTCTTCAAGAAAAAATCAACACAAGCTCAAGAAGTAGCAGTATCTTTAACTTGATTCCATGAAGTTGTGGTTTTGACCATGCCGACCTCATATTGATAACTCCATTCCCGTGCCTCGTCTATTTTTTGACAAGGTTAAAGTATCTGCTGTCGCAAGACAACAACCCAGTTCAACTTCTATTATGTTCTACCTTCGAGTATTACCCCCTTGGTATCTCGAGGATATCATGCCATTTTACTACATCTTATGAATTTTTGATGAAGTGATACCTTTTCCCTGCCATAGTCACTCCACGGTTTCTAGGTTGTCGTCAACCGAGAACACCGAGTAGTGAATCGAATCCGCACTGCGATTCAATACCCCTAGTAATTTGTTGCTGGGAAATTTAAACTCAATCTTGTCATTCCTAGACTATCGGTTACATCCTTATCATGCCACCCTTGATCATGCTACCTCATCCTCCTTTGGTGCACGAATTCTTCAGACTGTGAGCAAGGCTTAGGTCGAGTTTTCAACATCATTTTGTTGTCTTGAAAAGCAACTCCGATTCTGAGATTGCATCTTATCTATGGTTTTGATAACCTTTTGCTTCACCGTTCCTTTTGCTTGATGTCGACGCTGTTCGATTGCACCCTCTTGAAACCTGGTGAAAAAATGTGTCGTGATCACCGTCAACATTTTGACTTCTCCTGAGAGGTCAATTGAATTCATGATGAGAAATACCATCCTTGCCCCCTCAATGATTTGTGTTATCGTCAACAACATCCTTGACCTCCTGCTGACACAAACTTGGTCATGTCCTGGTTATACCTTGGATTCTTTGCTATGCTTGAAATTGTTCCTGGTGTATTCTTATGATCTTCAGACCCAACCCTTACTTTAAAAGCCATATCATTGCTACCTCGAAGCATGACTGTGGGATTTCGAATACCAACCAGAACATTGGAAGCGAAAGCTAAATGTTTCTTGATCAATTATCCAAACACCATTGTACGGGTAACATCATGAATTTCCTCGCCCCTTTACCTAAATGGTTATCTATTTGCTGCTTTGTTATGTATATTATGCTCTGCTTGTTCTTGTGAAGGATATACTCATAATACTTGTGTTTAAACACATTTTCCTTTCCCTTGGTTTGATTAATCTATTAATCACATTTTCATTTCTGTTGATTTGTTTAACCTTTCTTATGATCTATATGATCTAAGCAGTAATATTTCCCCGCTTATGTAAAAACCTCAACTTTGTCAGGAAGACCCTGATACTATTGTTGATGACATTTCGGTAACACCGGTGGACGAGAACTTTGCCTATTGGTCCGCCTCATCTTAACAAGCAGGAAAATGATTCTCTTCGTCCCCCGCTCTTGGTACCGACATTGTTGCCAATATAGCTGACAAGCTACCCTCTAACATGCCATGCTATCGTGACCGTGCAAGATGTCACCGCTCTTCCTACTCTTAATCCACACTAACCACAGTTCCACGGGATCTAAACCCGACTCTCCTGTACATCCCTCTTTCCAAAGTTATTCCTCGCGCTTGGCTTCGTATGTAATTCATGAGGACCTTCCTAGAGATGGTCTATTCTGGTATCAGACACACTACTTATTCTCATTGCTCTGAACCCCATTCATACCCTAGATTGGGCATTAAATTATTGCCTATCCGTTTGGAAATTCTTTCACCTTATTACGTTGCTCTCGATATAGTTCCTAAGTTCCAATTCAAGAAATACCTTACCTTCATTCCCTGAAATAATTACCGGATGCCAATCCTTCCAGAGATACATCTCTATAAAGTTTTCCCCTCTTATCCTATTTGTAAGTACGATGGAGATTTTGAAGAAAGGGTGACGACTACATCATGACGCCCTGATGCAGCGAAATGAAGACATCAACACAATGGATTGACATCTTCGAGAAGAGCAACTAAGACCAAGAAGATTCGTTAGAATTTTGTAGCCAATTATTTCCCCCTTACTATACCTCTTAAGTGTCAGGACGAGATTTCTTGTAGTGGAGGAGATTTGTAACACCCCTAGTGTTATGCTACAGTGATACCCTGGTAATGGTGCCATGTCATCATAATTAATTTGGCAAAACTTCACAATGAAACAAAAATGCGTACAATATGTAATAAAATCCTTGGGTGTTGGTAAAAATAATATCAACTCCTTATGGATGCCCAAATTGTCCATGGTAATTATTTTATTGGACTAACAACACTTATTTAACCCATTTCTACTACCTAATATTAAATGACGAAAGATTTCGCTTTTGTTGCCCCTTCATATCCGGTAATTTTACATTAACCATAAAAATTAACGGCTGAGATTTAAAATGAGAAAGGTTTCTCTTTTATGCGCATAGCTAGCGATTAAAGCATTGATCAATCTCAGGGGAGCTCCTATGCGCCGCTCATTGCGGCGAATTGCCGAGCGAACACACATGGGCGACTCCAGCTGCGCCGACCCATTAGCGGAACACAGTGAAAAATCCAAGGACTAAGAATCGAGGGAGGGATCGAACCAGGTACCTCCTGTTACTTACGCACGAGCCTAGCCAATAGGCTAGACAAGCTTTCTTGTTTTACTATGGCACGCGAAGCTAAAGGTAACGCAGATCCGAACATTTTGTCAAATTTCTAACGCGAACATTATTTTGAGAAAAGTGTTTTTTTAATGCGAACACTTTTCAAATTTGAGAAGAAAAACTAAAAAGCTCAAACATTTTTTACATATGTGAACAAAGTTTTGATAAACTGACGCTTTTTTGAAAATCATCAACATTTTTTAATATGTGAACAAATTTTCGTTAAAGGGAACATTTTTTGAAACTCTGAACAAAAATTTGGAAACGCAAATATCTTTGGAATCCGTGAACATTTTTTGAAAAAAGAACATTTTTCAAACTCAGAACAAAATTTAAAAAACTGAAAACATTTTCTAAAATTTGAACTTTTTTTGAAAAAGATGGACAGTTTTTATGAAATCACGAACACTTTCTAAAACTGTGAATATCCTTAAAAACGAAAAGGGAACATGAGAAAATAAGAAGAGAAAAAGAAAAAATAAGATGAATTTTTTTCAAATTTCAAAACAAATTTTGGATACGTGACTATTTTCAAAAAAAAATGGAAACTCCTGAACAAATTGGAGAATATAAACATTTGTATAAATTAGCGAACATTTTTTGGAACTCCCAAACAAAATTAGAAACAGACACATTTTCGAAAATTGCGAACAAATTTGGAGATGGAAACATTTTTTGAAACTACAGAACAAAATTGGAAGACACGGACATTTTTCTTAAATTGTGAATGAATTTTTAATGAGGAATATTTTTTCAAACTCTAGAAGAAAATTTCAAAACACAAACATTTTTTTTGGTATTATGAACAATATATGAAAGGTGAACATTTTTCTAAAATCTGTGAACATTTTTATAAAAATGGAGAATTGTTTTTTGAATTTGTGAACAAACAATAATAACAGGAACATTTTTGAACTTCTGGACATTTTTTGAATTTGTGATTTTTTTTGAAATTCTCAAGAACAAGAAAGGGAATAACAAGGAATTGCAAAGAAAAAGAAAAATGAAATAAAGAAACAGAAACACGAAAAAAGGAAAGGTTTTTTAAAACGCGAACAATTTTTGAAAGTAGGGAAGAAATTTGAAAACGTGAATTTTTGTTGGAAACCCAACCATTTTTTGAAAAATAGAATTTTTGAAACTCACAAATTTTGTAAATGCAAACTTTTTTATAAATATGTGAAGAATTTTCAAGAAACACGAATATTGTTTGAAATAAAAACGAAATTAAAAAGGAAAGAAAAAGAAACAGGAAAATGAGAGAAAAGATAAAAAAGAAACAAAAAAGAAAGAAAAGAAGTTGAAACAACAAAAAACCGGTTTAGGAACATCCTAGAAAGTTTCCAAAACCGAAAGAAACCGGTTTCAGAAACCTCTGGAAGATTCCCAAAACCGGGATGGTAAAATCGGTCGGCGGGCCGGCCCACATCATCCCTCGCTTGCAAACCTCTTTTAGTGTCGCGTTGTTATTCGTTCAAGTGCAGGCGGCAGTCGTGGTGGTTAGTGCAACGTGTGAGCTGCGCTCTGTGCGAAGCCGCGACTAGTTGCCGCAATAAGCGGCGTATAGGGAATTCCCAATCTCAGCTCTTTTCTTCCTAGACCTAGCGATCGCCGACGCCAATCGGACCAGCCCCAAAAAAAGCCCAGCTAAGATCTCAGGAGCCTGGTGATATAAGCCCAGCCAGCCAAGGTAGTACAATCGAGACACACCATCTCTAGGTCAGTGCCCGTGGATTGCAACCGAAGTATGCATATTCTAGTAACCACTGTATTTTTCTGCATGTAAAAAAGCTATGTTCCACTCTCTCTCACTTCCTTGGATCCATCATGTAAGTGTACACGCGTAACACATATGTAACCACTTTTGTGTTGTCTCACCTTTCTCAAATCCTTGCCGAGGAGATCATGGTGTCATACACATGCAACAGTTGCCACCTTTGACTTATGGGCATCAGGGCATGCGACCAAAGATGGAGTGCATGTCATATGTTAGTAGACAACTGTTTTCAGAAATAGTCCGGGCTTACCTGTCAAGGAGAAGCATTACGGGTGGTTTTCATTTTCAAAATAGGGAAGTTTTAGAAAGAATCCAAGCTTACCTATATCAAGGATATGTGTTAGTGATGACCATGAAAATAACCCCAACTTGCCATGTACTCCCTTCGTTCCTAAATATAAGTCTTTGAAAACATTCCACTATGGACCACATACGGAATAAAATGAATGAACTACACTCTAAAATGCATCTATATACATCCGTATGTGGTCCATAGTAAAATCTATACAAAGACTTATATTTAGGAATGGAGGGAGTATGTCAGTACGTGTCTATTGTGTTTTTTTGCACAACTAAGGAGTTTTATTTATGAATTAAAGGGTTACAATCGAGTGGCAATATATCCTCACAACAACTGCTCATCCACACCGCAATGCACGACTCGGCTTGGCTATAATTTGCCATACAATCTGCTACCCTGTTTTGAGCTCTACTGATTTTCTGAGGAATAAACTCCTTACCAATCATCGTCGCCTTGATTTCAGCAACTAAGTGTCCATAAGCTGAACGAGACCAATTATCACCTACGAGTATTGAGAGAGCCTCTAAGGAATCTTCTTGTACCATCACTGAACGATCCGTATGTTGTGCAGCAAGGGTCATACCTTGCATAAGCATGTATCTCCGCCTCAAGTGCCTCATTGCAGTGAAAAATAACTTGGTATGCAGAAAATATAACCTATCCATCCTCTCGACGTAGGATCATACCAACTCCTACGCTACCATCCTGCCCGGAGAAGGAACCATCGACTGACAAAGCTGTCCATCCTGATGGCGGCGGTGGCCAAGGGGCAGGAGGCATCACATGATGCACGTGGTGTCTCCTCTTGTAGTAGCATTTTACCTTGTATAATCTCATCCATACTATATTTCTTCGTGAGACCAAGAGATTTATAATAGCTATCCAGAAACTCCTTGGTAATCTCAATCGATGGTACATCCTTGCTATGCACCACATAATTTCTTAATTGCCATATCCTCCAGATGAGAAGAATTACCAAGTCCCGTGATTGATCATTGCACTTTGCTAGAACATGTAGAAGCCATTCTTTCCCACTATCCACTAGCACCTCAGGTAGAGGCCATAACGAACGCATGGCCTGCCACACACTTCTCGCCTGAGTGCATGTAATAAGCGAATGATACGTATCCTCGTTGTCACGGCCGCATACCCAACAATGACCAAACGATGAGAGGTGATGGTATACCTTATTTTGTTCAGTCGCTAGTGCACCAGAGGCTGCTTTCCATGCGGTAATACGCATCTTCAACGGAACCTTTGCACGCCACACCATGTTCTAGAGAGAACGCTCACCCTCTGGGTTTGTACTTGATGCTCCTCCCGCTAATTGTTCATCATGTTCCTTCGTTGCCAATTTATATGCGCTTTTCACAGTAAAACGACCAGATTTCTCCGGGAACCATGCAAGAAAGTCCACACGATTCCGCAGTGACGTCCATATCTTCAGAATCTGTTGCACGTCCACGTCCCAAAAGTACTCTTGCAAACGCTCAAAATTCCACCATGATCTTGCAGGAAGTCTGCAACTCGGTTAAATCGACAGTTTTCTTAGGGGTAATCGGCCTTTGGTCATATCCTCTTGGAATCCAAGGATCCTTCCACGTGTGCACCTGAGACCCATCGCCTATCCTCCAAATATTTCTTTTTTTCACCAATTGTAGTCCATACTCAATACCTTTCCAGACCGCTGACGAATTTCCTGAAAAAACCGTGCCCAATAGATTTCCATTAGGATAATATTTTGCCCGGAGCAGGCGAGCACATAAACGGTCTGGATTGTCGATCAACCTCCATGCCTGTTTAGGTAACATGGCCTGGTTAAACGCACGCATATCTCTGAACCCCATGCCTCCATGGACTTTGGAAGACGCATTTTATCCCAACTGAGTTAGGCCATCTTCCTCCTCCCTTTATCAATTGCCCACCAATATTGTCTCATCATACATGTCAGATCATCACATACCGGAGCAGGTAATTTGAAAACACTCATAACATAAGTGGAAATAGCCTGGGCAACCGATTTTATTAAAATTTCCTTGTTACCTGTAGACATGTACTGCTCACTCCAATCTACCAGCCTCTTCCTAAGGCTATCTTGGAGAGTTTCAAATCTCCCTTTATGCATCCTTCCTTCCAGCACAGGAAGACCCAAATACTTTGGTTCAAAAACTTCTTTTGTTATATCCAGAATTCTTTTAACCTCAGTAGCCACTTGCTCAGAACAATTATCAAAGAAAAGGATGAAACACTTTGAAATAATCCAAACTTGCCCCGTACATATGCATTGCTCCCCCCCTCCCCTCAGCACCACCACCTCCCAAAAAATAGCGTGTTTAACAAAATAAGAACATGAAAGACCAACACATTTTTGTTCGTGAAAACAATATAAAAGTAAAGCTGAATTATAAATGAATAAATTGTTTATCCATGTAGACTTCCAAGTCAGTCAAGCACTTCTTCGGACCGTACCATAGCAAGCTCTTTTATCATGCTCTCAAACAAAAGCAAGCTTCAGTGAACAATAAAGCTCCCTATTATGCACAGAAGAAAATATTTAGTTTAGGGGTAAAGGTCACATGAGTATAACTATGACTGGTATACAATTGCTTTGGCAGGTCAACCAAAAATATCTAGCTCTGCATTACTACTCTGAACGAGCATAAAATATTAGTATATCAATCGCTGAATACAGGATCGATAACAATAGACAAGAAAAATCAACCAAGTAAAGTCAACTTTCTTCTGGTAAATTTTGTGTAAGAACTACATGATTCATATCTGGTAATTAGCAGATAACTCTCTCTTTTTCCGAGAAGAGAACTGACATTTTAAAGTATACTTCCCGCAAAAAAAAACATTTTAAAGTATACATTTTGATACAACAGAATGCAAAATTCTTATTTAGTAGAAATAGGACATACCTTTACCATGCATGGATATAGCAAGAAAGTATCGTGTTCTCATTTGAATATTATTCGCTCCGGCGCACTTATGAAAGAACTGGTTACCGTGCATCATGAATGAAGCGTCCAAAACTGATTACCGTCTTTCTCTTCCGTCTGCCATTGAAGCCTGCAAATCGAGCCAGTACCAACAAGCAAGTAAGCAAGTAGGCTACAACCACAACAATCAAGCAAGTGGTTAGATTAGATCGCATGTTACAGCACAGGAAGTGAAACACGGGCTTCACAGATGCTTCATAGTAAAGGCAAAAAATAAAAGGAAAACGGGAAATAGTTTCCTGACATGATCTTACCTTAGCATGATCAGTCATCGTGGTTGTCAGGGAGAAGGCCATGCACGGCCAGCCACTCATGGAAAGCGTCAATGGCGCCCTCCTCCTAAACAAGTTTTTGACAACTCCATATAAATATATACGTCAACCAACTTATCTTCAATCACACTCAGAACTGCTCCCAAAAAGATTGTGATTGCCTCCCTAAACGTCTTCTCCTATTAAAGAGCAATCGTTTCTGTGGGGGATACACCACCAACCCAGAACACGTTTATCGCTGTGAGCCACAAGGCGGTCCTAGTCTACTGGTCACACTCTATGAGATAGGGTAATCTCTAGTAAGCTCATGAGAAGGTACGGAGTATGACTAATAAGCGCCACCCGTGGGGTTTAGCCTTCGGCAGCCACGTATCAGCTGACAATAGGCGAAACTTCTGCACGCCAAACTGACAATTCAAGGCATAGTCCATTGTTAAGTTGTGAAGAAGTCGAATCCTGTTGCTCTAGGTGGAAGTTCAACTTAACAGTCTCCACTGAAAATTCTGGTATATCAAACATTGTTTGGAATAGTTGACAAACTTATATGCCTCGAGATCTGGTGGGGGATTGTTGGATTATGGATGGGCTTAGGCCGATATCAGACACTAATCCCTGATTAATCTTGAGGCCCATGTATGAGATGGCAGGTGGTGAGAAGTTTAGTCCCACCTTGCTAGTTGAGGAGAGCTGAGACCCCTTTATAAGGGCTGCTCTACCACTTGCCATTGGGAGCTTGGGAAGAGGAGTGGTACACGCGCGCTCCTTCTTCTCCGTCGCCGCCCGACTCTCCTCGACGCGACGCGGGTTGCGGAAATGAGCCGAGCCGAGCGGGTGTGCGACCCGAGTGCGTCGACTCGGTCGTGGGCCTCCGCCTAAGAAGGCTCTGGCCAGTGGAGTGACCTAGTTCGGTTCACTCACCCCCTCTCGCGTAACCTAGCCATCATCTACTGTTCCTCACTCTGTGCTGTATCCGGCGACCCCATCCTGACGACCGCGTGCACAACTGGTTGGGAGAGTAGGTGCCTCTGGAACCCTGTCGTTCGAGATCCTGCCCGGGAGAACGGCATAAGGTTTTTGGGAAGCGTCTCGACGCGACTGCTCCCGATCCGTCCCTAGCTCCGCTGCCTCTGCTTCCACTACTACCTCTGCATCGACACCATGACCGCCGCCGCCGCCGCTAAGAAGAAGGCCACAAACGCCGCCGAGGCTGCTGCTGCGGCAGCCGCGTTGGCCTGGCCAACCGGAGGGTATGATCTGTTCATCCCTCGTTTACTCGTACTTGTACTAGTCGTATATGTCCTGCTCATAGATGGTTCGCTTCTATGTTCTATATGTGCTAGTATGCTTAGGTATAGCTATGAGATGCACACGTTTTATGCCATGCTTACTGTTTACTCGTGGATTAGTCTAATCGGAAAAGTGCTAATATTTCCAACAAAGAGAACGTAAGGTTCCTGTTTCTCCTTTCTTTCCACCACCTCTTCGTTCAACCTTCCCCATATGATAATCAATCATCTTACTTTACTTATCTTTTGAACCAATTTCATTTTAATTTACTTACCAAAATTCTAATCAAAACATAAGGTAAATCACGGACATGATTGATAAAGCTTTATTTACACAATCACATTAATATGGGTGGGTATATCACAAGCTAACGCGCTAGAATATTTATATCCCGTTGCAACACATGGACATTGTCCTATTCTTTTAAATCTCTATCTCTATCTATACTACTTAAAAAGAACGTAAAGTTCCTGTTTCTCCTTTCTTCTCACCACCTATTCATTCAACCTTCCCCATATGATAATCAACCACCTTGATTTACTTATCTTCTGAACCAATTCCAATTTAATTTATTTACCAAACTTCACATCAAAACCTAAGGTAAATCAAAGGCAGGATTTGATAAACCTTTATTTACACAATCACATTAATATGGGTGTGTAAATCACAAGCTAACGTGCTAGAATATTTATATCCCGTTGCAGCACATGAACATTGTCCTATTTTTAAAATCTCTATCTCTACTACTTAAAAAGAATGTAAAATTCCAGTTTCACATTTCTTCCCACCACCTTTTTGTCCAATCTTTCACATATAATAATCAATCACCTTGATTTACTTACCTTCTAAACCAATTTCACTTTAATTTACTAACCAAACGTCTCATGAAAACATAAGGTAAATCACGGGCGGGATTTGATAAACATTTGTTTACACAATCACATTAATATGAACATGCAAATCACAAGCTAATATACTAGACTATTTATATCACATTGCAACACACATGCATTGTCCTATTTTAGAAAAAAATAAGAAAAGAAGAGTGTTCCTTTTCCTGCCAGGCGGAGTGTTTCGTCCAACATTCCATATTTTTCCTGATGATCATTCCTTGAAAACCTTCTTAATTGTCTCATCTTTTATTTACTTACCAAATAAACTATATTCTACTTCCTCCGTTCTTAAATATAACACCTTTTAGAGATTTCACTACAAAGCAAAATGAGTATTTAGAAATGGAGGGAGTATTTTTTTTTGAAACTAATGGAGGGAGTATTTCACAAGTCAATGAGTGATTATTTAAATTAAAAATGAACAACATTCCTTTTCCTGCCAGGCAGAGTGTCTCATCTTTTATGGACTTACCAAATAAACTATATTCTATTTGGCAAGTCAATAAGTGATTGCAAAAAAATCATGAAAGAATTTGGTAATATTTATTTACACAATCATATAATACGGAATTATGGCCGTATTAGAATATTTATACACCGTAGCAACCCACGGGCAAATACCTAGTATTTAGAAACGGATGGAGTACATGCTAACTTTAAGCTGTAGACGGCACACTCAGACAAAACACAAAACAAAGACCCATTCGTCTCTCTGAGACCATAGAGATGAACACATATCGGGACAAGTACATTATTATCCAAGGGGGGATTTCAAACTTCTATTTTGTCGTTTGCTTCTCAAGCACCAAATCAGCGAGACACATTGATGAATGATGAGAGGCGGCGATCTACTGGTCCATCCTCATGATGCAGCGCAGGCCCTCCCCCTTGAGCATGAGGTCGAACGCCGTGTTGATTTCCGAGAAGGGCACACTATGTGTGATGAACTTCTCCAGGTCCAGCTCCTTCCTCATGTACATCTCCACGACTTTGGGGAGGTCGGTGCGTGGCTTGTAGTTGCCGAACAAGGTGCCTTTCAAGGTCTTCTCGTTGAGGAAGTTCACTGGGTGGGTCTTGAACACCGCCTCCTTGTGCGGCACGCCCACCAGCACAGCCACGCCCCACCCCTGCATCCACCAGATTGCAACATTCAGTCTAAACTCTTCTAAAGCAGAACCTGTGATTTGGAGTACATAATTTATTGAGGTAAATACATCACTGGTGCTTGAACTTGCCAGGAATGTGCACTTTAATGCCTGAACTTGCAAAATACATTGAACTGGTTCCCTAACTTGGCATAGACGTGCATATACGGTTCAAATTCGTTTCTATATGTCCGCGACGCTGACAATCGCGCCATCATGGCATGGGACTCACTGTCAGGGACAGGGTGTGTGGCCTGGTTTTTTTAGGAGAACCCTCTAGAATACTTTTTCCTTGCAAAGATAAATTATAAAAAATATATTAATAATTAAAAATGCGTACGGGGTTCAAGACAACAACCTGACACGCACAGGTGAGTGTGGCTAGCCAGTATGCCGGCTCAAATTTAGCATCATAAAAGGATTCATACAGTATACATATATAAAGCTGAACAACATAAATTTAAAAATTTATTCGAGCAATATAGCCCTGTTTATTTGAACCTACAACCAGGGGCTATAGAGCCGACGCACATACCACTCCAACTGACAACATCTAATGGTAAAAATGATAAATTTAGGTTTATAACATAACAAGCCCCTCTCACTAAATTAGACCATGGCGTGGCTCAGTTTTTTTATTTCAAAATTTTGTAAAAATTACGTAAAGTATAATCATTTGTTACAAACAATAGACATATATTTAAAACAAATTACATTAAAAATTTCATATAATTACATAAAATACCAATGCAATAATTTAACAAAAATACACATAATAAAATTATGAATTAAGATTATATCTTATAATTTGAAAAAAATGTTTGCCTTTTAATAAAATATTATATTGGTTTTACAAATGTTCATATATGTAAATAAATTCTCATATAATTTTAAAGTTTCCACATTCTGAAAAAAATATTCACGTAGTATATAAATGTGTTAAATGCTTTAAGTAAAAACTGTGTGTTTTCTAAAAAAAAATACAAGCCTAGTGCGCCCTTAGATTGCGGATCCTCATATGAATAATACTTGAATCATATAAACATGTTTATCATTCATAAATATTTTCAATTGAATGAGCATGTCTTAAAATAACATGTGATTTTTTAATGACATGAAGATTTTTGCATTCTTTTGAAATTATGTTTGTTAGACAGTCATATAGATTACTTGTACTTTTGATACATGAGAACTCATTGGTTGGAATGACATCTGTACCTGGTCTATAAGCTTTGGTCGGATGTTCGAGTCATATAGTTGGTACTATTTTTGCTGGTTCATTAAATTTCTTTTATTTATACTTCGCAAAAATCCCTTTATTTATGTTGTTCCGCCTAGTTTATAAAGGTTATGAATCATCATGAAGCAGCAAATGTGAAGTGGTCTATTGGCTAGCCCAGCATGCACTTGACTAGTAGGTCGCCCTTTCTAACCACCACGGCGCTAGTTTTTATTATTTTATAATTATAGTATGAAAAATAATTGTAGCGCAAGGTTATGAATCATCATGAAGCAAAAAATTTGTCAGTTTTTCTATAAGGGCCTTATTGTATGAAAAATAATTTTGCAGGGGTTTTTGCAAAAGAAAAAAAAACAGGCCACACACCCTTGTCTCCATTGTCCAGTCATTGACAACGGGTGCCATGCCATGTTGGCACGCCTCATCAGCGTCGCGGACGTATACAAACGTCATTTGAACCGTATATGCACGTCCATGCCAAGTTATGGAATCAGTTCAATGTATTTTACAAGTTCAGGCACTAAACTGCACATCCATAGCAAGTTCAAGCATCACTGGTGTATTTACCTCTAATTTATTTATAGTAGGTATAGTGCGAGCTACGTACATCATGGACACATTCGAAGGCGGCGATCATGGCGTCGATGTCGCCAGTGCACTCAACCGCGCGGTCGACTCCGCCATTGGTCATCTCGACAAGCACCTGGAGAGCATCATTGCACAGTGAGTCTTATCATATCTGAAGATTGAACCAAGGGAAAAATATTTACCGAGGGACATGAACAGACCTCTTGCACGGGCTTAGTGTGGTCCTTTGGGTTCACAAAGTCTGTGCATCCAAATTCCTTAGCTAAAAAATAATGTAGTACATCATGTTGTTAGGTTCAGTGTTCTATCAATCCAAAAACATTAGCCAAGACATCCTTGTTTTCAGACTATTGTACCGTGTTCGTATTTTGCAGGGTTCAAATCCACACCAATGATCCTTGATGCACCAGCCATCCTGGCCCCTTCCATGGCCTGCTCATGTGAAAAGCATACAGTCATTATTAATGGCTATAGCGCATAATTCTCTTCAGCCTGTAAAAATATGTCGTGGAAGATTAACATCTTGGAACGTTACTCACAGCAAGTCCTACAGCTCCAAGACCGAAAATCGCCACCGTGGAACCCTTTTTT